>NW_020953949.1:2198883-2628607 GCF_900497805.2 Vombatus ursinus | reverse complement strand
GTTAGAATGGGACAGATGAAAGAAATCAAAATGGTAAGTTTTTGGCAACGAACTGGATATGTAGGATGTGGGAGAATGAGAAATAGAGGATAACGTCAAAGTCGCAAACCTGGAAGATGGGTAGGATGCTTGGTGCCCACAACAGAAACAAAGAAGTTTGGAAAATGAGTTTTGGGATAAGAAAATTAATCATTTGGGGTGAACTTGAGTTTTCTCAGGATGTACAATTTATACTGTCCAGTAGGCAGTTGGTGATTAAGGACTGAAGCTCAAAGAAAAGGCCAGGGCTGGATATATAAATCTGTGAATCATGTACATAGAAATGATGATTAAAGTAATAGGGATCCTCATTGCCCTTGATATGGTTACCACTATACCTGCATATTTACTCTTGTCTTGCTATACTTCCTTACTGGAAAAGCTCAGCCATCTGCCTGTGACTGAATGGGTGGCATGTCCTTTGCCAACAATACGTGGCATTGTTTATTTCCCTTTTGATTCCTGCTAAACCGAGATACTACTTAAAAGAGATACATATAGAACCTCTGGAAGAGAGATTGCCAGAACTGTCATGAAAACTGAAATGGTACTACTGACATTTTGTTAAGTAGAAATAGTATACTTATAAAAATGGTTGGTGACATGCTTTCATCTACTACCAAGGGTTCAATTATCAACTCTATGTAGATGACATACATGAGTCCTACTCTGCTTTAAATCTCTAGTCCTGCATCAACAACTGCCTTCTGGACATTTCCACCTTGATGTCCTTATTAGCTCCTCAAATTTAACATTTCCAAAACAGAACTCATGATTTCCCCTTTAAACCTTCTCCTTCTCCAAATTTTCTTGTTTATATTGAGGACATTGCCATCCTCCCAACTCCCATATTTACAAGCTTATAATCATCTTAGACCATGGGTTCTTAACCTGAAATCTACAGTAGATTTCAGGGGTGCATGAACTTGGATGAGGAAAAATTACATCTTTATTTCAATAAGATTGCTTTCCCTTGTAATTCTATAAATCTTATTTCATGCATTTAAAAACATTCCAAGGAGTCCATAGGCTTCACTAGACTGCCAAAGGGAAACATGAAGCAAAAATGGTTAAGAATCTCTGGATTAAATGCTTTTCTCTCCCTCTCATTCTCTCCCTCTTCCCCTATCATTGACCAAATACTATCAATATTTCCTCCACAGCAAGTCTTTTATCCATCATTTTCTCCACACTCACACAGCTGTCATTACTACCGCTTGTCTGAAATATTTTAATTGGGCTCCTTACTTCTAGTCTCTCTCAAGCCATCAGTACAGCTGCAAAAAAATACTTCCTAAGCTGTAAATGTCACTCATCTACTTTAATACCTTCAGTGGCTCCCTAGGATAAGCGCTTTAGCCTGGCATTTAAGGCGTCACAATCTACTTCCAACCAATGTTTCCAGCCTTATTTCATATTACTCCCTTTCCCACACTCTTTGTTCCAGGCAAATTGGATTACTAGCTGTTCTCTGAATCTGACATTTCATTTCTTCCCTCTATAAATTTTCCTAAACCATAAATCTATGCATGGAATGTGCTCCCTTCTAAATTTTGCCTTTCCCAGTTCTTATCCTTATCTTCCTTGCTGGATCAGCTCAGGTATCACCTACTGTGCAAAGCCTTCCCTGATAACCTGGTTGTTGATTCTCTTTACAAATGACTTTGTCTTTACTTATATGTGTACATGTGGTATCAGTCCAATGGAATGTAACCTTCAGGATGGCATGAATTGTTATACTTTTTGTCTGTTTAATGAATAATGAGTTTTTGATAAATACTTGTCAAATAATTCAGCTGAAAAAGATGACTTGTGTGTTGGATGAGAGAATCAGGTTAAAGAAAGCAATCTCAAGGAGTTACAATAATGGATCAAATCTAATGGGATGAAATTAATAGGGATAATTGTAAAGTCCTACAGGTAGGTTCAAAAAATCTACTGCTGGCTTTTTTTGTGGTAGCCAAGAATTGGAAGTTGAGGGAATACCCATCAATTGGGGAATGGCTGAATAAGTTGTGATATATAAATGTAATAGAATACTATTGTTCCATAAGAAATGGTGAGTGAGCAGACTTCAAAAAAACCTGGAAAGACTTACATGAACTGATGCTGAATGAAGTGAGCAGAACCAGGAGAACATTGTACACAGTAACAGCAACATTGGGCAATGATCAACTATGATAGACTTAGCTCTTCTTAGCTAAGATCCAATGATCCAAAGAAAATTCCAAAAGACTTATGATGGAAATTCTATCCACATCCAGAGAAACAACTGCTGTAGTCTGAATGGAGATGAAAGTATATTATTTTCACTTTCTTTGTTTTTTTTTTTGTTTTTTTCCCTTTTGTTCTGTTTCTGTTTTTCACAACATGACTAATGTGGAAATATGTTTAACATGACTACACATGCATAACCTATACCAGATTTCTTGCTGTCTTGGAGATGGTGAGGGAAGGGAAGGAGAGAAAAAAATTTGAAACTCAAAAATCTTATAAAAAATGACTGTTGAAAATTATGTTTACATGTAATTAGAAAACATAAAATGTTATTTACATAAAAAGACTTACTGCTGTGTAGAAATTCCAGTGGAGTAAGGACTTGGCAGGACAAACTGTCAATAAGTGATATGCTATTCTTTTAGCTTCCTTTAGATTTCCTTCACTTTCCCAATACCTTTGGCTTATCTCCTTAGCATTTAACATGTGAAATGCCTGACCCTGAGGTATAATTCACCTGACATTTTTTTTCTTGGAAAATACTTTTTTTTAGCCAATTAATTAACACATATGAATTAGGAGGCCAGTAGGGTGTAGCTACACTCCTTGGTTAAATGCTGTGTAAACTGACTACCACCAGGTTATCATGGCAGCAGACTTGGATCACTCATCAAGTATAAGAAATTAACAACATGGACCATTCAACATTGAAAACACTTATATGTTCCTAGCTTGTCTTAATACTTTTTATGGACCTGCTTTTTGCTCTTCTTTGCTTATTCCAATGTTCCAAATAGAGCCTATACAGGCTGAGTCCAGCTCCAATCACTGTCAAATGTGCCAATTCTTTGACCACCATCTTCCCTCAAACCCTAATGAAGACATCTCAAGAGCCTTGGAAATAACAATACTTCCAGCTTTGTGGCAAATAGTTCAACATCAGACATTGATATGCTTTTATCCATAGAAATGCTGTTAAAGAAGGGGTATCACTATTTTCTTTGCTGCTATACCCTAAGAACCACGAGACCTTTCTCTGTGACTTGTAGTTGAAACTTTCTCTTTTTGTTGTCTCCTATTAGAATGTGAGCCCCTTCCTTGACAGCGGCCTCCCTATTTGTAACCCCAGCATTTAGCACAGTGCTTTGCACAAAGTAAGTCCCATCTTTGCTACATTCTGTCTTGCAGTTCTCTGCCCTTCCTTGTACTGCAAACTGGAATTCTGAACCTTACTCAAAACACATTAAGTGAGGAGTCTGGCTGCAGAAGGGCTAAAAGGGTAGTGATACACAATGAAACTATAGGAAAATGCCCAAAGGGTCTAACTTCAAGAAAGATTCAGGATCAACTAATAAAATGGGGCCTATTCTAATTAGAGAAAAGACCAAGGTTAGATTAAAAAGTGAATGAGGTTAATGAGCAACATTAGCCTATACACTGTGCTTATATTCCTTTAAATTCTGCTCTAAACTTTTTATCAATTGTTTTAATACAATATTATTCTAATTGTTCAGTCAGTTTTTAGCAGTTTCTGACTCTTTGTGACCACATTTGGGGTTTTCTTGGCAGAGACACCAGAGTGATTTGCCATTTCCTTCTCCAGCTCATTTTACAGAGGAGGAAACCAAGGCAAAGTTCAGCTAGCAAGTGTCTAAGGCCAGATTTTAACTCAAGAAGATGAGTTTTCTTGACTCCAGGCCCAGCACTCTATCCATTGCATCACCTAGCTGACCTATTATTCTAATATTAATTAATATTTAACAAAAGGTCAGCTGAGGCCAATGGATGGAATGCCAGGTCAGGAGTCAGGAAGGTTCATCTTCCTGAGTTCAAATCTGGCCTCAGACACTTATTAGCTGTGTGACCCTGGGTAAATCACTTAATCTGTTTGCCTCAGTTTCCTCCTCTATAAAATGAACCAGAGAAGTAAATAGCAAACCACTCTACTATTTTAAGCAAGGATGTCCATTATCACCACTGTTATTCAGTATAGTACTAGAAATGTTCCTATAGCAATAAGAGAATAAAAAGAAATGGAAGGAATTAGAACAAGCAATGAGGTAAAAAAAACTATCACTCTCTGCAGATGTTATGATGGTATACTTAAAGAACCATGGAGAATCAACTGAAAAACTACTTGAAATAATTTCACAACTTTAGCAAAGTTGCAGGATGTAAGATAAACCCACATAAATCATCAGCATTTCTTTATATGACTAACAAAGCCCAGCAGCAAGAGATAGAAAGAGAAATTCTATTTAAGATAATTGTAAACAATATAAAACACTTGGCAATCTATCTGCCAAGACAAACCCAGGAACTATATGAACATAATTACAGAACACTTCACACAAATACAGTCAGTTCTAAACAATTGGAAAAATATCAATTGCTCATGGGTGGGCCAAACCAATACAATAAAAATGGCAATCTGCCTAAACTAATTTACTTACTCAGTGCCATACCAATCAAACTACCAAAAAATTATTTAATAGAGATAGGAAAAATAACAAAATTCATCTGGAAGAACAAAAGGTCAAGAATACCAAGGGAATAAATGAAAAAAAAAACAAAACAAAGGAATACCAGATCTTAAACTATATTATAAAGTAGAAATCATCAAAACTATCTGGTACTGGCTAAGAAATAGAGTAGTGAATTGGTGGATTAGATTAGGTACACAAGACACAGTAGTCAATGACTAGTGTTTGATAAACCCAAAGATCCTAACCTTTGAGATAACAACTCACTATTTGACAAAAACTGCTGGGAAAACTGGAAAACAATAGGACACAAAGTAGGTACAGACCAACATCTCACACCGTATACCAAGATGAGGTCAAAATGCATGCATGATTTAGACATAAAGGGTGATACTGTAAGCAAATTAGAGGAGCAAGCAATAGTCCACCTGTCAGATCTATGAGGAAGGGAAGAATTCATGACCAAACAAGAAAGAGATAGCATTATAAAATGTAAAATAGATAATACTAAATTAAAAAGTTTTTGTACAAACACAATCAATGCAACCAAGGTTAGAAGGAAAGCAGAAAGCTGGAAAACAATCTTTATGGCAAATATCTCTGATAAAGGCCTCATTTCTCAAATATATAGAGAAATGAGTCAAATTTATAAGAATATAAGTTATTCCACATCTGATAAATGGTCAAAGGATATGAACAGGCAGTTTTCAGATGAAGAAATCAAAGCTATCTATAGACATATGAGGAGGTGCTCTAAATTACTTTTGATTAGAGAAATGCATATTAAAACAATTCTGAGGTACCACCTCACATCTTTCAGATTGGCTAATTTGACCAAAAAAGAAAATGATGAATGTTGGAAAGGATGTGGGAAAATTGGGACACCAATGTACTGTTGGTGGAGTTGTGAACTGATCCAACCATTCTGGAGACCAATATGAAACTATGCCCAAAGGGTTCAGCAATACCGCTACTAGGTCTATATACCAAAGAGATCGTAATAAAGGGAAAAGGCCCTACATGTGCAAAATATTTATATCAGTCCTTTTCATGGTGGCAAAATATTGGAAACTGGAGGGATATCCTTTAATTGGGGAACAGTTGAACAAGCTGTGGTATATGAATGTAATGGAATTGTGCAATAAGAAACGATGAACAGGCAAATTTCAGAAAAACTTGGGAAGACTTGTATGAACTAATGCAAAGTGATATGAGCAGAACCAGGAAAATGTTGTACACAGTATCAGCAACATTGTGTGATGATCAGCTATTAATGACTGAGCTCTTCTCAGCAATACAACGATCGAAGACAAGTACAAAGAACTCAAAAGTAAAAATGCTATCTACATACATATAAAGAACTGATGGACTCTGAATGCAGATTGAAGCATATTTTTTTCACTTACTTTATCTTTTTTGTTTTTTTTCTTCTGATCTGTTTCTTCTTTCACAACTGTGACTAATGAGGAAATATGTTTTACATGATAGCACATGTATATCTTATATAAAATTGTCTACCCTGTTCAGAAGAGGGAAGGGAAGGGAAGGGAAGGGAGAGAAGGAGGGAGAAAAATTTGGAACTCAAAATCTTGTAAAAATGAATGCTAAAAATTTGTCTTGACGTGTAATTGGGGAAAAATAAAATACTATTAAAAAAAAGAGAAAACCCCAAAAGGGGTCATGAAAAGTTGGACACGACTGAAAAACAACTGAATAACAACATTTTTATAAAAAGTCCTGTTGTTAAAGAAAAAGCACAATTTAATGGAAAATAATTATAACCTTTGATTCTGTTAACACTTAAGGAAAGCCTAGATGTTTGGAAACTCGCAATCAGCACATAGTAGAGAAGGAGCACCGGACTGAGAATCAGGAGAGTTCAGTTTCAGGAATCAAGAGTCCTACCACCAACTAGATGTGTGACCCTGGGCAAGTTACTTTATCTTCCATATATAAAATGATGAAGGTCAACTAGTTAACCTTTAAAAGCCTTTTCAAGCTCTAAAATTCTGTCTCCTCTGACCAGTAAGCCTTAGTCAATATATCTCTGACCATATAGTGGCAGCTTACTCAATTAGCAGGTATAATACCCAAGGGGAAAAAATAAAGACAGCCTTGCAAAGCCAGATGTGTAAAGCCACTGCAAATATTGCATTGACTCTCTTGGTGTGATTATTTTCCTTTTATGCCCTGGGGGTAGAAACACTGGCTTTTGCAGGAATTAAATTCACAAGGACTAGGGTTGCTGTGCCCTTCAGAGCCTCAGAAAAGCAGCTGAAAGGGCGGGGTGGGGCACAAGAAGAAGAGTACATGGGAAGAAGGACACAGTAATGTTAGTTTAAAAATTGTATATGGTGTAGAAAGGAAGGATTTTTAGCAGCAAATATTTTATAGGCCTGTAAATATTTGTTCCAGGCTAAAGAGTGGGAAATACTGGTGAAGACAGAGACGAAATTATAAACTCCTTGATGGTAGGGAACTTTTTTTTTTTTTTTTGGTACACTCTCTTCCTCACAGCCTAGCATAGGTCTTTTGAATACAGTAAACACTTAGTAAATATTTGTGTACTGTAGTGCATTGTTTTTTCATGGATTACATGAAACAGGGATAAAGGAGATAGCCAGTATGAGCTATGGTGCCCACATAATGTTAGAAGATCCAGAGCAAAGACCCCAGCACCTCTTCTACAAAAGTTACAGGCGGACATGAACAACAGTCACCCAGGATACAGAGGCACGGTGTGCTGGGCTGTGTTGAAGTGAGTATCTATGGCCACAGTGAGCTCACAGCGAAGGTGGGGTAGGAGGGTAAGGCATCATATTGTATTGTATCATTATATCATACTGTGTTATGTTTTATCATATTGTATCTTCTTGTATTTTGTTGCATGAGATTATGGAGTGTTTCCTTGAAGTTTCCACTTTTCAAAGTCTGTGAGAAGAGGAATCCTTGAGAATTGGAAATTGAATTTGGGACTGTTTGACTGTCTTTTGAGAAAGGAGACTGAACCTTTTAGCAGCGAATGGCTCGTTTTAGTGTTCTTCAGTGACAAGTAGAAGATCCTACATAGAGCCAAGAGGAGGAGAGGAAGGGGGAAAGAGAGAGACAAGGATGGAGAGAAGAGAAAGGGGAGGGAAAGAGGGGAGTGGGGTGCACAAAAGGGGAAAAGTGGAAATACCAAAGTTAAATAAGTCAAGAAGAGAAGATTATTTTGAAAAAGATCATCCTATGCCTCTGACATGACTTTCTAAGCACTTTTTCTTTCATGTCTTCCCTGAATTCTCTTTTAAAAGCTTATTCTGGGAGATAAGGAGGAATAGAAGAAGAATTTCTTACTGGATCTGGGGACCAGGAAATTTCAGAGAAGAAGGCTTGAGAGGGAGTGACATCAGAGATCACTTAAAGAGAGCACCTTTATGAATAGGTTCAAGAGTTGCGCCCTTTCCTTGCTGCTTTCAACGTGTGTTTGCTTTGCAAGGTCTATGACGATCCCATGCACAGCCAACACTACTTGATGATTGTGGATGACTCCATTTGTGGAAGATGCTAATGAGAGTGTTCATGGGAGCAGTTATAATGTACTCCTTATTAAGACAAATTAACCTTGCCATGGACCCATAGCAAGAATAAATCATTGTAGGCAGAATAGCTTACTCATTTCTAAATTTTGACAGTCATTAATTTAGCAGATGTAACTCAAGGAAAGTCAACCAAGGATTAGGCAGGCGATTTGCGGGGCACCCAGGGAGGTGCACTGAGGAATGCAGTGAAGTAGGTAGCACGTAGATATTGGGGAGAAGATGGTTAAAGGGAGGGCCAAAGAACACATATGATATCCTGCCCAAAGGCCTATATATGCATGTAGATGATGAGTTAAATACCTAGGCAGGGAAAGACTATACTTACCTGGAGCAGAGAATGCAGGGTCTGAGTTGGGAAGAGAGTAAGAATAATAGTGATGATGATGATGATGATGATGGCTACCATTTATATATCACTTAAAGTTTTGCAAAGCATTTAACATTGATTATCTTATTTGATCCTTATATTGTCTGGATGAGGTAGCTGGTATTATTAACTCCATTTTACAGATGAGGAAACTAAGGCTGAAAGAAGTTAAGTGACTTGCCCAGGGTCATAAAGGTAGCAAATGTTTAAGACAGTATTTGACTCTGGGCTTCCTGATGCCAGGACCAGCACTCTATTTACTGGGCCACCTAACTGTCTTAGTAGAAACCAAAAAGCCAGACTAGGTATGTAAGTATTAGAATTATCTACAAAACAGTGAAACATAAAGGGACTATTGTGAAGTCTTAAGGCTCTTGTGGGAAAAAAACAAAACAAAACAAAACAAAACACTTGCTAGAGGAGACTTTTAGACCAAGAAGCCCATATGAGATCAAGAAAGAAAACTTCAGGGAGGTAAAGGGAGTCAGTCATTGACTCAACCTGTCTTCCACAAATTCTGTTTTGTTTTGTTTTTTCCTTTACTGACACTTACTGAGTTTCTACTCTTTATCCCTGTGCTGATGTGGTCAGGCAGAGGTTCCCAAACTTATTTGGCCTAACACTCCCTTTTCAAAAAAAAAAAAAATTACTCAGCACCCTCCTGGAAATCTACTTTCTGTAACCCTTTAATTTTTTTTAAAAAATTACATTATTTTAAAAATATAATTTTTAAATGATACAACTTACATCTAATAATTTATTGTAAATTTGTGTTTTTTTTCCTTCATTGAAATTTTGATGATGCAATATTGTATAGTATTGTTCTGTAAACAAGTCATCACACACACATATTCCTGCCAATGAATGCTGGACTTCCCAACAATGCGCCACATGCTTGCCTGCCAACACTTGCTTGTTAAGATCTTTTGGCGGACTTGACCACTGATCGATTATAACTTGCATTTTATGTGTTTATTTGGAAAATAATGTAATCACTATGACTTTAACTCTGTTACACAAGAGAAGAAACATGTACAAACAGTTTTTCAAAATTTTCTTATCCTCTTTCCTTATGCTTCCACTGCCCCCTTATTTTTATTCAATGCCCACCAATTGCACCCAAGGCTACTACTGACCCCTTGGATCATTCCAGAGCCCCCCAAGGGGGTGGTATTAACCACTTTGGGAATCTGTGTGTCAGAAGTACAGTCTTCCATATATCTTGCTGACTCAGTAGGGCCTTGAAAGCCATGGGATTGGACATAGGGGATGAGATCTTAGCTGAACAGGAGATGGCTTAGATAGGAAAGGAGAAAGATTCTGAGATTAAAGGGAAAACAAAATTCCAAGTATTAAATACTGCACATATTTTCTAATTCTTTTTCAAATACTCTTTCCCTCGGTATCTACTGAGAACATTCCCTCACTTATCCTTAACCTTTCCTAGCAGATTTCTTCACTTTTGCTTATTACTACATTCTAGTTAACTCTTGCCTCAACCTTCCTGGAATACTCTTCATCAGTGTATAATCTTATTCCCTCCATTGACATAGACCACAGTTTAACAGATGGTCTTCATGAGTTATGTTTTTCTGGTCAAAAATAGTTATCGTCTGGTAGCCATCCTTAGTCACACAATTGATCAAGTCTTTAGATGATGGAAACAAAATCCATCATAGGGTTTGTACCTGAAACCTTCCTACCTTGAAAGGACTGGCTAAAACTTGTGTTCTACATGGAGTTCTTAAGGCCCTAGAGGTGTAACAAAGGGAATGATGGAAGAGGATTTCAGCGTAGAGACATTCTCTTTATAAATTTTAAATGCTGCCTCCTTCTCTTCTGCTGTTACCAATGTGATGTTGTAAACAACCACCAACTCATCAATCAACAGTCATTTATTAAATGTCTACTATGCACCAGGCATTATGATTGGCCCCCACATAAAGTACCTAGAATATTTTAGGTGGAAAGAACCATAGATGTTAAAAAAAATAACAAATTAAAAAAAAACAAAGCAGGTTAGAGCATCTGTTCTGGATTGTTCGTTGGCCAAAAGGGGAAAAAATAAAGAAATTTAGAAGCAATTTGTCATTGTCTTTTATACAACATTAGCATATAAAAATGAATTGTTAAATTATTATTGTTAAATATCATATTATTGAACATGTTATTTATTAAATGTCTTATTAATCTATACATAATCTATGCATGTGGTTTTCCATTTTGTAGATTAGAGGTATCAAACATACAGATCAAAAAGCTCCTGAGTTTGGCCATTAAAATGCAATTGGGGAATATTTTACAAAATAAATAAAAATACAATAGAACATAAAAAGGAGGGGCAGGTTGATATGTTAGATCTGTGAGCATTTGAATGTGTGTGAATTCTCTAGCACTGTTTATGTACTTTCCCCTATATTAATCTTCATAAAAGCTGTAACATCAAAGACCATTCCTTCTTATTCCAGCAGGTAAAATGAAAAGCTCTCCCACTTCCTAATGGATATTAAACCATATGTTAGCCTAGAGGAAAAAAAAAACAAACAGAATCTCAGAGATTCTTCCACAAACAGATTGTATTGTATATGCTGAGTTTCAAGTGAGATAACCCGGGTTCAAGTCCAGGCTCTGTTACTTAGTCTCTGTGTGACCTAGGGCAAGTCAAGTGGCTGCTCTCTTTTCGACTCGATTCACTACTTTACAAAATAAAGGGATCCTAGTAAATGGCCTTGAAGGTCCCTTTCAAGTCTTTATCCATAACAGAGCTGTGAGTAGCTACAGGTATTCCCCCAAACTGTCCTGGGCACTCTTCTCTTTTCTGTCTACATTCTTTCATGTGATGTCATCAGTTCCCATGGGTCTAATTACCATCCCTGATTTCTATATACAGTCTTAGTCTCTCTCCTGAGCTTCATTTCCATATCACCAATAGCCGTTTGGATATTTTGAATTGGATTTCCTATAGGCATCTCAAACTCAACATGACCAAAATAGAACCTCTTGTCTTTCCTCCCCAAATCTCCCCTTTTATGAATTTGTGTCTCGCTGTCAAGGGCACCACCATGCTTCCACTTACCCATATTCACAGCTCTGGTGTCAGGCTTGACCCCTTACTCTCACTTATGCCATATATCCAAGCAGTTGGCAAGTCTTACCACTCTTATCTTCACAATATCTCTTTGCAAATGGCCCGTTTCCTCTATTTCCTCTATAGTGGTGTGGTGGCAAGAACACCAGGAAGACTTGAACTTAAGTCCTACCTCAGAGATTAGCTATGTGACTTTGGGCAAGTCACTCAACTTCCGTTTGCCTGAGTTTCCTCAAATGTAAAATGAGGATAAAAATAGCACCTATCTCCCAGGGTTGTTGTGAGGATCTAATGAGATAATATTTGTCAAGCACTTAACAGAGTGCCTGGTACATGATAGGTACTATATAAAGCTAGTTACATTATTTTTGTTATTGTTATCTAGTCACAAAACTATCCTAGCTTAAGCTTAATTCATTTCTTTGCCTCAAGTCTCTTCTCATTCCACTCTATTCTTCACATAGCCAAAGTGATTTTTCTAAAGTCCAGGTCTAATTATGTTACCCTATTCCTCAATACCCATTAACTAAGGGAGCAAATATAAACTTCTCTGATAGACATTTAAAGTTTTATCAGAGCCCAGTCTCACAGTATCTTTCCAGCCTTCTCACATGCTATGGTTCAGCCGAAGCTATTTGCTGTTTCTCACAAATGATGCAATCTCCCATCCTCATGACTTCATATTCATTATCCTTCATGCCTGGAACACTCTTCCTGCTCACCTCTGGCTCTGGTAATCTTTTGTTCCCTTCAAGGCACAGGTTAAGCATCTCCTTTTTTTCAGTCAAGAAGTGAAAAACGTATTTATTTGCCCCTCAAGAAGGCACTAAAAGTGCACTTTTTATTTTAAATATTTTATTTTTCCCTAATTACACTTAAAGATAATTTTTAACATTCATTTTTTAAAATTTTGAGTTAAAATTTTCTCCCTTTTTCTTTCACCTCCCTTCTCCCTAAGACAGTAAGCAATTTGATGTAGGTTATACATGCGTATCCATGCAAAACAAATTTCCACATTAGTCATGTTGTTAAGCATCTCCTTCTACATGAGATTTATCCTGGTTCTTCTAGCTGTTACTAGCTTCCCCTCCAAGGTGATTTTTTATCAGTATCTCCTCAACATATATTCTGTACATATCCAGATATGTAAAAAAAATAATAGCTAGCAGGTCTGAATCCCAAAGAGATCAAAGAAAAAGGAAAAAGACCTACATGTACAAAAATATTTATGGCAACTCTTTTTGTGTTGGCAAAGAATTGAAAATTGAGGAGATGCTCATCAATTGGGAAGTGGCTGAACAAATTATGATATATGATTGTGATGGAATATTACTGTGCTATAAGAAATGATGAGTAGGTTGATTTCACAAATACTTGGGAAGACTTACATGAACTGATGCAAAGTGAAGTGAGCAGAACCAGGAGAATGTTATACACATTACAGCAATGTTGTAATGATGATCAACTGTGAAAGGCTTAGCTATCTGATCAATACAACGATCAGAGACAATTCTGAAGGACTTATGATGAAAAATGCTATCCACTTCCAGAGAGAGATATGATGAACTCTCAGCATATTTTTTTTCACTTTCTTTTTTTCTTTTGCTTTTCTTTTTGCAACTTGGCTAATATGGAAATATGTTTTACATGATTTCACATGTGTAATTAATGTCACATTGCTTGCCTTCTTAATGGAGGGAGGAAGGGTGGAGGAGAATTTGAAACTTAAAATTTTTAAAAAGAATGTTAAAATAAATGATAAATTCATTTAAAACAACAACAATAATAATAGCTTCAATATTTGCAAAGCATATTACAAATGTCATCTCATGTTATCTTCACAACAACCCCAGGAAGTATTATCCCCATTTTACAGATGAAGAAACTGAAGCTGAAAAACATCAAGTGACTTGCCCAGGGTCACACAACTAGTAAGTGCCTGGGGCTGGATTTGAACTCAGGTCTTTCGGACTCCAGGTCCAGTACTTTATCCACTGTGCTGCCCAATTTTCTCATGCTGTGTATGGTATTTCCTCCGCTACAACATGGGCTCAAGGGCAGGAAATGTTTCCATTTTTTCTTTTTGTCCTCAGTTCTTATCATAATGCCTAAAACACAGTCCTCAGTTCTTATCATAACGCCTAAAATAGTAGTAAGTGCTGGACTGTTTGATGATCTATGTATGGTCAATCATTTTACAGAGAAAGAACCTGAGAACTACGGACTTGACCAAGATCACAAAATAAGTTGAGGAATTTATAAGCCTGGCCTCCTCATTGTCAGTCCAGTGCTCTTTTCTCATTAGAGCCAACTGGGATATTGGCCAATTCCTTCTCTCCATAAGCACTTCTAATTTTTTTCATTCGCCTTGAAGTACATAGAAATGATTTTATTTTTTTAATTTAAAGAGAAAACTGTAGTCTCTAACTACATTTTACTGCTACATTTCATGTCTCTTAATTAACAAGCTGAAAACTGATTTAACCACCAGATGTATGATTTCACAAGATTAAAGATTTAGAGGTAGAAGGCACCTTCAAGGTCATCAAATGCAATGCCCTAATTTTCTGGTTGAGGGAAGTGTGCCTCAAAGAGATTTTAGGACTTGGTAAATATCTGAAGAAGGATTTGAACTCAGGTCTTCCTGGCTCCAAGTACAATGTTCTATCCACTAATCCCCCTAAGCGTTCCTCATTTCACAACACATGACAATTTTGGGGGGAGGAGGTGTTTTGTGCTTGTTTTTTGTTTTGAAGTAAATAATAATCTTGGTAACACTGATAAGCAATAGTTTGATGCTACAGTAATAGAAGCCAGTGATGTTAAGGTTTGGGAAACTATGCCCTTAGGCCCTAGTGGCCTCTGGCTGTATGATTTGGCCCCAGTAGGAATGTTTGCTACAAGTTCTAGAGTAGTGTTTGAGCCCCTAGGAAGCTGAAGCCATGCAAATACTCCCTAGGTTTGTTTTGGCGGGATGTGGTATGATCCAAATTACACCTGTGACTTTATACTGTGCACATACTCTACATTTAATTATATGTGCACATGCTGTTTCCTTGCAGCAGAACAAAAGCTCCTAGAGAGCAGGAACTATTTTGTTTCTTGTTCTTTTCTTTCCAGGGCCTAGCATTGTGCATGGAGCATTAAGTGCATGGCATTTAATAAATTCTTGTTGAATTGAATCACACTGTAGATCACAATCCCTCTTCTGTCATATGTACTTCAGTCTCTTAAGCTGGTCACACGGTACTTTAGGAGAGAGTCCAATGACAGGAACAAAGGACCAACTTATTTGCTTTGTCTCTGATTTCTTTTCCCATTCATTCTCTGACCCTGGAGATGCTGATCACCTTAGTATATAGTGACCTCATATATATGAGCAGTGAATTGAGTATCCCATGACTTTAGAGCAAGGAGTTCTTAATATTTGTGTCATGGACCACTTTGACAGTCTGGTAAAGCGTATGGACCCATTCTTGGATTCATGTTTTTAAATGCATAAAACAAAATATGTAGGATTACAAAGGAAACCAATTAAAGTGAAATCAAGTTATACTTTTTCCCCATTTAACTTCTTGAACATCCTGAAATCTATTCATGGACCCCAGGTTAAGAACCCTTGCTTTAGGGGATGTGGAAAGAAAATCATGTCTTACTTGAACAAAAAGTCATCTGACCTAATTTGACAAAATATTTTCCCAGACTCCTTGCTTCAGTATGTTTCATCATATTTCCTAGGTCCTCTGCAAAGTGATCTCCCACACTGTTACGGCATCCCTAGAATTATACGGTCTGACGGGATGAAAGGAAGCTTAGAATCACCAAATCCAATCTCTGTACCTCATGTACCATTCCTGTGTCTAACCTCAGTCAAAAGGGATTTGCTCCTAATATGAACTACTGTAGTAAAATCACAAATTTCTGTGTGCCTCAGTTTCCTCAACTGTAAAATGGGGGTAATAATAACACCTACTTTCTAGGGCTGTAGTGAAGATTAAGTGAGATAATATTTGTAAAGCACTTAGTATGGTACTGGCACATAAATGCTTGCTTGTTTCCTTCTTTTCCTTCCCTCTTTCTATCCCTCTTTCTTTTCCTTCCTTCCCTTTCTTTCCTTCCTTCCCTTTCCCTCCTCTTTCCTTCCTTCCTTCGTCCCTTCTTCCCTTTCTTCTTTCTCTCCTCCTTTTCTCCCTCCCTCTCCTCTTCTTTTCCTTCTTTCCATATTGCAAGGCAGTGGAGTCCAAAGAAAAGAACACTGAATTTGGGGGTTATAGGAGCTAGGTTCAAATCCTGTTTCTTTCCTTTACTAATTGTGTATGTTCTCGGGCAAGTAACTTCATTACTCTAGGTCTCAGTATCGTCATCTATAAAATGCAGCTTTTGGACTAAATGACCTCTAAGGGTCCTTCTGACTCTAGCTGTATAATCCCAGTGAATTATGAATTCATAAAACATTCCTCTCTTTTGGAACTGTGACATTCTGGCTTGTATTCTAGGTATCTGAATACATGCTAAATCTTCCCTGCTCTACTATAAGCTTTCCTTGGTAACTGAGACCATGTCTTACCCATCTTCATTTCCTCCACAGGACTGACCACAAGGCTGTGCCCAGAGCAGGTCCTCAATACAGAGCTATTGAATCTACTCATTTCTTCTGTCAGCCTTTGCTGCAGGATTCTAGCAGAGTCTTATTATTAATATTTAGCTATGCCAGTGGCTCTGGTTTTTAATATCCTCCCTCGCTTCTTTTTCAAATTTCACAGTTAATAGCCCTTTCTGTCACTGTCTTAGTCATTTCTCTTTTCTCCCTCCCCTCAATACTTGATGAGACACTCTCAGCTATCATTTGCTAGAATGGCCTTCATAAGCTCCCTGGAACCCAGCTGTGAGAGGGACCATCACACTCAGAAATACTTCTCTTCTTGCACCCTGATGGAATACTTTCATCTTTACTCTTGCTGACATTTCCAGAGTTCTTGACAGTTTACAAAGTGTTTCACATCCCTTATCTCATTTGAGCTTCCTAACAACCCACTGGGATAGGTAATGTCAGCATTATTATGATTTAGAAATAAGGAAACTGAGGCTCAGAAGGCTGCAGTGACTCATGCCTGGTGTCTCTCGGGTGGTTAGTGACAGAGCTGTGACATATACACATGTATATTGTGTAAATATATATGTAACAAACACATTTGTGTGTGTGTGTATATTTACATATGTAGGTCTTCTGATTCCAAGTTAAACTTTCCTTCTATTGTACCTTTCATATTTTCACATTATTTTATCTCATTCATGCCCACCTAGTACCTTCACCTATGGATCACAAGTTTAATGGTATTTGTTAATTATAATGACCAAACTCCACACTTAGAAGAGTTGAGAAAATGCACCTCCTTTCCTTCCTCGCAGAAGTGGGGGACTATAGGTATGGAATATTGCATATACTATCTGACATGTTCGTAGATTTTGCTAACTGACTTTTTTTTTCCAAATTCCCTTTAAATGTTTCCTACAAATAATGGCTCAGTGGGTAAAGGGAGGGATATATTTGGAAATAATTGTGATGTTAAAAAAAAGCATCAAGAAAAAGTAAAATAAACATTTTTAGTACTAGCCCTACTTCCAAGGGTGTTGTGAGAGTCAAATGAGATATATGTAAGGTATTTTGCAAACCTTAAAGTACTATATAAATAGCAGTTATTATTATTATTGTTGTTTTTACTACTGTTATTATTATTATTATTAATAGCCACCAGTCACCAGGCCTCCAGTCTGGTGATGATGAGCAATATGATGGTAAATTTTTAACAATCAGGGCTTTTAGGAGAAAAAAAAAGCCTGCAATAAACTTTTCAGTTAAATCTGCATTATTAATACTTTTAAATCTAGAAGATCAGCAAAAAAAAACCCAACAAAAACATCAGGCTCTGATTTATAGCACTGCTGATTTCTGAGGTGCAAACGCTCACACCAATAATTTAACAATCAGATCTCTCAAGTAGGTTAGTAACAGAAGTGTGGGAAAGGGGTGAGGGTAGCAACACTGAAGTCAGAGGATCTAGGTTCAAATCCTTCCTTTGATACTACTATGGGCCTCTAGGTGGAGTAGTGGATAGAACACTGGACCTGGAGTCAGGAAGACTCATCTTCGTGAGTTCAAATCTGGCCTCAGATACTTACTAGCTGTGTGACCCGGGATAAGTCACTTCGCCTTGTTTGCCTCAGTTTCCTTACCTATAAAATGAGCTGGAGAAGGAAAAAGGAAAAGCACTCTAGCGTCTTTGCCAAGAAAACCCCAAATGGGGTCACAAAGAGTCAGACACAACTCAAAAATGACTGAACAAGAATGACAACTTGTGTGACCTTGGACAAACTACCGAACCTCTATGATTCTTAGTCTTAACATCTGTAAACTGAAGGTTGCCGGACTGGATGACTCCTGAGGTCTCTTTTAGTTCTTTCTCTATGGCTTATGACCTTTCCCAGCCTCCGAATCAATTCAAGTATTTCTCGAGCATCAACTAACTACGCTCCCAGTTTTCCACTAGCCTCTGAGGAATGCAAAATACAGTTCAAGTCACAATCCCTGCCTTCAGGATGCTTATAGTTAATAAGAGAAACAATAGAAATGACCTACGAAGCCACCATTAGGGGCAGATAGTTCAAAGAATAACGGATCTGTAATTAAGTCCACATTCCAGATCTAGTTCTGTCATTTACTGGCTGTATCATTTGAGGCCACTCAGCTAACATCGTTGGCCCTTAGCTTCCTCACCCAAGATAAAGGAGTTGATCTAGAGGTCCCTCTGAGGTCCCTTTCCTCTTGAGATCTGTGATCCAGACCCTGTGACTTGCTGGCCATACGGATTCAGGCGAGCCACTTAACCTCTTTCTGAGCCTCTGCAGTCCTTATCTGCAAAATGGGCTTGATACCTCTTACCCTACCTACCACACAGGGTTATTGTGGGGATGTGATGAAATGAAGTGCATGAAAGTACTATATGGACCTCAAAGCACTATACAAAAGTTAGGTGTTGTAATTGCCAATATCATTCTTCCACTAAAGTCGCCCTTTGCATCGTCCCTACAATGGAGGGGTGGCTTTGGGGGCTGCTAGGCTACTCCAGCAGATCTCAGTCTTTAGCAGGTCCATACAAGCTGGAAAGGCTTTGAGGATGGGTCTGGCAATGGACTGGATGTCTGTTGTCAAAGGAGCTAAGTGTGAAGAAGGACGGCCAATGGGGGCTGTGCTTTTGTCATCCCAGCAGCTCATGGAAGTTTCTGTTAAGGAGTCGAGAAGGCTTGTGATCTACATTAGTGAAAGGAGAACTATCTTGGTAAAGACATTTTGGTCACTGCATGAGATGGTAGTGGCAACCAGACAAAAAAATCTCTAGGCAATAGATGGAAATATAGGACTGCAAATTAGGGGAGAGGCCAGGACTGGAGATTTAAATAATTAGAGCCACCTGTACATAGAAAATACCCATAGCCATGAGAATGGATCAGCTTTCTGAAGCACAGCGTACAACTCTTGCCTCTGACAATTACTGGCTGTGTGACTACGGACAGATCACTTAACTTCAGTTTTTTCATCTATTAAATGGGGACAATTATACTCACAGTACCTGCCTCATAGGGTTGTTGTGAGGATCAAATGAAAAAATGCATGTAAATTATTCTGTTAATTTTAAATCACCTTATTGTCAGTTATTATTATTAAAAAAAACTGAGTTCTGGATTCTGAGGCCTGGCATAAGTCCCCTATCAACATGAAGGAAGAAGAACCAAAAAGTGGTATAGAGAGAGAAAAAGGAAGAGGGAGAGAGAAGCTGAGTGGGGGGGGGAGAAGACAAGGGAGAGATAGGGAGAAGGGGTCAGGGAATAGGAGAGAGAAGGAGAAAGAAAGAAAGAAATGGGGGAGGGAAATATGGAGGAAGGGAGAGGGAGAAGAAAAGGGGAAGAGGGAGGGATAGAGGAAGAATAAGAGAGAAGGAAGAAGATGGGGAGGTAAAGAGAAGGAGTGAATAAACAGAAATATGGGAAGAGAAGCAGGATCACATAGTGTTACAGAAAACAAGGAAGAAGCGGTGATTTCAACAAGGGGGCTGTCAGAAGTTTCAAATGCTATGGTAAGGTCAGGGAAAATAACAATGAAGGAAAGGCAACCAAGTTTGCAAGAAAGAGGTCACTAGTGACCTTTGTGAGCAGTTTCAGGACAGTGATGAGGAGGAAAGCCATATTGCCGGGGGTTGAGGAAGGAACCATGGTAAGGCAGCAGGTGTCAACCCACTTGTTCAAAATGTTGGGTCGTGAAAAAGAAAGAAATAGGACAAAATAGGCCATAAGGACTAACTTCATTTCTCTATTTTTGTGGAGTTTCTAGATTTGCAGTTTTGGGAGATGCTGCAAATGTTGGGTCTATCGGGATTTCTGCATGGCCTCAGAAATCTTTTCTATCCTTGTGGGGAAGGTAGCAGAAGGATAGCCCTAAGGTGGACTCATAGCTGTTTGGAAAACTATTTTGAGTGCTAATTTACTATTCTAATCAGGAATTTGAGGGAAGGGGGTCTCTTGAGGCATGATACATATCTTTAGCCTTGGTCTCTTCAACCCTGATAAGATGGCTTAGACAAAAGCCTAAATGTCATACTTAACAAATTTTCAGGTTACACAGAACTGTATGTGGGAATCCAATTCCATGAATGACAGAATAAGGATACGAAGAGATTATTACTACCATGAATGATGAGTTGATATCAACTGTCTGAATTGTAATAGAATTAAATAGAAATCATTTAGGTCCTAAAAAATCTACAGTACAATTAAAAATGAAGAAAATTAGACTTAATAATAAATCACATGAAAAATACCTAAAGGTATTATTAGACTAAGGCAGGGGTGGGCTGGAGAGACATCTTATTGGCTCATGAAAGTTGATTGTTAAATCTACAGTGTGAGCTTTTATACCTGGAAAATCAGCAAATTCTATAAATCAGGGCTTGATTTATTGTTTTGTTTATTGATTAGGCTTAAGAAAGTGATGGAGAAAATGTTACTAAAGTAGATTAAACTTAAACATGTGTCATGTGCACACTGCCCCTACCTACCCTGCCCTCCCCCCCAAACTGGTTGTCAAACATTTACCAACATACCTCTGTTATAAGGTCAATATGGGTCAAAAGTAAGACATAAGTGCATCCCCCTTTCAAGACAATTAGTGCTATTAGGTTTATCAAATAGAGACATAGTATCTAGAACATGGGAGGTGATAATTTTAAACTGCCAATCCACTCTGTAAGGCAAATCCTTACAGAAACAAGCCCATCTCCTCATCTAGAGAACTGCATACAGTTCTGGGTATGACACTTTAAGAGATGAAGTGAGAAAAATAATTTTGTCCAGAGGAGAGCAAGTAGGATGGTGAAGGGCATGGGAAATATGAGGATCATTTTAAGGAAACAGAAATATGTAACGTGGAATAGGGAAGAGACAGGAATGGGGAAATGGGAATATGGCTGTTACTTTCAAGAATTTGAAGGGTCAATAAATTTAAAAAGGATTGGGTTTGTTCTTTGTGGTTTCAGAAGGCAGAATGAAATGTTTACAGAATAAATTAATTAGGACCAATTAGTGATTTCTTCATAGAGACAGATTTCAGTACAATGTAAGGAAAAAACTTTCAATTTTTTTTCATATTTTTATAATGCTTTAAGCTTTACCAGGCATTTTCCTTACAACAAATGTATGATGTAGAGAGTCAAAATATTTTTATGTCCATTTAACAGATGAGGACACTGACTTGCCACAGTTGATGTTAGCTATGGTATCTGAATCCAAGTCCACTGCTTTTTCAAAACACCACTCTCATCTCTAATGAAAGTTGGGAAAACTGTGAAGGAGGCAAAGTTTGCCTCTAACAATCCCACCTCTCTTCCATTCATCCTCTTTCAGCACTACCTTACTAGCCCTAAGTAAGTATGGCCTCAAGATGAGTATTTTGCATGGCCAGGAATATCAGCTTGAATCAAAGGGCTGAATGTCTTAAGCCAATGTAATGTAATATACACATTATAATTATGTGTTGCTAGTTTATCCTTCTACTTTAATAAAGGAACAACAACAACAATACTAGCTAGCATTTATATAGTGTTTTGTTGTGGTTCCGTCTTGTTTAGTAGTGTCCGACTCTTCATGGCCCCATTTGAGGTTTTCTTGGCAAAGAAACTGGAGTAGTTTACCAGTTCCTTTTCCAGCTCATTTTACAGATGAGGAAACTGAGGTGAACAGGGTTAAGTGACTTACCCAGGGTCACATAGCTGGTAAGTGTCTGAGGCCAGGTTTGAACTCAGGAAGATGAATTTTCCTGATTCCAAGCCTGGTGCTTTCTCCACTGTGACACCTAGCTCCCCCATATAGTGCTTTAAGGTCTGCAAATTGCCTTACAAATATCTAATTTCCCCCTGCTATTATTATCTCCATTTCATAGGTAAGGAGACAGAAAAAAATAGAAGTTAACTGACTTGCCCAGGATCACACAGCTAGTCTGAGGCAGGATTTGAACTTAAGAATTGTTGACTCCAAGTACAACACTCTCCCCACTGCATCACTTAGTCATTCATAAGCCTATCTCTTAGAATTGCCTAACCACGAAATGGGACACCATGGGAAATAGTGAGTGCCCCATTCTTTACATCAAGCAAATGTTGGACCACCATTTGTTGGGGATATTATAAATGGAATTCTGTTCCTAATATGGATTGGACTAGATGATCTTTGACATTCCAACTCTAAGAATCTGTGATTCCATGATTCTAATAAACAACATGATTCCAATAAACAACCTATTCTGAAGTATGGTTTTATGACTTCAGTGCTGAAGATTTCATTTCTTTACATGTGACAAATCCTTTTTCAGCTACAATCTGTAACAGTGACCAACTCTGTGTTATAGATGCCCGAGCCCCAGTGAAGTGTCTATTTTCTTCAAGCAATCTGTGCTATATCAGATTCTAAGAAGGCTAACAAAGGGAAATGGGCCCTTGTAGTTGCTGTCAGAGGATTTGACCTATATTTGCTTTCATTCTCATTACCATGGAGGCACAATCTGTTATTGAAAACTAAGGCCTGATAAAACCAATGGACTGTTCCTCCTGACGTCAGAAAATTTGTATTGAGTATGTGTGTTACAGAAAACAAATTTGCTTTTATTGTGGTGGTAGAGCAATGACAAATTTACCTTTGCATATGTAGTTTACAATCTCACTGGAGAGACAAGACATACATACATATATACATACATATATGAAAAAGTACAACATAGAAGGCAATGTATAGATGCTAAAGTCATAGAACCATATAGATTTAGAGCTAGAAGAGATCTCAGAGATCATCTACACCAAAGGTGTCAAACTCAAATAGAAACAGGGACCACTAAGTACTACATAAGGATCCCCATGGACACATATTGACTTAGAAAACCATATATTAACATTATCTATACCTAATTGAGTGTGTATGTTATTCCCTTCTTAAGCCAATTCCGACTACGTTCTATCAAATTTTAATTTTGTTAAATATTTCCCAATTATATTTTGATCTGTTTGGGCCCCACATTCAGCCTGTTAGCCACATGTCTAACACCTCTGATTTAGACCAGCCCCTTTCATTTTATAGATGAGGAAAATAAGGCTTAAAGAGGTAAATGTCTTGCCTAAGGTCACACAAGGAGTAAGAGAAAGGACGCCTGGACTTGAATCTAAGTTCTCTGACTCTAAATCCCATCTCTTTCCATTGCACCATGATGCTTACAGGGATAAAGTCAATCACAGAATGATAAGAGCTGGAGAGGACCTTAGAGCATAGAATGTTAGAGCTAGGAAGGAAATGAGAATGCAGATAATTAGGGCTGAGACAGTAGAGACCACAAATTCATAAATTATAGGGGTACTGAATTAGAGCTGGAAGTGACCTTTGTTGTTATTCTTCAGTCATTTTCAGTCATATATTCAACTTATTATAAGCCCTTTTGGGTTTTTGGTTTCTTTTTTGGCAAAGATACTGGAGTGGTTTGCTATTTCCTTCTCAAGTTCCTTTTACAGATGAAGAAACTGAGGTAAACAGGGTTAAGTGACTTGCCCAGGGTCACACAGCCAGTAAGTGTCCGAGATCAGATTTGAACTCAGGTGGATGAGTCTTCCTGACTTCCAGCCTGGCATTCTATCCACTGCCCCATGTAGCTGCCTAGAAATGACTTAAGAAGTCATCAAAAACAGCCCCCCTTATTTTATAGATTAGACACTGAGGCCTAGAGATCTTAAGTGACTTGCTCAGGGTCTCACAGCTAATAAATTCTCTGAGGTGGAATTAGAACCCAGGTCTTTCTGATTCTGAGTCCAGTACTCCTTCCACTATAGCCTCCTATCTCTCAAAGTCAAACTCCCTTGTTTGATAGATGAGAGGGGAAATTATGTCCAAGGTCACAGAGTTAGGGATTGCATTGGCAGCATACCAATCTCTATAAATCAAAGCTAGGATGAGGCTGTTTATAACCAGTGACAGCTTTATCTTTGGGCCTGGAGACTATTGGCTGGAGTATAGTAATGAGAGGTGAGGGTGGGGTCCACTGGGGATGAGAGGAGGGAGGGAGGGAGATTTAATAAGAAGCCTTTGCAGCACTTCTGGAAGGGTAATGACATGATCAAAATGGTGCTTGAGAAGCATGATTCTTATTTCAATGCATAGGATGGACTGAAATGGGGGAGATATTGAAGTGAGGGAGACCAAGGAAAGAAGAGGGCCACAATAATACAAGCCCTTGATAGGCTGTGACTAGAGAACAGAGAATCAATCAATATATCAAGTCTTTATTGAGTACTACTCCATGCAAGGGCATTGGGAGATCTATGGATAGGGCAGAAGATACAGCTCCCTTCCCTTAATGAGCTCACCTGGTAGTTGGGAGATGAGAGAAAGAGAGAGAGAGAGAAGGCAGGAAGGCAGAAAGAAAGAGAAAGGAAGGAAAGAAGGAAAGGAAGGAAGAAAAGAAAGAAAGGAAGTTTTGAGTATAGAAGAATAGCAAAAAATGACTAAAGATTAGAATCAGAAAGATCTCACCTTGGAGGAAGAGCTGTAATGGGGGGGGGAAAAACAAAAACAAAACTAGAGGTGGAATCAGAAGGCTTGGGTTTGAATCCTAGCCTATTTACAACCTGTGTTACCTTGAACAAATCATTTCCCCTCTCTGGCCTTATTTTCCTCATCTGTAAAAAGAGGGATTTGGACTGTATGAACTAGATAAGGTCCCCTTTAGTTATTAGTCCTGTGATCCTGGGAGGGGATTCTTAAGCTTGGGTTTAAAGGATTCCTGGAATCCAGAGAGACAGAGAGGAATAAGAGCAGATATTGCGAGTGGAGGGTATGATTAATTAAAATGATCATTTTAATACTCAGGTACCTCCTACCATTTTATTAGGAAACTGATCTTAACAAAATCCCACAAATTCCCCTATGGAGAACAAAAAGAGTCCTGACCTGCTTAGGGCAGAGGATTTCTATTGGGAAGTGGTGGGAGGTAAGGATAGAATATCATGTCCTGTTTAGGGTATTATCCTGTAAAAGACATTGACAAAGTGGAAACCATTCTGAGGAGGCTGTCCAGTATGGTGATACATCCACCCAAAGAGTTTTAAAGGAGTGAGGGATGTTTAGCCCAGAGAAAAGAAAAGTTGCGGGGAGAGGGAAGGGTAAGATAGCTGACTTCAAGTATTTCAAAGTCCATTGTACAGAAGGAGGATTAAAGGATTCTGGGTAGCTTGGAGACAGTGGAACTAGGAAGGAAGATACAGAACAGCAAGTTTGGCTGCAATAGAAGGAAAAACTTTCTGACAACTACAACCAT
Source organism: Vombatus ursinus (assembly GCF_900497805.2). Classification (NCBI taxonomy): domain Eukaryota; kingdom Metazoa; phylum Chordata; class Mammalia; order Diprotodontia; family Vombatidae; genus Vombatus; species Vombatus ursinus. The sequence continues at coordinate 2,602,932 of NW_020953949.1, read as the reverse complement.
CTCAAAGTGGAATGGGCTGTCTCAGAAGGTAGTAAGTTCCCCTTCACAAGGAATTTTCTAGAGAACGTCAGATGATTTGTTTTGGGATTTGATAGAAAGGATCTTTGTTCAGCTATGACTTAGACTTGATGACCTCATAGATGTTTTTCAAGTTTGATATCTTATAATTATGAAAAGGGTCACGTGGGGTTGGGTTTTGAGTCACTCAATAAACATTTCTAGGTACCAGGCACTATTCTAAGAGCTGGGGATACAAAGAAAGGAAAAAACAGTCCCCGCTCTGGAGAAGCTCAGAGTCTCATGGGGGAAACAATATGCAAACAACTATGTACCAAATTCTATGATGTGGTGATTTGGTTAACCTCTTCAAAGCTCTGATGAACTCTACTCTATTATTGATCATCTTGGCTTCCATTGTTCCATAATGAAAAATACTTTTGATGAAAGGTACATGGACTAAGGAGGACAGACTTTAGAGGCAAGGTTCAATCTCTCTCCATGCTAGGGTATGTCTGGCAAAGTGAGGGAAGCCACACGTGGGATAAACTTGAAATAACCAACACAGGGAAGATGCTAAAAGTAAATGGGATTAGGAAAAAGTTTCTATTAAAGGTGGGATTTTAGCTGGGACTTGAAGGAAGCCAGGAAAGCCAGGTGGCAGATTTGAATGCTGAGCAAAGGAGTTTATGCTCTTCCTCATGCTTCATCACGCTCTGGTACCACTGAAGTGTTCTTAGAGATGACCTTTCCCTCTTTTAGACCAACGTGGTCTCGTTCTGAGGATGGATAGCATGATGGTCTGAAATATCTACTTTCTCTACCTTAGTCTTTTCTGACTCTTATTTCAACAGTCCTCTTCTCAATGAGATCTTTCACTTTTTCATCCCCATGAGAGAAGTTATGTATAGTGCTTTGTAAATTTTAAAGTGCTATATAGGGATGGGGGGAGGGGTGAGATGGGGTGAAAATTTGGAACTCAAAATCTTGAGGAAGTAAATGTTGAAAACTATAAATAAATTTAATTAATAAAAAAGAATAATCAGACTACCTAAAAGCTACAATAAAAAAAGAATCATGATGCAAAAAAAAGTGTTATATAAAAAGCAGGTATTATTATTATCTCAAACAGTAAAGATTTCCAGAGTAGGATGAATGTGCAGGTCTGCCTTTGGGTGCAGCAAATCAAAAGAACAAAAACAAGATAAGAATTCATCTGAAAAAGATGGAGGTGAGGAGGAGTTGGAGGGTTGTGGACTAAAGCTCAGTATGCGGGCAGCTAAGTGGTGCAGTGGATAGAGTACTGGCCCTTTAGTCAGGAGGACTTGAGTTCAAATCTAGCCTCAGACCCTGGACACTTACTAGCTTTGTGACCTTGGGCAAGTCGCTTAATCCCAATTGCCTCACCTCCAAAAAATTAATAAATAAAAAGCTCAATATGGGTGAACATTATGGCATGAAAACAAAAGAACATCTTAGAAGTATTAGTAGACACAGTGTCCAGAGTAAGATAGTTTCTGCCTTACTCTGCCTTGGCCAGACTCAATATTTTAATATAGATATTTAATATAGATATTGACAAACTGTAATATATCCAAAGAGGGTGACCAGTGAGGAGTTTTAGACTCATGTCATATGAGGATTGGTTGAAAGAACTGAGAGGTTAAGCCTGGGGAGAAGACTCATGGGTGGGGAAGGGACATGGCAGTTGTTTTCAAATATTTAAAAGGTTTCCATATGGAAGAAAGTTTAGACATATTCTGTTTAACTCCACAGTACAGAACTAGATAGCCTTAAGAGGTGTCTTTCACCTCTGATATCCTATCATTATGAATATTTGGGGTGGAATTGGGCTTTGATTCTGCTTAGCTTCACAGGTCCAGTAGGTTTTAAGGGGGGGGGCAAATGTTAGCTTAATACAAGGAAGAAATTCTTGACCATGAAAGCTATCCCAAAATGGAATAAATTGCTTCTTGAGTCAGTCACTAAGTATTTATTAAGCATTATGTGCCAGATAGTGAGTTCCCCATCACTGGAAGTATTCAAGCAGAGGCTGAATAACTGTTTGTTTGGGATGTTGTAGTTAGGACTTCTACTCAGGTATGAGCTCATTTAGATAACCTGAAATTCTATGATGGGGTGATTTGGTTAACCTCTTCAAAGCTCTGATGAACTCCACTCTATTAATGATCATCTTGGCTTCCATTTTTCCATAATGGAAATGACGCTTTGATGACTTCTTTTTAGGTAAGAAAAATACTTTTGATGAAATGTACGTGGACTAAGGAGGACAGACTTCAGAGGCAGGGTTCAATCTCTCTCCCCGCTGGGGTACGTCTGGCAAAGTGAGGGAAGTCATCCTAGCAACATCCAACAGCTGTTTCTATCACGTTCTCATCTCTGCCCATATACAGCCTTCAGGTCCAGACAGATGTGACAGAAATGATGCAGACAGCTAGATGTAATCACTGTTCCCATCGCTAATCACTCACCAGAGTTATTCCCCAGGGCGCATGGTGAATAACAATGCGTTCTGCTATACTGTTAACCATCTCTCCTTCTTCATTTAGAACCAGGCTTTAAAAAAATAGTAGGGATCTGGCCCAAGCTTTCCCCTTAAACCCCAACCTCTCCCACTTGTCCCCTAAGTCTCAATGAAAAAAAGATGGCTCAGTTCACTTTGAATGTTGTGAATTCTAAAGGAATACAGTCACACTTCATCATATGTGTTTTCTGTAGATGAAATTGACTGCTAGTTGACCTGGAAAAAAATTAACTTCTCCATGACCCATTTAAAAACTAGAGCCCTTCAGCAGACTGGCCTGGCCAGGGGCAAAATGGAGGAGTTGGCAATGTTTGCTTTTAGTTTTCTACCTCCCCCGGCAGAATATATTGAAAAGACCTATTTTCAGGTCTTGAATTCAGAAGATTGGCTATGCTATTTCTTACCTGCATGACCATCTTGAGCAAGTCACTTCAGCCTACTAAACCTCAGCTTCCTCGTTAGTAAAATGGGTGGTTTGGACTAGATGAGTTGAGGTTACTTCCACTTTCAGTATTCTATGATTCTTTCAGCTTATTTCTATTCTGTTATAGACCCTCCCCTGCCCCCTCCAAAATTTTCCCTCAGGAACTTCATGCAATCCTCTCACAATCTCAGGGCTCCCTACTGTAATGCCTTTGCCTTAGTGCTTTCCTATTGCTACAATGCTCCATGATCCAAATCTCCCCTTGGTCCAACCATTCAAATCCCTTAAATGCCCTTCTCCTACTTATTTGTAAAAAGGAAGGCAAGATAAGACTAAATCATACTAAAGCATTAATGACTGATAGCTCAGTGAGTTAACACATATAGGAGTAAATATTTTGTTCATAAAGATCTCTTAATAAATGTTACACTGTCTTAAAGTGAATTTACCATTTCCATTAGAAAACTTTACCTTTCTTCTTAACTTTTCTAGTATTCTATTGGTGATGCTACTATTTCCCTGGGCCCCCAGGCTGAAAACCTTGGTATCATCTGAGGAAGTATTATAGTATTGTGGAAAGAATGAGTACTGGACATGGAGTCAATAGAGAACTGGATTGGAATCCTGCCCATGACACTTAAAAGCTGTGTGGCCATGAATAAGCCATTTGACCTGAGCCTCAGTTGATTCACCTGTAAAGTGGGGATAATACCTACAATTCATACCTCTCAGGGGTGTTTTGAGGATCAAATGAAAATGTCTGTAAAATGCTTTGCAATATTTTTTTTAAACAAGGTAGTCAGGGTTAAGTGACTTGCCCAGGGTCACATAGCTAGTAAGTGTCAAGAGTGAGACCAGATTTGAACTCAGGTCTCCCTGACTCCAGGGCTGGTGTTCTGTTCATTGCACCACCTAGTTGCTCCAATGCTTTGCAATCTTAAAGTACTATGCAAATATCAGCTATTATTATCTTTAACTTTCCCTTCTTTTTCTCTAAGCAGTTGTTGAATCCTTTTAGTTCTATCCCCAAGCATCATGTCTCCTATCTATCTCCTTTCCATTCACACTACCTAACTACCTGAGGGCTCAGGTCCACCTCACCTTCTATTGCCTGGACTACTGCAATAGCTTCTTAACCCGCCACCCTGCTTCCTGTCTACCTCCTTTGCAAGCTAGTCTTTTTCCCCCAATTCGTAGAATAAAACAAGCATTTCTGTATATATAAATAATAAAACACGGTATAATAAAAAAGATGATTGCACATGAAACTGCAAATGCATTATATACAACTTGCTATTCCTTTTAAATGACTATTATAAATACCCAAATTAACTACAGAGGACATATTAAGGAAGATACTATCTGCATCCAGAGAAAGAACTGATAAATAGAAGCTTGTATAGAATGATTTTTACATATAAATGGTAGCCATCTCTGGTGGGGAGGGGGGAAGAAAAAGAAAAAAAAAAGAGAAATTTACATGCAAGCTATTCTTCAACACAATCCAAGTAGCTTTCTTAGTAACTGATTATGTCACTGGCTTGCTCAAAGACCTTAAGTGACTCTCTACTGACTCCAGAATAAAACACAATCCTGGCATTGTATTTTATTGATTGTATTCACACAAGGCGCTATAAGATTTATCAATAGCTCCAACTTACCTTTGCAGTCTTATTTCTTATTACTCTTCTTCATGTATTTTGTGGTGTCTTAGTTAATAGGACTGTTAGCTATTCTTTTGATCTCAATCTGCCTTTCCCAGGCTTCCAAATATTCTCCTGGAATATCCCTATCCCTGGAACACATTCTCCTTCACATCCCTGCTTTTTGAAATTTTTTTCTTCCTTTTAAGGTCACTTTCAAGGTATATCCTCCAATGTTCCTAAAGGAAAATGATTTCTTCCTCCTTAACTTCTTCACTGTATTTAACCTACATCGTTCCTTTGATTGCCTCGTATCATAATTGTTTGTGTACAAGTCATAATCCTTCCATTAAACTTTAAGTTTCTTGAAGGTAAGGACAATGGTGGGTTTTGCATCTGTGTCCTCAACTCTGATCATCATGCCACACATATGTAGGAGCTTAGTAAAATGCTTATTGAATTTAATCAGATTACTGTTGAACTGACCAAAGGGACAGTTGGGAAATTCACTGAAGCAAAAGTATAAATGTCTAATGGTAGAATTTCAGGCCCTGTGGTAGGGCAATGAGAGAGACATTTTGGGGATCACAGGCGTGCCCTGAATTCCTCATCTCCCACCACACAGATGCTTATTGATTCTGTCTGGTCATAAGATTAGCCTAGGCCAGCTTTCCTATTCTAAGGAACCCGCAAGCTTTAACAGTCTGATTCCACACTTTTCTGCAGCTTTCTGGCTTTTGAACTTACACACAAGCACAAAATGTTAACACTAATTGATTAAATACTGAGCTGTGGCTCCCCAGGAACTTTTGCTGCTTGGCTTCTGACATACACTGCCCACTTTTATAGGGAATTTGCCCTTTTCCACAGAACAGAGCATTTAAAAATGTTAATGCTGAATATAAGGAAAGTTTTCTAACACTGAGATAAATGTGATTTTTTTCTAGTCTTTCTTGGCTTAAAATGTCTAATAGGACAGGGCTGGGAGGGAGAAACTGTCCTTGGTTTTACATAAGTGATAACTATCCCTATACTCTTCCTGGTGTTATCTGGATCCAGAGTAGGGATTATACTTTCTCTTCCTTTTTGAAGGCCCCCCTCCCTCACATGTACCCCATGCCCTGTGTGTATGCTCAGTAAGTGTGGCTGGATGCTCGACTATATCCCTAAGTTTCTAAGGCCAGAACTTAGTCAGGGAACTTGGCCATTTGATGAATTTACATTGCCTGGGTACCATGTTTTCCTGACCCACCGGGAAGGAGCTATATGGAACTTCCCTGTAGAAACCTCAAGGATCATTTTACTGCCTACCTGTTCACCTTGGTTTGCACTGAGAGTTAATTATAACAGAAGCATTTGTTACATTCAATTCATCTGGTTATTTTAGCACATAGATCTTTAAGATGAAGTAGTGGAAAGATCACTGGATTTAAAGGTAAAGAATGTGGGCAGCTGAGTGGTGCAATGGATAGAGTGCTGGGCCTGGAGTCAGGAAGAACTAAGTTCAAATTTAGCCTCAGACACTAAAGGAAGGTTCCCAAACTATTAGGTGCCGAGGGGACATAAGCTTAGCTGGAGCCAGGTGTGGGAATGTTTTGAGAGGCACATAGGGGAACCTATTGGCCCTTTTGCATGAATTATAAGATTGCTGTGCCCCTAAGCCATAGTTGGGAAGCTAGGCTGGGCAGTGGATAAAGCACTGGGCCTGGAGTCAGGAAGACTCATCCTCCTGAGTTCAAATCTGATCTTAGACACTTTCTAGCTGTGAGACCCTGGGCAAGTCACTTAACCTCATCTGCCTCAGTTCCTAATCCATAAAATGAGCTGGAGAAGGAAATGGCAAACCACTCCAGGACCTTTGCCCAGAAAACCCCATATGGGATCACGAAGAGTCAGACATGACTGAAAAATGAAGGAGCAACAACAGTAGGGGTTCAAATCTAGGCAATGCTTACTTACGTGTCATTTGAGGCAACTTAACCCTTCTGGGCTTTGGTTTCCTCATTAATAAGATGGGGGAAGGGGAAGTTGGATGAGATAATCTCCACGATTTCTTCCAGTTCTAAGTTCTATAACCCTCCAACAACAAATGGCCATCCCTCTGCTAGATCTGGGCTGGCAGAGCTCTGGACGAATCTCTTCTCTTTCCTATGCTAAGCCAACTCACCATAGGCATTGGCATAGAAAAAAGCTGGGGGAAAAATAAAACTTAAAAAGGAATCTTCATCTCTTATAAACTCCTCAAATAATTCTGAGCAGGCCACCCTGAAGACATGGAGAAGGGGGCTAGCCCCAATCAGAACAAGCTGGCTCCATTTGGCAAGAGAAGTAACATCAAATCCAGAGCCCAAGAGAATTGGAAATGGGACATCTGGTGCTATATCAACACAAAGCTCATTACGGGACATTAGAAGTAGGCATTGGGTTAGAGCGGGAATAGGGAAAAAGATTGAACTATGTATACAGTTCTGGAATAAAAGAATTAATGGAGATGAGCGTCAACTCAATTCAGGTATTATGAAGTGCCTACTATGTGCAGAATACATATACCGGGATATACTCTGGATAAAACATATGCTTAATTCCAGACAAGCTTAATGAATTGGATTTCTGTTGGCTTGCAGAGGCTCACTGGGTCAGGTCAATAAATATTAGCATAGCAAGAAAGACAGTATTGTAATGTGGGCACAGAAAGATACAGATGGGACCACAATAGGAAATGGCCTGTGATTTTTCCACCTATTCTGGGGCTACAGTGAACAACTGGGATGAGTTTGCATCCGCACTTCCACCCGGGGGCTGTAGTAACTGAGGTATTAAAGGGAAGGGAGCAGAGAGAATAACATTTCCAGGCTGATACAATTCTGTAGTTTTCAGAGTGAGGGCAAAGTGAGGAAGAAGCCAGGTGAGACTTTTAAGTGTGGCTAGGCAGCAAAATTCATGATGTTTGTTGGACTGAACTGTATTCCTCTTACCTGCTTTTATGTGCTAAAAAAAACAAAAAAACTCTTCTTTCTAAAAACTCCCTCTAGGACAGATTCTTAACCTTATTTATATGATATATCTCTTTGACAGTCTGTTGAAGGATATGGACCCATTTTAGAATAATGTTCTTAAATGAATAAAATAGAACCCATTGGATTACAAAGAGAACCATTTACATTGAAACAAAGATGTAATCTTTCCCCCATTCAAATTTACAAAACCCCTGAAGTATATCCACAAATCTTTTAGGGGTCTATGGTCCTCAGGTCAGTGAAGTGCTGCACTAGGAATTGTAGGGTATGTATGTGTATGTGTGTGTATGTGTGTGTGTGCGCACATGTATGTGTGTGTATCCTTGGTGTGTTGTGTCTGTGGCTCACAAAAGCACAAAGTTATAGCATTATGATCAAGAAAGGAACTCAGAGGTCATCTATAATGTAGTCATAATTATAGATAAGGAAACTGAGACCAAGAGAGGTAAAAAAAAGTGAGCCAATCAGGTAACAGGTGACAGAATTGTGTCAGTCACTGTCTTGTGGTTGGACTTTCCTATACATTAAGGTTTAAATGTGAAGGAGCACCTTCTAGGATACTCTGTGAGTCACTTGTCCACTCCTGAGAAGTATGCCCCCCAGGGTACCCAATATAAGAATAATGTGCTGCCCATGACACTGGGTTTCAATTTTAGGTAGAGAACTTAATGGAGGCAGGCTTTTCTTCTACACAGCTTTTGTCTGAAATGGTCTTGAATGAATGCTAGACATTGCACTTCAAATTTGACAAACAGTCCTGGGACCAGTACTGGTGAGCTGGGAGTTGAGGGTTGGTGAAAGCTGTACTTTTCCCCTAGGATTCTAAGGCAAGAGCTTAGTGGGAAAGCTTGGCCACTTTTTTGCTCTGTACTGCCTGGGTACTATGTTATCTTGAGCCATTGGGGGTGCAGAGCACTATGTGGAGTCTCTTTGTCCATTCTAGGGCTTCTCGTGGAAAGGGGCCAATTCTCACATCTTTAACTCTTACTCCCATCAAGTATTCTAGCCTATGACAAGAGAAATCTGAAGGGGACAAGACCAAATGCCTTCTCCATAGCTTAGAATCCCCATGCAGTTTCTGGAACCACTTAAATCTCAAAAAGAACTTGAAGAGCTGGTTTAATCTACTTCACACCCATAGGAACTCAAACAGAGTCTCTACTACCTAATAATTACAAATGGCTCATTTATAAACCAGAACTTGTCTCAAACTGAGAGGGCCTTTTATAGGAAGGATTATATGTTTTAGGATTATAGTATGATCAATTTAGAAATGGAAGTAACCAAAGAGGCCATCTAGTCCAACACTTTCACTTTATAGGAGAGGAACTGAGGCTCACAGGGGTTAAAGGACTTGACTTAGGTCACACAGGTAGCAAGTAGCACAGCCAGGATTTGAACTCAGTCCCTCTGACTCCAAATTCAGTGCTCTTTGCATGCGATATAGCAACAACTCTCTTCCCTCCACTTTGCCCATCCCTCAAGCGCACATAGCTGATCCAAATTCAAGTATTTCCTTACCCCTTTGCAGATGGCCACAGCTTCCTTTGACATAGACTTGGGATAGGCCACATTGTGCTCCATGATAGACTGGAAAAGTTCATCTTCATCTTCTCCTTCAAAAGGAGCCTGTTGTACGGAAGGTTAGAAAAGCAGGGACAAAGAATTAGTAAGGAAGGAGGCTTTTGGAAGGAATCCTCCTTTGAGGATTCTGGGGGTAACCAGTATGTCAGATGAAATTATTCCAATTTTTAATGTGGTTGGCATATTGACTATACCCCTTCTTAGTGTCTTGCTTTTCTCTTGGCTGGGGGAAGGAAAGTTAGATAATGAGGGGGTAAAAAGGAAGGCGAGTGGAGCAACAAATGCCTGCTAGAAATCAAGGGATATCATGGTTGGCAGAAAATCTACCCAGTTCTATAGAACAGGCAAATGAACTAGATTCAGATGAGGGGGAGGGAGAATATTCTAGGTTAGAAAATGACATTCTCTGCCATCTTTATAATGACCAAACCTGGTCCCTAAGAATATAATGAGAAAATGCACCTCATTCCCTTCTTTGCAGAGGTGGAAGGCTACGTGTGCAGAGCTTGTAGTTATTTGGTTAATTTGGCTGAACTGTCTTTTCTCCCTTCTTTGCTATGAGAGGTGGTTCGTTGGATATCAGATGGGAGAAAGATACATTGGGAAATTAAAGTCACATAAAAACAATATATCAAGTGATTTCTTTTTAGAGAAATCCATTCTCTGGTAAAGGCTGCGAGGATACTAAATGCCAAGGTATAGGATTCCAGAGGATTGTGAGCCATAGAATAACTTAGAGAGTTTAGGCACCATCCAAGATAGAATTGTCATGCATGCTTCTAATAACCTTACTTTGGGTTATTCATTTTGAATTATAATAAATCCTAGATACAATATAACATAACATAATACAACAATGATATATGATATATTTTAAGATAATAATTATGATATAATAAATTCTGGAAAATCTAATCCTGAGGTCTGGAGGGTGCAGCAGACAAGGAGAGAACTGGATGTCCCAGTTAAGATGGTATCAGCAACGTAAGGGGGAAAGGTAATAAAGAAAGAAGGGAAGCAAATTTCTGAACTTGGAAAGCCAAACTGGCTCGGAGACTTTAAAGAACAGGAGGCTTGAATTGAGGGTTAGAGGTCAGGTTACTATTTTCAAAAGTAGTAAAGGAGAAAGCTATGGGACTCAGTGCAAGGTCCCCTGAATTGGTTCTAGGAGGGAGTCAGAATCCCTAAGAAAATGGCTCAGCTCAGCAAGCCTCAAGTCTAAGGTTGGACCTGATACATCTCCCTCCATACAACTGCTCTTCATCTGGGATATTGGCTCATCCTCAGTAATGTGTCTTTTCCTCCTTGGGACCCTCTCAGTACTAAGCAGGCAGAGAGTGGACTGGGGTGTGTGGCCAAGGAGGAAGAGGATGACAGGACAGCTGTGATCCAAAGCTAGATGTTTTGAGCTTGGCTGCCCACCAGGTCAATTCCCTGTCTTTTGCACGGTATAAACAACCTGACGGGATACCTATTAGCACATGGACTATTGGTGAAACACACAGACCAGGAGGAAAGCAAGTCCCGCATGAGTCACTTAAAATTCAATTACCTGGCCAGCCAACATTTCATACAGCAGCACTCCAAATGCCCACCAATCTACCGACTTCCCGTAAGGTTGATAGGCAATTATCTGGAAAACACAAAATGTGTCATCAGGATTATGAGCAGATTTCTGTCTCTCTGGGCAATACCACAAGCTAAGTCCATTAATGATAAAGACCTGGACCCAGGATACGTGCTACATTTAACTCATGCACATCTTTAAAGATACCCAATCCCTTTCACAATGCCACGTACCAAGATTGTGTTGGCAGTTAGGAAAGAACATGAAGTTGTTAGGTCTTTCCCTCTTCCTTAAACTAAAGTAAGGGTAAGAAATTTGGATGACCTGGCAAAGACCCTTAGACCCCAATCTTGTCCTGTTCTCTCCCACCTCCTTCACAGACCCCCAGCTCTATCTATTAAAAGCTTTCCCTCCCCTCAAGACCAGCTTCAGGTGCCATGAATTCTTCACTGATTCTCCACGTTAGAAATAATCTGATCATCTTCAAACCGCTCCTAGCACTTTGTATTTCTCTTATGTCCTGATCACACTCTAAATGGATCATGGTAATTTGTATGTGGCAATTTGTGAGAGACAATATGCTGTAGTGAATAGAAAGCTACCTTCAGGGTCATGAAGCCATGAGCTCAAGTCCTTCTATTACACATACTGTGTATTGACTGTACCCCTTTTTAGTGTCTTATTTCTCCCCCTCTGTCCTGCAAGTCACAACTGCTCAGGCCCTCTGGCAAGACTAGGACACTATTAAATCACAAAAAGAGTGTCTGATTTGCATCGGTAGAGAAAGCTTCCAATCAAATCCCAGATCTGAACCCCATAAAATTTGTATAGGGTCTTATCTCCTCTACCAAACTACAAGGGAATAGAGACTATGTAATTTTTTTCGTCTTATTTCCCAAATGCGGAGTGTGCATAATGCCTGTACAAAGCAAGCACCTAAACATTTACTGAACTGAATTAAATCAGTTGAATGGATTTGAATTGAGCTGAACTGTTGACAGGGGAAAAAGTACTTGCCAAAGCTCTTCTCTCCTTTGATTGTATTAGGCATGGCATATTCTTGTTATGGAGGAGGAAGTGGAGTTACATAAATCATACCTTAGAAGGAAATAGAATTTTAAAGGGACAGGAGAAAAAAAAACCAACCCTACAAACAGAATGAATAAATAATATTACTGAAACAAAAATCTGATCGTGTGACACCCCTCTCCCCCAACTCCAAAGTCTTCAATGGTTCCCTCCTCCTTCATACAACACTAATTCGTCAGCCTGGCACTTGTGGTGGTTCAGTTGTTTCTCAGCCACATCTGACTCTTCGTGACCCCATTTGCAGTTTTCTTGGCAGAGATCCCGGAGTGGTTTGCCATTTCCTTCTCCAGCTCATTTTACATATGAGGAAACTGAGGCAAATGGGGTTAAGTGACTTGCTCAGGATCCCACAGCTTGTAAGTGTCTGAGGTCAGTTTTGAACTCACAGAGATGAGTCTTCCTGACTCCAGGCCCAGTGCTCTGTGCGCTATGGTGCCACCGAGCTGTCCCTTTAAGTGTCTGGCACTTAAAATCCTCTTTCTCCCCTTTGAACAATATCTGTTCTCATCAAATTGGCCTGTTAGCAACATGGCAAAAACGGAGCCTATATTCATGCCTTTGCACTCCCACCTCATCTGTATCTTGTAGAAATGCTAGCTTCATTCCAAGCACAATTCAGGTATCCACCTCCAAAAGGTGGCCTTTCCTCACTGCTCCAGTCATTAACACTCTTCCTTTTCTGAAATAATTTCCTATTACTCTGTATTTACTCATGCTTATGCTTCTTACCCCACTAGAACACAAGTTTTTTAAAAGCAGGAACTCTCATTTCGTCTTTGAATCCCCAGTTTTAGCACAAATAGTAGGTGCTTAATAAATATTCGTTGAAATGAATGACCATGTTCTCAAATATTTGTCTAACATTTAATAAATGTATTACTTGCTTTTACCCAAAAAAGGGTATTTTACAGTAAAATTGACTACAAAATGAATTTCCGTAAAGTCAACCTATTTTTCCATTTTCATTTTCCCATTTTCAAATAAAAGACATGTTCTCATTGGGTAAAAACAAAGAAAACACTACCCTGAGATGAAAATGGTGGTGATTAAGGAGTATTGGTGAACTCGGGCACACTCAACATTACACTGCAGCTAAAGGCACTGTCTTCTGGGAGTTGGAGAAAGAAAGTGGAGTATACTGGAAAGAGGGCTGGGCTTACAGTCAGAAAGGACTGGCTCAAATCCTGCCTCTGACACAAACCAACTGTGAAACCATGATAAAGTCATCTATGATTCTCAGTTTCTTCATCATTAAAACTGGGTGGCACTGGAAGGGGTGGTATTACTCACCTTGCAAGATTAAAGACCATGAGCTCACACATAAAGCCTTTTATAAACCCTGAAGCATTACATAAATGCAGCTGTTTTAATTTAGTTTCAACCCAACTCTTTGACTTATACTGGTCCTACCCATGGCCCATAATGGGCTGTGGCTAAATAATTCTCATGATGCTGATCAAAGCCCTCTGATTTAGACAATGGGATCTTCTTTAAAGAAGGGGAGAAGTTAGAGGATGAGAACTGCCAGACTAGTTTAAGTAAGGGGATCCATTCATTCAAGAATTTCACCCCAAGGAAATCCCCAGATACGCGTCTGACTCTCTCTAGGCTTCCCCATTATGACTTAGTTATCTTCTAAGAGCTTTGGGTCTTCTCACCCTGAATTATCCCTTAGCCATGCCAGTCCCCACTTCTATTGGCTCCCAGAGGCGTCCGTTTTGGGACAGGCCCAGGTTGGCCAGACTTCATTCCTCTCCCAGCTATATTTCTGACTTAATGGACTTGGACACAATTCACCTACAAGTTTTTAGTTTTCTTTTATATGTTGTCTTCCCCTATTAGAATATAAGCTCTTCAAGGGCTGAGGTTCTTTTTCTTTTTTGCTGGTTTTTGTATCCCCAGAGCTCAACACAATGCCTGGGACACAGTAAGCACTTAATAAGTGCTTATGGCTTATTGTCTGCCAAGGGCTGTTTAGATACTTCATAAATGCTTATGAAATTGAATTAAATTCATATGTCTATGTGGAAGAGTTGTAATCACAGAATCTTATTATAGGAAGGGACTCTAAAAGTCATTAAGTCCAACCTCCTAGGAAAAACAATTCCCTCTTCAACATCAATTATAGCTAGTAAGCTAGTCTTTAGGTGAATACTTCCATTGATGAGAAGCTCAGTATTTTTTAAGGCAACTCATTCCACTGGGGGAGGAAGGTAGCTCATAATATTCTTTATATTTAATGAAGACATCCTTCTGGAATAATACAAAGTAAATTTTCTCTATCCACATGAAAAGTCTTTGGATATGTAAACTTAGCTATGTGGTGCAGTGGATAGAGTGCCAGGCCTGGAGTCAGAAAGACTTCCTGAGTTTACATATAAGCTGTGTGACCCTGGGCAAGTCACTTAACCCTGTTTGTCTCAGTTTCCTCATCTGTAAAATGAGCTGGAGAAGGAAATGACAAACCACTCCAGTATCTTTGCCAAGAAAACCCCAAATGAGGTTACAAAGAATCAGAAATGCTTGAACAACAAAAACAATCATGTCCCACCCGTCTTCAGCTCTCTAAGCTTAACAGATTCCTCTTTCCTTGAGCCATTTATCAGAGAAGTTCCCCTGTCCTATACTTATATAATTTATTTTTAAAATCTTAAATACAGAATTTCATATCTTTGGAAGAGAATGTTATTCTTGTTACAACTCATTTCCCCCCTAGCATTCTAGGCTGTTAAGATAAATTTGAATCTTTATTCTGTCATCCAACCTGTCAATGACCTCTGAGGCCCCTTGAAGGTCTAAATTTATAATTCTATGATCCTATAAACTCTCCCTTCCAGCTTCATGCCATCTATAAATTAGGTTTAAAAAAAAAACCCTTCTATTATCCTGGGAAGCTTGTATATAGCATATTTGTACTGTTAACATTTTTTTATGAGGATGAATTTTCATTGTACTTTCTTTTTTCTGTAAATTGTTTACTTTATGTGTTATATTGTCCTTTACATACAGTGCTTCAGGATTCCAGTCCACTTGGCCATGTCTTTACTAGTGAATTTTTACCCTAGCAGCAAGATATTAAAATAATAATAAATTAATGTTTATATAGTACTTCAGAGGGCAGCTCGGTGGCACAGTAGATAAAGTGCTGGGCTTGGAATAAGGAAGATTCATCTCCATGACTTCAAAATTGGCCAGATACCTATCAGCTGTGTGACCCTGGGCAAGTTACTTGACCCTGTTTGCCTCAGTTCTCTCATCTGTAAAATGAGCTAGAGAAAGCAATAGAAAACCACTTCAATATTTTTTCCAAGAAAATTCCAAATGGGGTCACAAAAAGCTGAACACGATTAATCAATTCAACAACAAGAAAATAGAGATAATAATAGCATCTATCTCCCAGGGTTGTTATGAGGATCAAATAAGATATTTGTAAAGTGCTCTGTACACCCTAAAACCGTGATATAAATGTAACTTATGATGATGCTGTTTTATAAAGTGTCTCATATTTAGCCAGCATTTTATATCATTATCTTATTTTTAAGCACTTAATTTATTCAAGAGCCTGTGCTTGGCTCTGGGGAACAGAAAGAATAAGTAACACATGTTCCTTGCCCTCAAGGAGCTTACAATCTGGTGGAAGATGTATATGATTATGCAAGTAAAAGAGAAAGACGAACATAAAAGCAGACTGTTGTTTAGTCATTTCAGTCAAGTCTGACTCTTTGTGAACCCATTTGGAGTTTTCTTGGCAAAGATACTGGAGTGGATAGCCATTTCCTTCTGCAGTTCATTTTACAGATGAGGAAACTGAGGCAAACAGGTTAAGTTATTTGCTCAGGGTCACACAGCTAGTAAATGTCTGGAGATGCATTTGAACTCAGGGCCTCCTGCCTCCAGGTCTGGCACTCAATTCACTTCACTACTTAGCTACTCTACAAGAGCAGAAAGGGAGATCAAATGAGGCAGACATTACTGTCAGATGGAAGGATTAAGGATGGTTTCCAGAAAGAGATAGAGTCTGAATTGGGACTTAGAAGATATGTCAGCAAGCAGTCTGAGATTGGGGCAAGCAGGGAATTCCTTATATATAGAATAGGGTGAGCAAAGGCACAAAATCAAGAAATCAGGAATCACATTTGGTAAATAGTAATCAGTCCAAGTTGGTTGTACTTCTGCTTTTGATTTTTGATCCTATGAGGTCAAGCATTGGGCACTGAATGCAAACTTCCTGACTTTACAATGTGGCCTAAACTTAACCATCCTAATCCCTTTGTGTTTGATTTTTATAGGAATCAGTGTTTAGGAAAGAACCCTTTGAATTTCATGGATACAGGGAGATGTTAGTACATGCATCCCTCAGTTTAGAAAATAGGTGCATTACTGACATACTGTGTATAATTTTGTGATGTTTTGGGAAATGATGGCTATTTTTCTTTTGACTTTCATTAAAAAGTTGGAGTTGGGTAATAAGGAAGAAAATAGTTTCCAAAACTGAAATGAAAAGTTTAGGCAGAAAGAGGGTTAAAGTTAGGCCTTGACCATAAGATATCCTAGCTAGCGTACAAAGGTCATGCTGTGCCTGCCGGGCTTATAGCCCCCACCAACCATCCACTATAAAGCTGTATTACCTCTTCAAAGGATTAAAAATAAAAGCTTTGCTAGCATGAACTCTGGCAATCTCTCTGGCTACCATTCTGAAGGGCTTTTTTAGTGGGCCATCACTTGAGATGGGAAAAGGAGACTCGGTGGGGAGCTGAAAAATTCATAACTATAAAAGATAGGGTAATGTGTGTGTGTGTGTGTGTGTGTGTGTGTGTGTGTATGGGGGGGGGAATCTCGGCTTTTTAAGGTTCATAGAGTCACAGAATCTTAGAGCTGGAAGGAACCTCAGAATAGAGAATACTAGAGCTGCAAAGGACCTCAGAGCACAGAATAGCAGAGCGAGAAGAGACCCTGAAAGTTGGAATATGGTATATTTGAGCTGGAAAGGACCTTAGAACATAGAATGTTCGACCTAGGAGGCACTTCAGAGATCACAGTAGCTGTATGAACTTGGAATAAGATTGATCAAGTCCTCTGAGCCTCAAATTTTTCTCACAATGGCAACGCCTGAATAGCCTACTTTTACATTGCTGTTATGAGTTATCAGATGAAATAACCTGGGCAAAGCATGGAAGGGATTCTTAACCCATGGAATCCTAGGGATTTTTAGGTAGATTTTGGGGGGAAGGGAAGGTCTATTAATTTGTATGAGAAAAATATATATTGTAATTATTTAGTCATTTTTTTTCAGTTGCGTCTGACTCTGTGATCCCATTTGGGGTTTTCTTGGCAAAAATACTGGAGTTGTTTATCATTTCCTTCTCTAGCTCATTTTACAGATGACAAAACTGTAAAACAAAAATAGCGCTAAGTGACTTTCCCAGGGTCACACAGCCAGTAAGTGTTTGAGGCTGAATTTTAACTCACGAAGATGAGTCTTCTTGACTCCAGTACCAAAGTTCTAACCACTGTGCAACTTAGCTACCCCAAAATAAATACAAAATAAATAGTAACACAAATGAAACAAAATACCTAGAATTACAAAGGAGGCAAATTATTTTGAAACATGTGCACATGACATATATAATTCAAATCAATTATTTTGAAATTTTGTTTAATGCATATAAAAACATTCCAAAAAGGGGTCCACAGTCTTCATCAGACTGTCACAGGGGTCCATGACACAAAAAAAGGTTAAGAACCCCTGATCTAGACCAACCCTCTCATTGTGTAGGTAATAAAATCATGGTTTAAGGTCATGTAGTTAATGGTAGAGCTGTAAGGGGAACCTAAGTCTTCAGATCATCCTTCTCCTATTAGACTTAGGGAATTAATCAGAGTACAGAAGGACTTTGTGGCATCCACCGCAAACTTGATTATCTACTTCTTCCATTTCTGGGGCAAGTTCCAGAAGCTCTAGACCTCTTCTGGGCCTACAAATAAACAATGATGGTCCTAGTCTGTGACCCTGCTTGACAACTTTGCATTTTAAGAAAAAATGAGTCCTCTCTCCCCTGCTATGAAGCTACCTTTTTATCTATAACTAATACAGCCCTACCCTGACCTGCAGATCCAAGAGTTTGGGCTATTTTGGAGGAGCATTAATCTTGCATAGCTTCATGGCCAAATGCCAACAAGCTATCAATCTTAATCCAGACAGTGGCCAGAGTGAATAAAATACATCATCTGAACTAATAGGATGTCAAATACATTCCCAGGTACCATAAATCGCAACTGAGTTTAAAATTGTGATGACCAATTCAACACCTCCAAAAAGGCAATTTGTATCCTAGGGATCTTTTCATCTTCAGGTGCTACAGTTTCAGCAACAGAGGTGAAATTTAAGGAGTTGAAATGATTATATTTTATAATGTAATGACTCCATGTTTGTGAGAAATGTCAAAAAAAAAGTTGTAGAAAGTTGGGCAAACACTCATATATAGGACCCCAAAAAAAGGCTGCTCATGGTGTGTGCTCTCATGTACATTGCAGTGTTAAATCTTCATGGGATTTAGTCAATTGGCATCAAGCTAACAAGTAGAATGACTACTTAGCGGGGATGTATAGAGAGGAGTCCAGCACTGGGTGAGTGGTTGAGCTAGATGACCTTTAAGGTCCCTTCCAATACTAAGATTCTAGGATTTCAATATTTTAAGTTTGTCTGATTCTAAGAGTCAGAGTACATAAATCTATGATGAGACATGCTCTATTTGATACCAGGTTGTTTAGATTAAGGGTGACAACACTGAGCCTACCCCTAGAAGTCAAAGGAATGGCAACTCAGAAAAGCAAGGATTCTCTCTCAGATTATAATCGAGGACATGCAACGTCCATGTTTCAGACTTAAGCCAACGTCCTTCCCTTTAGTCTACAAAAGCCACTTAGCTCTCCTTACCTTCCTATTCTCCTTTCGGGCTACCCCCTTTTCCCAACATACATACACCCAGAAGAAGTGTTTGTATTCTAGTCCACTCCTAAGTATCAATGATTATTGTTTTCCTTAAAGAAAGCTGGCAACAGACCAAATTAGTACTGCGTGAGCTATTGGGAAAACTTGCTTGCAGCTCACCACATCCTAGGGAAAATGTGCTACAGCCATTTTGGTTCATTTAAATCTTAGTCACAGGAAGAAAGTATCAGGCTTCTTATGGAAGACTCAGATGCAGGTCCAACATACCTATCAGCCCACAAACCATATTGCCACCCAGTCAAGTTTCACTAGCTCATCCCACACATTCCAATTTCATAATTATGAGGCATCAGATGGCCAAGGACAGCAGCAGCTTGAAAAAGGACCTTACTGATGCTTGGATCATAATTTCAAGTTTTGCTTAAATCCCTACTTTCCCAAACTCTGATGCATGTTGGACATGGGCTCTTGTATCTCTGCTAAACTAACTTGTGTGGCTACCTACTCTTAGGGCATAAAGGGAAGGTTTCATATTGCAAGCCTGGAAGATTAGGAAGAAACCATGGTAGCATGGAGAGACCAATGAATTTGGAGTTAAGAAAACTTGGGTTTGAGATCTGCTTCTGCCATTTACTAGGCTGAGTTTCCTTGGGCAAATCTTATTACCTATCTGGGCGTCAGTTTCCTTTCTCGTAAAACGGTTATAAAAATATGTCCTCTACCAATCTCACAGGGTTCTTATGAAGATCAAGTGAATCATGTATACAAATTACTCTGTATATGATAAAGCACTATATAAATATAAGCTGCTATTAAACTTGTACTAGTAGGCACCCCCAAATATTCTCTTTACTGTGATACCAGAGCATGCAACGTCCACTTGGTAACCCTCTACTCCTTTACCTTGCAACTATAGGAAGAAAAGTGGGTTTCAAAAGGCCAGCAATTAAGGGAAAGCAGGTAAAAGTACAAAACAAACTTACCTAGAGCATCCTAGCTTTATTTTACCTTAAGATATCCTCTCTGTGTGGCCCTGAAATAACTGGTGCCTGGGTACTTGACTTGGCTAGCTCCAGTTCCCCAATTACTAGAAGCAGGTCGTGCCTCCACACGGTTGCAAGCCGCCATCTTGACTCTCTAACTGTTGTCTCAACTAAACCACTAATAGTAATAATAATAATATGATAATGATAATAGTAACTGAATATGATACAGTATTTGAAGGTTTATAAAGTGCTTTTCATGTTATCATATTTGATCCCACAAGAACCCCGAGAGATAGAATTATTATTACTATTTTATTTTATTACTCTATTATCATTCCCATTTTTACAGAGAAGGAAATTGAGGCTGAAAGAGACTTACTGACTTGTCTAGGATCACAGAGCTAGTAAGTAGGTAAGGCAGTATCTTAAGTCTGATTTTAAGTCCAATGCTCAAACCATCATGTAACTGCTTAACTGTCCTTTATCCCAGGACCCTAACACCATGACTCACTCTTTCCACATATTTCAGGGGCTTTTGGAAGCCTTTACAAGCAAGTCTTCACCCCCTTCTCCAGAATGACTGGTAGTTCCCTCCTACCCCAAGGAATGACAAGCATCCCTCTCCCACATTAGGGAAAATTCAGAGGTTTAATACCACACAGCTGATATACAATCATACTCCTACATACAAATTCTATTCTCAAGGTAAGGGATTTCCTCCATAAAGTTTGTAGAGACTAGGGACTGTTTCTGGTTAACTTGCTTGATATATGTTCTTGCACAGCTTAGCCATAGCCCTTAGTAAATGTGGGGGACATGACAGTTCAGTCACTGGAGGGTTGCCTTCCGCTGCTACTAGCCTTACCTCAGGAGCAATGTAGTCTGGAGTGCCACAGAATGTCTTGGTGGTCACTCCATCCCAGATGTTCTCCTTGCACATGCCAAAGTCAGCAATCTTGATGTGGCCTTCAGAATCCAACATTACGTTGTCGAGTTTTAGATCTCTGCAACAGAAATACAAAATTGGATTTGTATTCAATCTTTCAGTGGTAATATGGTTTCATCAATGTGAGCATTCCCTTCATTGGTACAGAATGTTTTGTTGTTGTCGTTGTTTGTTTTTAATTTGGTTTTACTTTGTCTTCAAAAGAATTTTAAGGATTTCCACTATGTTCTAAGAAAAACCTCCATTTGGGAAGAAGATATGTAGAGGAAAAACTTATTAATGGTCATCATATCTTAGCATTAGGGATAGAAGTGATATTAGACATCACCTAGTCTAATCTTATTTTAAAGTTCAGGAAACTGAGGCCAAGAGAGATTAATTGACTTGTCTGGGATCTAGACAAGTGGTAAGGGGCAGAGCTGGGACTTCAACCCAGGTCCCTCGACTCCAAATCCAATGCTCCTTCCATTACACCAAGGTAAACATTTATACAAATTGAACCTTATTAGTCTCCTCTCCTGGGCACAACAATATACTCTGACTGCTATGTTAAAGAGGAAAACCTCTACAATCTACTCTTGTCCTAGAGGAAGCTAACTTTTCCTGGCCCTAGGGAGAATAACTCTAAATGAATTTGTGACACTCTAAATGGCAACAAGCAGGGCTACAGAATTGAGGGCATGACTTGGAAAACCAGTCATATCATTTCACAACATTGCTATCATGGCTCCCTTAAAATTATTTTTATTTTGTTTTTTTTTTTTAAGATACACAGATATATACTCATATGTATATTTTCATACATACACAAACACATACATACACACAGAGCTAGGTAGCGTAGTAGATGGAGTACTGGGCCCTGGATAAGTCACTTAACTCTTTTTGCCTCAGTTTCCTCATCTGTAAAATGAGCTAGAGAAGAAAATAGTAAACCACTCCAGTATCTTTGCCAAAAAAACCCCAAAAAGGGTCACAGAGAGTTGGACATGACTGAAAAAAATGAATAACAAATAAACATATGTGTGTATACTCTTCCCATAACCTCAAGTCTTCCCTTTTAATAAAGAAAAAACAGTAAAGCAAATTTAGATAACAGAGGGTTCATGTCCAACAGCATATATAATGTACCATGTCCCATAGCTTGTCATCACTCCAGTGAAAGGAGGAAGATATATTTTCTCATCACTTCTGCAGGACCAAGTTAGGCCACTAAATTTCATGATATTTGGTTTTATTTTTATTATTCTTTTCATTTGCATTATTGTAATAACTCCATTTTATAATCCTTTATGGTCTGTAAAGAACTTTCTTTGCAATGACCCTGTAAGCTAGGTCATAACAACTTTAATATACCTTATAATAAGACAAGGATTATGCCAGAATCAAAGCCTAAATGGTCTCCATCTTCTCTTACTCTTGGGCTCTTTTACTAATTGTCATTTTTTAAAAACTACTCAGGAACTCCAAATTGAAAAAGTGATACTACTTGGAAATTTTAGTTATGAATTATAATCAGAAAGGCCATCGCTATGTGATTAGTCCACTCATCCCCTGAAATCAAAGGTAATATCTGCATGTTTTTATTTACCATAGGAAAGTCATGTTGATTCTTGAAGAATTTTCTTTATGCCTCTATTTACCCCAATATAGACACAAGAGTAGCAAAGCCTACCTGGGGCTATGCGATACTCTAAAACCCCTCTGACTTCAAGGTACTTGCTGTAAGAATCACATCAGTAATCAGCCCTGATATACTTGAGTTTGTAGTCAGATATGGATGGCAGCCATGCTATGTATCTTGAGCCCGTGTGTTTGGTGCTCAGCACATCAAGGCCCAAGGTCTCAGAATAATGAGTACACAAGTGGCTAGAGAATCAGAGCTTTCTCATTCTGCTTAAAATCCTTATCTTCAATCTCTGGCATCAGTGTTCTGTAACTTCTGACTGCCAGGGTCCCATAGTTTTTGACATAGGAATGGCTGAGGGAGAAGAAAAGGGCTTAAAAGATGTTTCCAAGGACAAGGCTTGGAATGATCTTCTAATATAGAATCATCATGACCCCAACACTTCAGCATTCATTTGTGCCTAACACCTTGGGAGTTTTGTAGCATAGTATGAGCAAATAAGATTTTCCCAAAAACACAAAACACACAGGATAACTGAGTCATATCCTGGGTGTTGATCTATCCAGGATCAATAAGCCACTAAAGTCATACTGCTCTCATGCATAGAGGTTTCACCTGCCTCTTTCTTTTCCCTCCTTCATGGATAGCCATGTGTTAGCAACAGTAGAATGGGTCAACCTCTAATACCTTACCAGGAAGAGTAATTCTGCTTGTTTTTATCTTCTGCCTGCAGACAGGATAATCTGCATAGTAGGAGATAACAGTGGTGCAGTGCTAAAGGCTACTCCTAGTCAGTCGATAAAAATCTATTAGGTGCCTACTACGTGCCAGGCACTATGCTAAGTGCTGCAGTAATACCCAGAGATCCTGCTTGCAGGTCCCACATCTCAGTTGCTTCGGTTTCCTTTCTAGGAACACTGAGTGGTTAAACTCATCTTTCCTTCCCTTTGCTACTTTCCTCCTCCTCTTCTAATATCTAGTTGCCTTTGAGAGTTAAATCTGAAGTATCTCAGTGCCCTTCCCTCTCACTTTCCAGGACAATAATTTAAATCAAAGTTCTGGCCCCTGGGGTTGTTGTTATAGAAGAGTATCAAGGTATGAACCCTAGATTCCTAAGGCTTTAGTTTCAAAAAGAACATGGTATCTTTCTCTTGTGACAAAGTTGTTATAACTTACTTCTCGAAACAGGTTTAAGTTTCTTATTGGTGACCCCCGACCCATTCTGGCCTTTTTTATTCCAAGGAAGGAGGTAAAGACTTAGAAATTCTTGAGGATAAAGTTTATTTTACTGACTCTATGGCACAGATTCACCATCAGCAAGGCCCCTTAATATTCTCTGTGACCAAGACTTCAGGCAATCTGAAAGCACTGACCAGAACACAAGACTTTGCTAAAGAGAAAACACAATGGAAATGAACTCAGAAACATAGGGAAGGCCAACTAGGCCCTTATATCTGCACAGCTCAACATGATGGCTCCATACTTGGCTCTCTCTTCCTCCCTCTTCTAAAGCCAATAAACTTTGCATTGGCAATACTATTGGACAGTTGCCAAACATTAGCAGACAAGGCCTGCTTCTTCAAGATTTTATATGCTGACTAAACCACTACAGAAAAAAGCCAGTGATTTTCTTGGGCTACTAGCTGAAGCTGCTGTCTTCCCATCCCCAAAGTTCAACTGCCTTGCCTTCCTTAATGAAATAACAAGAATCCTGATATCCTTTTTTCAGCACTAGTTCTTGATTAGCAGAAGAAAAAAGTATGAGCAGCTAGGTGGTACAGTGGATAGAGTGCCAGCCTTGGAGTCAGGAGGACCTGAGTTCAAACACTACCTCAGACACTTGTCACTTACTGGCTGTGTGACCCTGGACAAGTCACTTAACCATGATTACCTCACCAGAAGAAATAAAAAAGAAAAAAAGCATGTCAGGGGTACAATCCGCAGTCTGGAACTATGTCCACATTTATTGTTGTCCATTTTTGTTGTTGTTGTTGAGTCATTCAGTTACATCTGACTCTATATGATGCCATGGGCCATAGCACAGCTAGCCTTTCTATCTTTCGCTATATCCCAAAGTCTGTCCAAGCTCATGTTTCCATGACACTATCTACCCATTTCTTCCTCTGCTGTACCCTTTTTCCTTTTGCCTCCAATCTTTCCCAACATCAGAATCTTTTCTAATGAGTCCCATCTTCTCATTATGTGACAAAAGTATTTAAGCTTCAGCTTCAGTATTTGACCTTTCAGAAAATAGTCTGAATTAATTTCTTTAAGTATTGACTTATGTGATCTCCTTGCTGTCTAAGGGATTCTCAAAAGTCTTCCCCAGCATTACAATTCAAAAGTGATGATTCTGCAGTGCTCATCTTTCCTTATAGTCCAACTCTCATAGCTGTACATTGCTACTGGAAAAACCATAACTTTGACTACACAGACCTTTGTTGGCAAGATGATGTTTCTACTTTTTAGTATACTATCCAGATTTGCCATAGCTTTCCTTACAAGGAGCAACTGTCTTTTAATTTCATGGCTGCAGTTGCCACCTACAGTCATCTTTGAGCCCAAGAATATAAAATCTGACACTGCTTCCATTCCTTCTGTCTCTATTTGCCAGAAAGTGGTGGGGCCAGTTGCCAAAATCTTAGCTTTTTTGATGTTAAGTTTCAAGCCAGCTTTTACACTCTCTTCTTTTACCCTCATCAAGAGGCTTCTTAATTCTTCTTCTCTTTCTGTCATCAGAATAGTATCATCTGCATACCTGAGATTGTTCATATTTTTCTCAGCAACTTTATTTCCAGCTTTTGGTTCATCCAGCCTGGCCTTTCACACAATGTACTCTGCATATAAGTTAAATAAATAAGGTGACAATAGACAGGCTTGCCATATTCCTTTTCCAATTTTAAATCAATCAATTGTTCAATGTTTGGTTCTAACTGTTGCTTGTCTGTTTGAACGTAGGTTCCTCAGGAGACAAGTAAGATGATCTGGTACTCCATCTCTTTGAGGACTTGCCACATTTTGTTGTGATTCACAACAAAAGCTTCAGTGTAATCAATGAAGCAAAAGCAGATGTTTTCCTGGAACTCCTTTGCTTTCTCTATAATCTAGCAAATGTTGGCAATTTGGTCTCTAGTTCCTCTGCCTCTTAGAAAACCAGCCTGCTCATCTGGTAATTCTTGGTTCACATATTCCTGAAGCCTAGCTTGCCAAATCTTAAGCATAACCTTGCTGGTGTGTGAAATGAGCACAATTATTCAGTAATTTGAACATTCTTTGGTATTGCCCTTCTTTGGGATTGGGATGTAAACCGATATTTTCCAATCCAGTGGCCACTGTTGAGTTTTCCAAACTTGCTGGAATATTTAGTGCAACATTTTAACAGTATTTTTTTAGGATTCAAATAGCTCAGCTGAAATTCTGTCACCCCCACTAACCTAACTGTTAGCAATGCTTTGTAAAACCCACTTGACTTCATTCTCTAGGATGTCTGGTTCTAGATCTGTAAGCACACTATCATGGTTACCAGTGATATTAAGAACTTTTTTGTATAGTTCTTCTGCATATTCTTGCTACCTCTTAATTCTTCTACTTCTGTTGAGTCCCTAACTTTTTTGTCTTTTATCATGTCAATTTTGCATAAAACATTACTTTGATATCTTTAATTTTCTTGAAGAGATTCTTGTCTTTCTCAGTCTGTTGTTTTCTTCTATTTATTTGCATTGCTCATTTAAGAAAAGCTTCTTATCTCTCCTTGTTATTCTCTGGAATTCCGAATTCAGTTGGGTACATCTTTCCCTTTTGTTTTCCTTCTTTCTCCAATTATTTGTAAAGCCTCATGAGATAGCCATTTTTGCTTTCTTGCTCTTCTTTTTCTTTGAGATGTTCTTTGTTGTTGCCTCCTGGACAATATTGCAAACCTCTATCCATGGTTCTTCAGGCACTCTATCTATCAGATCTAATCCCTTAAATCTAACCATCACTTTTACTTCATATTTATAAGGGAGGTTATTTAGGTCATATCCATATGGTCTGATGGTTTTCCCCAGTTTCCTTAATTTAAGTCTGAATGTTGCAATAGGAAACTCATAATCTGAGCCACAGTCAGCTTTAATTCTTGTTTTAACTAGCTCTACAGAGTTTTTCCACTTTTGGCTTCAAAATATATGATCAATCTGATTTTTATACTGACCATCTGGTAATGTCCATGTGTAGAGTCACCTTTTGGGTGGTTAAAAAAAATGTCTTTGCTATGACCAGCGAGTTATCTTTTTTCGGTAGAGGTGTGGGGTGGGGAGGCAATCAGGGTTAAGTGATTTGCCCAGGGTCACACAGCTAGGAAGTGTCTGAGGCCAGATTTGAACTTAGGAAGATGAGTCTTCCTGACTCCAGGCCTAGCACTCTGTGCACTATGTATATGTAATGATTGCTTGAATTAAATTCAACCATTTCCATCCATTTGAGTTTACTGACACCCACGAGGTTGATGATTAACTTTTCCATCTCTTGTTTGACCGCATCCAGCTTACCTTGGTTCACAGGTTTTATATTCCAGGTTCCTTTGCAGTATTGATCTTAACAGCATTGGACTTTCCTTAGATCACCAGACATCCACAACTGAGCTTCCTTTTGGCTTTGGCCCAGCCACTTCATAGCTACTTGTAATTTTCCTCAGCTTTTCCCCAGTAGCATGTTAGATACCTTCTGACCTGAGGGGCTCATCTTCCAGCATCATATCTTCTATCATTTTAACACTGCCCATGGGATTTTCCTGGCAAAAATACTAGAGCGGTTTGCCATTTTCTTCTCCAATGGATCACCTTTTGTCAGAACTCTCTACGATGACCTGTCCATCTTGGCTAACCCTGCATGGCATAACTCCTAATTTCAATGAGCTACACAAACCCCTTTGTCATGACAAGGCAGTGATCCAGGAGGGGAGGTGTCCACTACATTTTGGATTTTAAGGAGCTTAAGGTCAATAGAAGACAAGAGGTCCTTTTCCTCCCCTGGCCTCAACAGATAAAGAAAAACTCCAAGTTCCCTTTTGATCTAGTTTGAGTGGATAATGAGAAACTTTTATCTTAAGAGGTAGAGGGGATGAGATGTTTTTGTGATAAAGGAGGCAATTAAGGGGGAAATATGTTTGTTACATTATTAGAGTTTATTGAATTGTGTGTTATAAGTTTTAGGGGTAGGCATCTGCTCCCAAATAGTTGGCTAGTGGTACATGGTCACTGAGAGGGGGAGGACCAAATCTTGGCCTCCTCATATTGGTACAGTAGACTCTAATGCTTACTTTAAAACATAATTATCCTAATTTCATTTACTGTAATGCCATTGGGCAATTGCGGCTGTTTCCCACATGTGCCTGGGAGCCATCCACAGCAGAAAGTCATTTAGTAATGAAACTGAGGTGAGCTTAGCCAGCACGCTCATTCAATCAAGAAGCATTTATTAATCACCTACTGTATGACAAACATTTCAGTCAGTTGAACTGGAAACAGATCTTTTTGGCCAAATAGGTTTAGGCACCTGGGTTTATCAAACTCTTGCTTGGCTTTTTTTTTTTTAAACCTGCTTTGCTCCTTGGATCTCAATGATGCACTGCTCACCTATACTTTACTCAAAAGCTCATATCCTGCTTCTGTTCCATGTCTATTGGTTCTGATAAGAGGCCTTGCTTTCTCTATGACCTTTGGGGTCTCTCAATTACCTCCTTAACAACAATATCATCCTGGTGGATGACCTCTGCCCAGGTGAGACCACTAGCCTTGGCCACATAGGTCATTCAGGTGTAGCTCCTGACTCAGTCTACCAGCGGTCTCACCTTGGGGGGGGGGACACCACAAGCCCTCTGTTCAGGGACCTTCTTTATCCTCATCATCAGTAAGATATCAAAACATCAGCTATGAACAGAAAATTGGTTTTTGAGGTGTGCTCGAAAGCCCCTAGCTTAATACTCCATTTCATAGGGAAAGAAAACATGAAGCTAAATCTCTCTGTAGAGGCCACTGATGAAAATCTCTTCTTGGATCCACATTCCAGAGAGATGGTTGTTCCATAAAATACAATCAAAGCTGCGGATGCAGTGATCTTTGTATCAGAGAGTTAATGGTGTCCAACATACCCTGTGAATATGTGGCTCCACAGTGAACTTTGCAGCCAGTGTGGCATGAAGAGAATGATACAGATGGGTCTTTGTGATGAAAGAACAACTTTAGTTTCTGTGATCTTCTTAGCTAGACATCTACACAATCCAGATAAGCCATGTAACAAATCAAAGGGATAGGATCAAGTTTTATCTCCCTTTTCATCCAGACCTAAGGCTTAAGTTTATCCTAAAATGTCAACTGGGGGAGTGGTGGGAGGTCAAAAGCATTTATATAGCACCTACTATATGCCAGGCACTGTGTTAAGGACTTTAAAAGTATTATCTCATTTCAATAGACATTTGTTGAGCACCTACTGAATTTTTTGTTCCAGCTACTGGGGATACAATGACAGTTCCTGCCTTCAGGGAGCTTAAACTCTAAGGAAGAAGGGTGATGATGGAAACATGTAGACAAACTAAATCATAAAGGAAAATGTGATAAGGGCAATGAAGAAGTCTGGGCAATGCATGACGGGAAATGAGAGAAGAGAGTTATCACATTCAATTGGGAGGCCAGGGGCATCTTCATGAGGAGGATGGCACCTATGTTAGGCTCTGAAGGATGGAAGGGAGTATGACAGACAGAGACATAGTAGTGTCCATTCCAGCAACAGGAGTTAATGTAAACTAAGTTACAAAGAGAGCAGAGGGTAGGATGAGAATTGGGAAAAGAGACAAATCCAGTCTGGCTGAACTATAGAATATGTGAAAGGGATATTGGGAGTTTATATTTTACTTGGCAGTCAGTAAGGGAACCATGGAAGGCTTTTAAGTAGGGAATTTCGGGATTCAAAACATTTATTTCTAAATTAATAGTTAGGATATGATAAAGCTGTCACACCCAAATGACAGCTAAACTGTTTTTCTTCCTGTAGAAACATACCATTTATGGGTAGGAGAAATCAACGTTCCATTTGTGAGGTCCGAGCTCTATAACACAGAGCAAAGGATGAAATACATTCTCACTTAGCCCTGCCCCTTTCCACAGTAAAGAGCCACCAGGTGCATTTAATGTCCATGTCACCAGTTTCCCAGGGCTAGATAGAGCCCCAGTGTGGTCCCAACTTGAATCAACTACAATTCAAGGGGTCCCTAGGATTTCTGCTTGTCCAAAATTCCAATTTGGAGGTAGTTTTTTTGGGGGGGGGAATGAACGAGGCACAGGAAAGAAAGGAGGAGAGGAAGAAGGGAGGAGGGAAGGAATAAAGTGCTCACCCACCGATAAATGATGCCTTTGCTTTGTAAGAAGAAAAGACCGATAGCAATTTCTGCGGCATAGAATCTGAAATACAAAAAGAAATCAACAGAATAGGCCCGTTAAAGCAAATATGTTAAAGTTGAATGCTTTCTAAATCTCATTACACAAAATTCAATTAACTGGATACAAGGTACTAAAATCCCGCCAGCCACACAGCATGCAAACATGTATTTATACAGGTAACTTTTAATAGCACTAACAGCACCGAATAATAAGCAAAGTAATGGCTGCCAACTACAGTGTGAGAACATATCTGTTCCTTTTAAAACATATGGCTTTGAGGGACCAGCTGGCTGAAAGAACCGGTTTGAGAATCAGATCTCCCAGGCAGAGGTCTGATTCCAAACTGTGTCACCAGGGACACCAGCAGTCCTGAGAAACCTATGTGACATCCACCACAAAGCTCGGTCTGTTATCTAGCAGATAGAGGCCAACGGCTCATCTGGGAGAATGTGGATCAGAGAAACCACATAAAGGAAGAATCGGCATAAGAGGGTTTCTGTGACTAGCACTGATGTTGGGATAATGGAACACTTATTGACTACTGTAGCACCAGAAGGTTCCGGTGAGTAACTATGGTTTCTGAGAGAGAGAAAGAAATGATTAAAGGCCCTAAATGTGCTTACTTTCTTTTTGCTTATCTTGCAAGGAAAAAAAAAAGAGTAAGGCTCTCACTTAGTGATAAATAATGCTTCTGCTTTGTAAGAAGGATGGACTAGTGACAATTTCTGCATGGTGTATACATTCTTCACACAGAAGTACGTATGATCCAGGTTTCTATCTTCTCCCATTTTCGCTTCTTGCTCCGATCTGTTACTTACTCATAAAACACAAGACTAACACTAATTCAGAATTTTCCTTTCTCATATTGTCATTGTTGGGAAAGTAAAGAAAAAGGTCTAACGAGGTCAGTACCAGTTGTTAGACCCGAGATGTAGGGCATGGCAAAACAAAGCAGAAATGGTGTTAGCCTAATCACCTCCCCTCCCCCAATCCCATACATACCACCAGGTTCCAAGCTGATCAGGAATGGTGACCCTCATTCTCATCGAATACCACTTATGTGGGTCTAAACTAGTTCCTAATCTTTTCTACTCAACCAATGTTATAGACTCCTATATCATAGTAATTGAATATATTGTGTTGGAGCTAAATAAAAATGGAGGCATCTAGGCAGTGGAGTGGATAGTGTGCAGGGCTTGGAGTCAGGAACACCTGAATTCAAATTTGACATCAGACACTTACTAGCTGTGTGATACTGGGCAAATCACTGGCCCTCTGTTTGCCTCAGTTTCCCCATCTGTAAAACGGGGATAATAATACCATCTTTCTCCCAGAGTTGCTGCGAGGGTAAAATTAGATACCATTTGTAAAATGCTTTGCAAACTTTTTAAAGCACTATACAAATGCCAGCGATTATTAAAGTAGAAATGAAAGTGCTTGGTAAACATATGGTTTTGTAGACATTTAGCAATAAGTTATTTCCACTTCCTTCTCCCCCTCCCTCACCACCACTACCACCAAGGGTCCTGGGAACCATTGGTTGGGAACTGCTACTCTCAACTGTCTTTTTTGTTTTGTTTTTGTTTTTTTTTTCTATCCATCTCCACTTCATCTGACCCACAATTTGCTTTTGTGTGGATAAAACATCCAGTTATTGAGCTGTGTCTGCCCAGTCCTGGGTTTAATTGTTTTCTGAGGTTATATTGAGCCCATTTTCACTGGACTAGATGAAGCCTCTCCAAGAAGGTTATTTCCTCAAAGAGTAGAATACAATTAGGTCCTTTAGATAAAACTGTAGTTACTCATCCATATCTTCTCGAGCTAATCTAGTTAATGAGTGTTCTATAACCCCATACAATCAACATAAGTGACAAAATTTCAGATTCTCAAACTGCGTTCTCTCTCACACTGTCTACTTCCTCTGCACTTTCACAGTCACTGATGACCTGTATAATCTACAAATAGAGCACCCCACCTGTTCTAGGGCAACTTGATGTCATCTAGCCCAATTGCCTGGCTAATAATCCTAGTAAAGAGGCAAAGAACAGAATGCCACCTCCAAAAGACATTGTCACAGAGAAAGGTCAAAATATTGAAAATGTCTTCAGTTAGGGATGTAGGTAGAATACTATAAGCAAGAAGAATGATGAGGACTGAGACTAAGATTTCTACAAATACTACCGTGCTTTTCTAGTAGCTGATCACATAAAAGTTCCAGCTAGGTGGCACAGTGTTAGACTTGGAGACAGGAAGATCTGAGTTCAAATCCCATTTCAGACACTTATTAGCTATGTGACCCTGGGCAAGTCACGTATCCCTTTTCAGCCTTAGTCTTCCCACTGTAAATGAGGATCTTAATAAAATCTTCCCCACAGGGTTGTTATAAGGGTCAAGTGAGAACATTTATGCAAAGCATTTTGCAACACTTAAGGTACTATAAAGGAACTCAGAGGTCATCTAACACCATCCCTACCTGAAATATGAATGCCTTCTACAGTGTCCCAAAATGTAGTCAACTTCTCTTTGCTTGAACTTTCTCAGGGAATGATGAGCTCACGCCCTGCTAAGGCAGCTCATTTAATTTCTGGATCACTCTGATTGCTAGGAGGTTGTTTCTTATATTGAGTTGAAAGCAAATGCTTTGATATTCAGGGCTTTCCATTCTGTACTTTCTTTAAAGCCTGATTCAGCTTTTAAAAATAATTCAATATATTTGAAACTCATGTGAAATGCATAATAAAACACAGATATAATTCATCACATAAAAAATAAATATCATAAAAATAAAAGTTGACACTCACATAACACTTTATAGTGTATAAGGCATTTTGCTCACAAAAAACCAAGTGTAAGCGCAATTTATGTGTTTTGCACATGGCCATATGCTTAGTAAGGGACAAAGGCCAGCCTCAAGCCCAAGCTGTCTAAGCCCAGTAATTCTGATTAAGCCAACTTCCTGGGCTACCTCAGTAGGTCGTGAGTTCATCATTCCTGAAAAGTTTCAAGCAGAGGGAAAGGAAGACAAAGGAATAAAATTTTATTATGCATCTACTATGTGCTGGGCACTGTGCTAAGTGCTTTACAAATATTATCTCATTTGATCCTTACCATAACCCTGTGCTATTAATGACCACTTTACAACTGAGGAAACTGAGGCAGACAGAGGTTAAGTGACTTGCACAGGATCATACAGCTAGTTGAACTCACTTCTTCCCAACTCCAGACCCAGCACTCTATCCACTTTATCACCTAGCTGCCTCTGAGGCAGTTAAACTACATTTTAAGGATATTGTAGAGGGTATTCATGCTTCAGGTCAGAGGGGGGGTCTTAGATGACCTCTGATCTCCTTTCCAACTCTAAGATTCTAAGATTTTATGTACCAGTCATGGGAAAAGCATAGCAGTGTCTGAGAAAATGGCACAGTCCAACCCCTTTCATAGATAGCTATCATTAAAAGCCACAAGAGACAGAGGAAGGATGATACCACTCAGGCCTATCTCTCATTCTGGTGGATTCAGAAAGTGGGGATGAAAGGCTCACATGACCCTACTTAATTCATTTAAGCATCCAGGTGGCATAATGGGTAGAGTGTTGGACTTAGAGGCTGGAAAACTTGACTTCAAATGCTGCCTCAGACACTAGCTGTGTGACTCCAGGCAAGTCACTGGACCTCTGAGACCCAGTTTCTTCATCTATAAAATTGGAATAATAATAGCACCTACCTAACAGAGTTATTTTGAGGATCAAATGAGGAGGGCCAAATGAGGATCACATAATAATAGCTAGTAATTTTTGTTTTTTATATAGCTAGTAATTTTGATTAAATGATCAAATATGTACAGTTTTGCTAACCTTAAAGTACTTGATAAATGCTAGTTATTGATTTAGAGGCAGCATTTTAACTAACAGCAAGGGCTTCAGTCCTCTTCATTTGAAAAAAAGAACAATGCAGGAGCCTTTAGGATATGGAATGAGAAAAGTCTGGGTGCCCTCATCTTCCCTAATGACATTTCACTTATCATGCCCTTGGCAACGTCTCTGCACTAAACAGTCCATATCAGAAAAACCATCTAAGAAAACCGTAGGCCAACTTCCAAACCATAAGTGAATCCAGCACGCCACTCAGGAATAGTGTGCCAGATGTTAAATATTCATCAGAACCCATAGAGTTAAGTCACCACCACTGGACTGCAACAGACTGGAAAAAAAGCCTAATTTGAAATATATGTCAGAGTAGAAAAGCAATACCCACAACTGCTGGTGGGAGTTTATGTTCTCAAGCATGGAGCTCAGACCATGGATAGTCTGCTAAGCTGGTCTAGGAGAATCACAGAATAATAGACTGGTAGACCTAAAAGGGACCTTTGAGATCACTTGCCCCATCTTACAGATGAGGACAACTAAGGCTCAGAGCAGAGAAATGACTTATCCAAGGTTACACAATTAATTTGAAGCTGAGCTAAGACTAGAACTCTAGTCATATGGCTTTGGTATACTCTCCCTGGAAAGAAAATATATTCCAGGAGTAGTAAAACCTCTGGGGTACAATTCAAGAAAAGAAAGAGGCATATATAGTCTTTATCTTCATTACCTCTGTGCTCAAACATGCCCAGAACAAAGCACCTAGAACATGTCTGTTAATCTGGGAATGAGAAAAATATGTAGCCCCAAAAAGTAGCACTTAGAACAATGAGTAGGAGTTGTAAAAAAATTTACCTATGAAGTCAGAAAAAACTTCCTAACAATTTGAACCATCCACAAATAGAGTGGGCTGCTTTAGGAAAGAGTGAGTTCCCTGTCTCTGTGGGTAGTCAAGCAGAGGCTGAATGATGACTTGATGAGAATACTGTAGAAAAGGGTTTTTGTTTAAGACCAGGTTGGATCAGATGGCCTCAGCCGTCTCCTCCAGTTCTTAGATTTTTTATAACACTTTCTTCACAGAATCTTACAGTTGGAAGGAATCCCTGAGGTCATCTATTCCATCCCCTACCCACATAGCATCTGTAGCTCTGGAATTAGGGGAGAGAGCATTTTAACCTCTAAGGAAAATGCCCTTCTTCTCTGATATGGCAAGGGACTCTGCCTGTGATTTCTATTTGGTGTAATTTATGCTGAAATCTGTTATATATTAGTTATTGGAGCTAAATCTTTAGCCTTAGTTGTTAATGGTAATGCAAAAAAATGCAGTTTCTGCTTCTGCTCTGACCCCTGACTTCCTCCTCTCCCATCCCCTACAACATATCCAAGGAGAGAGGCGTTGGCTCTGGAAACAAGAGACAAAAGGGGAATTCAAGGTTGAAGTGGGAGACCAAGAATAGCTAGGGAAAGAGAAATATTATTGAGTAAAGTAGAAGCTTGAAATCAGCTGATGAATTAGCAAGTAGACAATAACAACAACAATAGTGGACATTTATACAGCACTTACTATGTGCTAAACGTTTTACAATTATTATCTTATTTGATCCTCACAACAACCCTGAAAGGCAGGCACTATTATTATCCCCATTTTACAGATGAGAAAACATAGTGGATAGAGTGCCAGGCCTGGCGTCAGGAGAACTCATCTTCTTGAGTTCGAATATTGCCTCTGACATTTGCTAGCTGTGTGACCCTGGGCAAGTCATTTAACCTCAGTTTCCTCATCTGTAAAATAAACTGGAGGAGGAAATGGCAAACTGCTCTAGCATCTTTGCCAAGAAAAACCCAAGTGGGGTCACAAAGAGTCTGACATGACTAAAATGACCGAACAATAAATAGGGGTTAGGTGACTGGCCCATGGTCACACAGTTAGTAAGTGTCTGAGGTCATATATGAACTCAAGTCTTCCTGACACCAGACCCGGTGCTCTATTCATTGTGCCAAGATGCTGTGATAAACAATGACAATGATCAACAGGATAGTTCAGCCATCATATGCTAGGGTACAGGGAAAGTAGAAGCTTGGGAAAGGAAGAAAATACAGGCCTCGGAGATTGAAAGGTAATTTAACCAACCCATGGCCAAAATAAGCCTCTTTCTTACAACATCCCTGACAGGTGGTCATTTATCTACCTTCTCTTCAATGCAGAACTCACTGACACTTGAGGCAGCCCAGCCCATTCCACTTTTGGACAGCTCTTAATTGTTAGGAAATTTTTCCCTTACATCTATCTTCCTGTAACATCTGTCCATTCCTCTAAATTCAGCTCCCTCTAGCCAGGCAGAACAAGGCTAATCCCTCTTTCACATGACATCCCTTCAAATATTTGAAGACAGTGATACAAGTGGAAATGGAGAACGTGGGTTAGAACAAGTCGGATGTAGGAAAATGAACAGAAGCAGACAAGGCTGAAGGCTCTAAGTGGAAAGAAATCTCCTAACCTGGCCACATTTGGTATTTGAATATACAATTCAATACTTAGAGGGATGGATGGTAGGGCAGGGTAAAGCCAGTGTTCTTTGATCACTCCTTGTGAATGGGCTAAGAGTATACTGAAAATAACTAAACAGGAATCAGGAGATAAAGGAGTTAAAAAAATAAAGTATGTTCCTTTAACCCCAAATTCCTAGAAAATAGAGAGTTTGCTAGTCTCTCCTATTGTTTTTAATCCATTCTGCCCATAATCCCTTCCCTGAATCATAGAAGATCAAAGTTAGAGGGGATACGAGAGGATATATTGTACAATTCAGATTCGAGCAGGAATCCCTACTATAAAATCCCTGGAAATTTCACATCAAGCCTTTGCTTCAATACCTCTAGTAAAGGGGAACCCATGATTTCCCGTGGGAACTCATTGTACTCTTGAGGGAGCTAGGTAGCATTATAAATAGAATGCTGGGTTTGGAATCAGGAAAACCTAAATTCCAGCCCTATCTCAGATTCATACTCGCTGTGTTATGCCAAGTCACTTAACTCCTCTGTCTTAGTTTTTTAAACCAATCAATAAACATTTAATAAGTCCCTACTATGTGCCAGGACAGCCAGGTGGCATAGTGGATAGATAGAATTTGGTTCAGGGATCAGGAAGATGTCTTCCTGAGTTCAAATCTAACCTCAGACACTAGCTGTGTGATCCTGGGCAAGTTACTTAACTCTGTTTCCCTCAGTTTCCTCATCTGTAAAATGAGCTGGAGAAGGAAATGACAAACTTAGCCAGTACCTCTGCCCAGAAAACCCCAAATGGGGTCATGAAAAGTTGGACATGATTGAAATGTTTGAAACAACAAAAACAACAACTACTATATGTCAGGCACTGTGCTAAGTTCTAGAGATACAAAGAAAAGGGCAAAAGACAGTCCCTGCACTCAAGGAGATTACAATCTAATGGGGTAGACACAATGCAAACCAAATATACAAAAAACAAGCTACATATAGGATAAGTAGGAAATAATTAAAGAAAGGGAAGGCAATAAGGAGGTTAGATTCAATGTTCTCTAAGGCCCCTTCTGGCTCTAAATATATGATCCTACGAGCTCCATTTTTTCAAGTCTTACTATATCAAACCAAATCTTCCTTTCTGCAGCTTCCACTTTTCTCTCCAATTCTGCCTTCCTCATCTGAGTAGAGCTAGTATAATCTTCTTCCATGTGACAAGCCTTTTAAATATTCAGCTATCATGCTCACACCCATGTCTTGTCTTTTCCAGACTAAACCTCTCTAGTTCCTTCAAATGAATATCTTATGGTCCCTTCACCATCCTGGTCACCTGGAGAAATGCCAAATTGTCACTTGATTTCTTAATATGTAACACCCACAATTAAATGCGGTCTGATCAAGGCAGAAACCAATGGGACTATCATTTGGGACACTAATCCTCTCTTAACAAAGCCTAAGATCAAATAATCATTTTTGGTTGGCATTGTTTATTGCACTAACTAGTGGACTGCATCCCCTAACACCCTTGGGTTTTTTCCCCATACAAGCTATTGTTTAGTAACCCCTCCCCCATTCTATATTTAGGAAGCTCATTCCTTGAACCCAAATGCAATATTTTACATTTATCCTTATAAATTTCATCTTACCAGATTCATCACATCATTATGTCCAGTGCCCACCCTCTTAAATCCAAGAGAGAAGACTGATCATGGTGGAAACTTACACAGCATGAGGCTCCTTAAATCGTCCAACCTGCTGGATCTGGTACATGAGATCTCCACCATTCACATATTCCATCACAAAATACAGGCGATCCTGGCAAAATAATGGAAGAAACAGAAAAATTAGTGCTCTAGGGATCTTTAGCTTTGAGTGAGAAAAAGGGAAACATTCAAACCTTTGTTTTTATTTTTTGTTTTGTTGTTGGTGGTTTAGCAAGGCAATTGGGGTTAAGTGACTTGCTCAGGGTCACATAGCTAGTAAGTGTCAAGTGTCTAAGACCAGATTTTAACTCAGGTCCTCCTAATTCCAGGTGTAGTACTCTATCCATTGTGCCACCCAGCTGCTCCAAACCTCTGTTTTATAGTAACCAAGAAATATTGTGTTCTGGGCAGCTAGGTGGTGCAGTGGATAGAACACTGCACCTGGAATCAGGAAGACTCGTCTTCCTGACTTCAAATCCAGTCTTAGACACTTACTTAGACACTTGGGCATGTCATTTAACCTCAGCTCCTCATTTGTAAAAATGAGCTGGAGAAGGAAATGGGAAACCATTCCAGTATCTTTGCTAAGAAAATCTCAAAATGTAATCATGGAGAGTCAGACACAACTGAAATGACTCAACAACAACAATAACACCATGGGTGTCTATGGCCTAGCATATTAAATAAAAATGATAGAAAAGATGTCCTATCAAAGGTAGAATGTAGGATGAGTGTTTAAAATAGCTAAAGATTCCAAGAAGCAGAGTAAAGAAAGGGTGCGTTCTAGGCTTGGTAGCCAGGCTATACAAAGGCAGGGAGGTAGGAGATGTTATACTGAATTTGGACAACAGCTAGTGGTTTAATATGGATAGATAATGGCATGAGTAAAGAGGTTCAATGGAAAATACTGTTGGAAGGGTAGGGTAGGCTGGCTCCATATTCTTAAAGGTTTGAAGTACCAAGCTGAGGAGTTTATATTTTACTGTAGAGACAGTGGCAGCTACTGAAACTTTTTGAGCAGATACATAGTCTCTTTATAAATATTATTTTAAGAGGACTGTGGAAGATAGGTTGGAGAGGAGAGAGACTGTCTATAGAGAAGCTAATTAGACTATTATAATAGTTCACGTGAGAAGCAATGAGCATCGATACTAGGTCAGTCACCATGAAAGGGGAGAGAAGGAGACAGATGCAGAGGATGTCTTATCTAGTCCTAAATTCACCTATAGTTCCTTAACTATGCCCCCTAAATTTGCAGCACCTCCCAGAACTTACTTCTTGTTCCTGATTCTAGGATTTTGTCCAGTTGTATTTCTCAAATGGGAAATGCTACAAGGAGAGTACACTTTTGTGTTTTCTAGTCCTGAAAAAGCCTATTTGGGAAGTAGCCAGGGCATAGCAGGAAGAAGCTTATCCAGAAAGAAAAGGCACATTGGACAGTTCAATGTCTTTTTGGCAACACAATTTTCAAAACTGGAAAAAAGTA
The DNA here is from genome assembly GCF_900497805.2 of Vombatus ursinus. Lineage (NCBI taxonomy): Eukaryota > Metazoa > Chordata > Mammalia > Diprotodontia > Vombatidae > Vombatus > Vombatus ursinus. The sequence goes on along the minus strand of NW_020953949.1, from coordinate 2,563,599 downwards.
TAACTGAGGAAACTAATGAGCCCAATTTAAAGGGCCAGTGGCAATAACAACTTACATTCAGGAAGGGTTTTGAATTCCTGGAGAACTTTCCACACAGCCAATATAAGAGCAAGTATTACAATGACCATTTTATAGATGAGAAAATGGAGGTTCAAAAGAGAAGCAACTTGCCTATGGTACAGTATCATGGCTACTAAATTTTGGAGTCAAGACTTGAACCCAAGACTCCCCATCAAACATTCTTTCCATATTATGCTATCTCTCAGGCCTGATGAACCAAGGTGAGCTTAAGGAAATCTTGTCACTAGGGACCCAAGGCTATATTTGGGCAGTAGAGTCTGACTTTCCCGCTCCAAAGGAGGGACATTTAAAGAAAAATGAACTGAAACCACCTAAATGGAATTAGCATCTGTCCAGCCTCAAAACCTTGGATGAAATCCAAAGTCTTCCACTCCAAAAACTTGGGTTTCCTTAATGAATTTTTCTCAGGTCATTAGCCATGATAATATAGTGCTCATTAGAGGCTCTTACTAATGCATACCCACTCCTTTGTGCCTCCTTTAATGGACGACTCATGCTGTCTGGGTCAGTTAATGCATGGCCATCCTGGACCTGTAGAAGGTCCCATGTGAATGTATGTTCAGATTTATCTGGGAGTTGGGAAGATTTGCAGAGGCTTATGAATTTGAGTTCTATTCTGTAATAGATTCAGTTCATATCCCTATTACTATTCAGAGCACCACCAGCCCCCTAGGCTCAGAAACTTGGATTCATCTTTGACTGGTCCCTCTCTCTCACCCAGCTATAAGTTACCAAGTACTGTTGATTTTACCAATGCAGTATCTCATACAATGACCCTTCCTTTCTACTCTATTATTACCACCTTTATTCAGACCTTCATTAGATCATTCTTGGGCTGGTTCAATAGTCTCCTCATTTCCACTCTTTTCTGTCCCCTGTTCACCCTGCACCCAGATCAATTTTCCAAAAGTATAACTTTTATTATTCCATTCTCTTGTTAAAAGACTCCTATTGTCTACTGTCCATAGTTATACCTTCTTAGTCTGGCATTCAAAATTCTTCATCATTTTCCCCAAATTCTATTTCTGATCTTACCTCTTACTACTCCTCTACCCTAGATTCCAGTGAAAACAGACTGCCACACTGTTCTCTGAACATAACCTCATACTTTCCCACATTTATGCTCTGTTATTTCTTTCTGGATTACCTACAGACCCATCCACCCTTTTCTTCATCAGTAATACATAATTTCAGCTATGTCTAGCTAATGACATGGATAGGCTTGTCCTCAGACTATAGATACACCATCTATTATCTCTAAATATTGTGCTTTGGACATTGTAAATGCTTCATCATTCCATCTATTCATCTATCCACCCATTCATTTTAAATGTCACTTCCTCTAGGAATCTTTCCCTTAGTTCTACCTTCATCCACAATAAATAATGTTTTAATAAAAAATCAACTCATATTTGTTACCAACAATATGCAAAAAGCTTTGCAAAGGGGAAGAGATACATTTTTTTTTAAAAATTCCCTTCCCTCAAGGAGCTTACATTCTATGGGGGAAATAATAACAACACAATATACACATACACAAAGAATCTATGATTCTATCACTTTTGGGAGCTCCTGGTGTAGATTTCCTTCCACCAAAGTAATAAATCAATATCAGTCTATGATTTTAATAGAGAAATCCTACAGATGGAGAGAGGGAGGGAGGAAGGGAGAGGGACAGAAGGGAGAGAGGAGAGGGGAGAGGAGAAAGGGCAGAGGGGAGAAAGAGAGAGAGAGGGAGCGAGCACTCAGGGAAAGCTTCATGGGGTATTTGGAATCTGAGTTGAGCATTGAAAAGCAGAAATGGAGAGAGATACACATTATGGGGGTGGATCACAGAACACAGATCTATAGCTAGAAGGGCCCTTAGAGGAAATCTATTCCAATCATTTCATTTTACATATGAGGAAACTGAGGGCTGAGGAAAGTTAAGTGACTTCCCCAAGGTCACACAGGTAGTAAGCATGAGAGGCCAGGTTGAACCCAGGTCATATGGTTCCATAGCTCAGGCTCTTTCTACCATGTTGTACTTTTACTGGTTCTGGCTTGGGCAAATCCAGAAGTAGAAGATAGAATGTTGAGTCTGGGGAACAACTAGGACTTGAGTTTGTTTGGAACATAGAGTGCTGGAAGGGAAATAATGGGAAAGAAGACAGGACAGTTGGGTAGGCACCAAATTGTAGATCACCTTAAAGGCAAGGCATTGGCTTTTATCCTAGGGGCAGGAGGGAGCCACTGACAGCTTTTGAGTAGAATATTGAGTAGGGCACACCTATGCTTTAACAAAATTATTTTGGCCACTGTGTAGATGATGAATTGGAGAGGGGAAAAAACTAGAGCCAAAGAAACCAATTAAGAGGTTATTATAATAGTCCAGGCAAAAAAAATAAAGGTGAACTTAAATTAGAGTGATGGCCATGTGAGTGGAGAGAAAAGTACATATGGAAGAAATGTTGTGTAAATAGAATTGACAAGATTTGACAACTAATTACATGGGTGGGGGTGGGGATAAAGGAAGAGTCAAGAATGGCTCTGAAGATAAGACCTTGCATGTCTGGGTCTTATATAGAGGTGCAGCCTCTATATATAGAGGCTGCACCTCTACATAAATAGGAAATTTTGGAGGAAGTGATTTTTTTTTTGGTGGGCAGGGTGGAGATAATAAATTAGGCTTTGGGGCATCTTGAGTTTGAGATGTCAATGGGGCACTTAGACAGAAGTATCATTCAGGAAATTAGAGCTAAGGGACTGAGGTTCAGGGGGAGAAAAAGGTAGGGCTGAATAGATATAACTTATTGTCATCTGTACAAAGATGATATTTGAACTCAAAGTAGTAATGATGTTACCAAGGGAAAAAAGGGCAGAGAAAAATGAGAGCTGGACCCAGCAAGAAGCCTCAGGAGACATCTGTGATGAGGGGTTCAATGGATTGTTGTCATTGTTGTTCATCCTTCATTTTCAAAGAGGACCAATGACATCATGGGGTGATGGTTTGACTTGTGTGTGAAATGGATTTAAGTGAGGCAGAGTTACTCGAAGTCATCAGCCTCACTCTCTCTTCCAGAATCATCGAAGTCCTGTGGCAAGACAAAAGTCAAGATGACTGGCGATGGTCCGGGACACAGTGGATGACCTTGGCATCCTTGAAATCTGACCAAGCTCAAAGCACTCCACAGCATCTGCTTCAGCCACCTCTATGACCTTTGGAACAAACTGCTTTCATCTGCCTATTCCCCTGGGGGGGAATGTCTTCACATGCTTGGGGTACACATCCCCTAACTCACTAATGGGTTTGAGGCCCTTCAGTCACTCTGCACCTGGTTTAGCCCCTGCTGCTGAAATGGTTTTACTAGGGTGTGGCCATTGCACCTGCTACTGCTTCTTGGAGGCACAGGAGTTAGTTTAATGGATAATAACTCAGCAAAGAAGACTGGAGAGTAATGACAGGTAGGAAAGAAAATGTAGAAGTAGGAGTCAAGGGAGCAGAAAAATATCTGAGAAGAGATTATATTTCAAAAGCTGAAGGGTTCAAGGAGGATGGGAATGGAGAGGAGGCCATCATCAGATCTAGCTGTTAAGTCATCACTGCAAAGGAAAGCAGTTTTAGTAGAGTGGTAGAGGGAGAAGCCAGATTGCAATGGGATGAAAATTGAGGTGGGTGAAATGAGTGGGCAGTGAAGATGTAGAGGCAGAGTACTAATGTTCCCCCCACCCTGGGAGACTATAAAGGTATAAGATCATAGCTCGGACCTCAGGTAGTATTTTGTTTGAACATCTCTTACCTACTTATAGATTATCTTGAGTTATTTTTATCTCTTTGTGAGGTATCCCTCTACTTCAATGTAAGCTCCAAGAGGGCAAGTAAATCAGTTTTTTTTCTAAAATCTGCATATTTCCCAGCATCCACCACAGTGCTCTATACACAGTAGCTGCTTAATAAATGTTTCTTGAACATTAACTCATTCAAATGTCCATTCTATTCAATAAACCAGATGTTTATTAAGTGCTTATTATGGGAAGGGTACTGTGATTTGGGCTATGAATACAAAAATAGATATATCACAGACCTAGCTCTCAAATAGTTTATAGTCTAATAGAGCAATGACATTTCCTTAAATAACCAAGATAAAAGTGTGAGATGAGGGAAAAGTAGAAGCCCAGGCAGAGTCATGAAAAATTTAGGGAAAGAAATCACTTTCACCTTTGCGGTCTGCCTTGGAATGAGATTAACCTTTCTAGAAGAGGTAACACTCAAGTCAGGCCTTGAAGGGAGGGAGGGACTTTAGCAGATGGAGGTGGAGGCTGAAAGAACTCTATTCCAAGCATAAATAAAAGCATCAAGATAGAAAAGAGTAGGATGAGAACTGGGGGATAGAAAGTAGTCTTGTTTGGCTAGGACATAGAATATGTGAAGAGGAGTACATGAGATAAAGGAGGAAAGGTGGGCTGGAGTTCGATTTTGGAGGCCTTGAATGCCAGGAAGGAATAGGAGGGAATATTTTATTCATTAGGCAATGGAAAGTCAAGGAAAGTTTTGAGGTGAATCCAGTAATGTGGCAGACACGTGCATTACTCAAAGGTTCTTAATTTGGGGCACATATAATCCCAGGGGGTATGGAGGATATTATTTATTTGAGAATAATGGAGAATATATGAGAATAATATTTATTTGAATATGTTCTGATAGACATTTAGTAAATTTATCATGCTAAAAAGGCTGTGAACTGAATAGTTTTCTTTATGAAAAATTCATCTTTGTTTCTTACATGCATATGCATAGTAGAATTTATTTCCTTTAATATTAAATAGGAAGTAGAGGAAGGTTTACTAAAAGCCAAGGGGTATCAGAACAGAAAAAGGGTGGAACATCTGCCATAATCTGTAACCACCAAAATCAATGGCCAAGAACACGAGTATCAAACTGGCATGGGACCAAGAAGGATTTGGGATGATGAGGGAACTCAAAATCATGTGATGTAAGTCAACTGAAGGAACTAGGAATATTTATCCTAGTGAAGACTCGGGGTGGGGGAACATCCTAATAATAACAAAACATGTTACCCATATTATTCTATTTGAGATAATAATGATGACCCTGTGAAAGTAGGTACTAGAGACATTAATTAGGCCTGTTTTGCAGGTAACTTTTCTGATCCTCATTTTCCTTCAGTGACTTGCTCAGGGGCCTAAAGCATCAGAGAAGGGATTTGAAACTCTGGGTCCTCCAAACTCTAAGTCCAAAATTCTTTGTACTATGAGTTACCTCTCACACTATTCTTTTAATGACAGTAAAATTTTTACTTAAAGTTGAAAAGTGAAGTTAACATACCAGGTGATAGAACTGGGGTTCCAAAGAGATTTCAATATGTTGTAACAATGGCTTGAAATTAATCAGCTTAACAATAATAATAATAATAATAATAATAATAATAATAATAATAGACATTGTTATAGTATTTTAATATTCACAAAGTGATTTTTACATAATCTCATTTGATACTTACGTGAAAGAGGCAGCATGGTAATTATTATCCCCATTTTACAAATGGAGAAAATGAGACTAGAGAAATTAATTGACTTGCCCACTGTCACACAGCTAGTAAGTGTTAGAGGTAGGATTTGGACCCAAGTGTTCTCTGATGCTAAGTCCAACACTCTCTACCTTATACCATGTTGCCACATTATAGGTCTTGAAATTAGCATAAGAGGAAAAAAATCAATTACACATGTAAAGTGTAGTGGAAGTATAGCTAGAAAACAGTTCTTGTGAAAGGGATCAAGGGGTTTTAGTGAGTTACAAGCTCAATATAAGCCTCAAATATGATGTAGCTGCTAAAGACCTAATGCAATTGTACATGGCATTAACAAAAGTGTAAAACCCTGTACAAGGAAAGTTATAATCCTATTATAAACAGCCTTGATCAGGACACTTTTGGAGTTTGGTATTTACTTTTGGTGAGGCACACAGAAGATGGTGACCAGGATGATGAGATGAATAAGAATCTCAATATACAGAAATCACTTGAAGGTACCAAAGCATTTGGCTTGGAGAAGAGTAGACTTCGGTGGGTCAGGTAGGGGATAAAGTACTGGGCCTAAAGTGAGGAAGATTAATCTTTGTGAGTTCAAATCCAGCCCGACACTTACTAGCTGTGTGACCCTAGGCAAGTCACTTAACTCTGTTTGCCTCAGTTTCCTCATTTGTAAAATGAGCTGGAGAAGGAAATGGCAAACCACTCCAGTATCTTTGCCAAGAAAACCCCAAATGGGGTCATGAAGAGTTGGACATGACTGAAATGACTCAACAAGACTTTGAGGGAACATGATGACAATTTTAAAATATTTGAATGGTAGAAAGGTGATTCAATTTGTGCTGCCTAACCCTAGAGAAGAGAACTAGGAGCAATGCAGGGCAAGTTATAGAAGAACTGTCTAACAGTTAATGCTATAAAAATGGAATGGCCAGCTTTGGTAGGAAGGGAGTTCCCCATCACTGGAGATATTTATGTAGTAGCTGGAAGAAAACTGGTGGGTCTGTTTTACATAGAGGATTCATGATTTGGACTAGAGGATCACTGAAGTCTTGTCCAACTTTAAGATTCTGATTGGCTGACGATGACATTTTTGCAACTATATTCTCTCTCTTATGATTTCATCTTTTCTAACCCCAATACAATCTGACATCTACCTCCTTTGACTTTAGGTTCATGTGGAACTGTAGAAATAGTTTCCAGTATTGCCCTGACTCCTGAAGCCTGGGCAGCTCAGACCCCATAGGGCAGCCTGGTAGGAAGAGCAACATGGCTGCTCACACCATTTGGGTGACCTGGGAATCACTAACTAAAATCCTTTTAGTGTTATGGAGGACTTCCAAGCTTCACCATCTGCCCTGTCACTGTATCCTAACCTTACCACCTATCCTGTCATTATGTCCTCCCTCCATACCCTTAGTAACTGCCATTAACCTACTGATATACCCATAAGATCCCTGGGATTTTCCATTTGCCCAATTGAAGCAAGCTTAGGATGCCAGGACCTTTCCATTCATCCATCCAGAAGCTCAATTTTCTTATATGTGCTGCCTCCTCAAATTAGAATGGAGCTACTTGAGTGCAGCAAGATGACAGTGCTCACCTTGCTTTTATTTACTTGTATCACCAGTACTTTGCATGTAAACATTTTTTCATTCCTTCACTCTTTCTTTCATTCCTTCATTCAATAACACCACTTCATTGGACATGGTGATGCATGCCCCAGCTACCAGGGAAGCTGAGGCTAGTTGATATCTTGAGCTTAGTAGTTCCTAGTTGCAGTGGGCTATGACAATTGAGTATTGCACTAAGTTCAGCATTAATACTGTGAGGGTCCAGGAATGGGGGGAGGGGTGCCTCCAGGTTGCTGAAGGTGAACTCACCCAGGACAGAAACAGAGCAGGGTAAAACTTCCATACCAATCAGTAGATGGATTGGATCTGTGCAGGGTCTACCTACACTTCCAGTCTGGGCAAGATCGACTCAGTTTTTAAAAAAATAAATAAATAGTACTACCTTCCCTTTCCCACTCCCCTGCCAGTTGTCCAGCAGTCATTTCCTCAGTTCTTTTCTCAATCTTCATCCTGTTGGCTTTTTCAAAATGGTTATAAGTTACTCGCTTCACTCTTGATACTTTATGATCCTATCACCCTTCACTTGTATAACAGAGCCTCCTACCAGTCTTTCTTGGTCTCTGTTGCTGTTTCCATCCCACAATTTCCTTTTTGTCCCTCTTCACTGTCCTTTCCTTTAAATATGAACAATGTCCACAGTTCAATCTCTGACCCTCTGTTCTTCCACTTCCTTTTTCCTACTTCTAAGAACACATTACAAATTTCATGGTTTTGCCTACTACATGTATGTAGAAGACTTTTAAACTGAAGTGGTAGTTCAACCCTTTCATTACCACTCCAGCCTGATGCCTCAGTTGCTCAAGACAACATCTCCACTTACAGCTGAAACATACTGGGAAAAGCTGAATATCTATTGGTTCTATTCTGATGAATCATCATTCTGAGATCACTATCCTTTTTCTATCAATGGTACTTATTATTCTATCCAGAGGTTACCTCATTTCTCAATTTGTCCTTTTGGTCCTTTTCTTCCGCAGCAACTCAAAACCCAAACTACAGAAATAGCCCCCTAGCTGCCCCATGCACCAATAATCTACCCATACCCTGTGCCAATCTAGACTCTGAAGAACAGAATCACCTTCAAACACTATTTTGTTCTTGTCACTCTACTCTCATAAATCTGCTGAGGCTTCCTATCATACCTAATATGTTATCATGGTCTTCAAGGCCTTCTCTATCCATCCCTTATCTCCTTCTCAACTTTCCCCATGGGCTCTTACATTTGATCTAAAAAGCTTGTTTGATGACTTCCTTACCTGGCTTGCATTTCTGGATAGGCCACTCACCTTGTCTGGAATGTTGCCTTACCTCCTCTCCACCCATTACATCTTATTCTGAATTTACTTCTTCCCCCCAAACTTCACTCAATTCAAATCACTCTGGTCCTTTAGAGCTTACATATTACACTTTATTAAACTGGACTTATTGAAGGTTTTTATGTCTTATATTTGTAGTGTCTCCTCAATTTGATTGTAAGCCCAAGGGTAGAAATCAAAATATTGTTTCTTTTTTTATCCCCCTAAAATTAAGACAAAGTTTCACACATACTCATGCTCATTCATCCATCTATTGATTCACTCAAAAAATATGTACTGATCACCCATAACATACAAAGCACAGATGTGAGGGATACAGAAATGAGTAAGAGAGAGTCACTATTCTTAAGGGGCTTACATTCTAGTAAAGGAGATTAAAGCATACAAAAATAAGTAAAATTACAAGGTTTGATAAGTACCATAGAAGACATGTAAACAGTGGTTTTCTTCTATCATTTCTATCACTTTGCTTTGAGAAGCTTTCTAGTCATGATACAGGTGGCATGAGGTAAAAGAGTACAGGATTGAGAGTTGAGTTCTTACTCTGACATTAACTGGTTGCGTAAACCTTGGGCAAGTCATTTCATCTTACTAAGCCTTCATTTTCTCATGTGGAAAATCAGATGAGTGGATCAGATAAAGCACCATGCAGCCCTAACATTCCAAAATCTAATATATCCCCTTGACAAACCAAAGAGGTAGTGGAGGAGGCTAAATCTTTTGCCCCTATTTTCAAAGTGCGGGTCACATAAGGATAAATGATTTGTCAAAAGGTCACAACACAGCAAGCTAGAGGTAGAATGAAGACTACAACCCTGGTCTCCTGACTCGTGGCCCAGAATTCTTTGGGTATTTGGTAGAAAACAAGACTAAAAATACCACTTGTCTTCGCCTCACTTTGAAAAACTAAAACACTTGCTTTTAAAAATTATTTTTAAAATGAGCAGATGGCACCTGCCACAAGAAGAGAAGAAAGTAAATGAGTGCTGTTGATAGAAGAAAAGATTTCACTTGGGTATTCTGAAAACCTCAACCCAACCCATTATGCAGATACCCATGAATCAGGATGTTCTAGGGGCATTTTCCAGTTCTGAATAAGAATTCAAACAAAGCTCACATTCCATGCTTGGTCAATCAACAAGCATTTATTAAGCACTCAGTAACTTTTACTCTGTGCCAGTCAGAACTAAGGACTAGGGATATAAAAAAATGTATTCTTGGCCTTTGAGTGTGAAAATGCAGAAATCAATAGTATCTATATAGTTCTATGCTTTTTTACATATTGATGCATTATATTTAATCAACAAATATTAGTTAAGCTTCTACTATGTGACAGGCACCATCCTAGATCCTGAAGATAAAAAGACAAAAACAAAAGTCGCTTCCTTCGAAGAACTTACATTCTAAGGGAGGAATCAACATGCAAGTACATAGGTACATAAAAAACCCACAGGGAAGAGATACAAAATAGTCTGAGGGAAGGTAGAAGAAGAGAGGGAGGAGATACATTATTAGCACTGAGGGGAAAGTCCTCCAGCAGGAGGCAGTGTTTGAGTTGATTCAACTAGAAATTGAGAAACTAAAAATTCCAAGGAGGTGAAAATGAAGAAGATCAGTCTAGGTAGATGAGACAGTCGGCACAAAGGCACAAAGACAGGAGACAGGCTGTCATGAGAAACAGCAAGGAGAATTTGGCTAGACCGCAGAGTGGGTGAACTTGGATAATGTGCAAGAAGGCTGCAAAGTTTGGGTTTTGGCGAGCTTTAATGCCAAACATAAGAGTTTCTCCTTAGAGGTAACAGGAAGCTACCAGAGCTTACTGAGTTGGGAAGGGAGGGATAGAAGTGACATAGTCAGACCAATGCCTTGGGAAAATCACTGGCAGCTCTTTGGAGGATGGATTAAAGTACAAAGAGATATGAAATAGGGGGACCAATTAGAAGACCATTTCAATAGTCTAGGCAAGAAGTAATGAGAATCTGGGGGCAGCTAGGTGGCATACTGGACAGAGCGGTGGTGCTGGAGTCAGGAGCATCTGAGTTCAAATCTGACCTCAGATGCTTGACACTCACTAGCTGTGTGACCCTGGGCAAGTCACTTAACCCCAACTGCCTCATCAAAAAATAAAAAAGGAAGAAGGAATGAGAATCTGAACAAGAGTGTTGGCTGTGTGAATAGAGAGAAGGAACAGAAGTCAGAGAGTTTGTTGGGGTAGACACAATGAGATTTGGCAACTAACTGGACATGGGGTGGGGTGGGGTGAATGAGACTAAAGAGTCAAAGTAACACTAAGGTTGTGAACCTGGGAGACTGGAGGTCACATCAAGTCAATAAGCATTTATTAAGAGCTTATTATGTGCTGGGCAAAAACATGGTTCCTGTTCTCAAGGAGCTCACACTCTTATGGAGGGGACAACATAGAAACAACTATATACATACATCACACATGCATGTACACACATGTACATATAGTATAAACTGGAGGAAATCTTAGAGGGGAGGTTCTAGAAATGGTGGGGCATGGGTTGGAGGAGGGGAACAAGACCAAGAAAATGATGGTGTTCTCAACAAAAACAGGGAAATTTGAAGGACAGGAGAAATTTTATATATTTTTTTTTGGCTAGGCAATGGGGTTAAGTGACTTTCCCAGGGTCACACAGCTAGCGTCAATTGTCTGATCTGAGACCAGATTTGAACCCAAGTCCTCCTGACTCCAGTGTCGGTGCTCTATCCACTGTGCCACCTAGTTGCCCTTACAGGAGAAATTTTAAAGAAAAATAATGAGTAATGTTTTAGTTATGTTGTGATTGAGATGCACATGAGACACCTAGTTCCAATGTCCAATCTGAGGTAGGTGATATAGGAATGGAAGGAGAGAAAGGGATTAGAGCTGAATATGTAAATCCAAGAGGTATCTGTACAGAGATGATAGTTAAACTGAGGGAAGTGCTGGTAAATGTTTAACAACTGGTTCTCCAAAACTGAAATGGTGACACACTTTTAAATTTAATCTTCATTATTTTTTCACCAATTTCTGAAGCCTAAACAGTCAACAAAACATGATTAGTTGCATTTGTTGATTTCTGAGGTGTAAGTGCTCAAATTGAAAATTGGACAATTGGGGGCAGCTAAGTGGCGAAGTGGGTAGAGCACCGGCCTTGGAGTCAGGAGGACCTGAGTTCAAATCTGGCCTCAGACACATAACACTTACTAGCTGTGTGACTCTGGGCAAGTCACTTAACCCCAATTGCCTCCAAAAAAAACTGGACAATTGGCTCTCTCAACTTGGTTCAAGCTAGTTCCAGCAGCTCCCTGGTTAAACTCATGGGAGTTGATGAGATCATCAAATGAAAGGGTTTAGAGAGAAAAGAGAAGGGGACCCAGGAAAGAGCCTTCAGAAACATCCATAGGTAGGTGTGACATGGATGATGATCAGACAAACAAAGACGGAGAAGGAATGGTGGCAGTGGTGGTGGTTCTTCTTCTTGCTTGTCCTTCATTCTCAAAGAGGACCATAACACGGAAGGTGATGTCACGTCTTGCAAGTGAATTGGATTTGTGAGGCTGAGCTGAGCAAAGTCACCAGCCTCACTCTCTCCTCCTGAGCCATCTGGCTCCAGTGACAAGCTATAGATCAGGATGACTGAAGATGGCCCCAGATGCAGTGGAAGACATTAAAAAAGCGGCCTTTTTAAGTTAAGGCTTTAGGAGAAAAACCAAGAGAGATAAGTGTCATGAAAGCATCATGTCAGAAGGAGAGATTGGTCAACTGTGTCAAAAGCTGCAGAGGTAAAGAAGGATGAGGATTGAGACAATGCCATTAGATTTGACAATTAGGGGATCACTGGTAACTTTGGTGAAAGCAGTTTCTGCTGAGCACTGAGGTCAGAAGGTAGTGTGATATAGGGGGAAAATCATAACTTGTTAATAGAATCATCTGTGTTTTAATCCTGGCTTTGCTACCTAGATATATAACCCTAGGCAGGTCTCAACTTCTCTGGGCCTCTGCTCATCAGCAGAAAGAAGTTGAATCCAATGCAATTTAAGTAATTTCCAGTTCTAACATCCTATACAGTCTTTGATTTCCAAAGCAATAAATTCCATTTCTGCTTTATGTTACAGTTTAAACATTTCAGTTAATACCTTCCTATGAAGTTTTTAAAATAAATGTTCTATTGAAATTTTAATGCTGAATATCAATACAACTACTTAAACTTGTTTAGTAACCATTTAAGTTAAATCAATCAGCTTCAGTGGCCAGAATTAACTTGGATTTTTTCCTTTTCTTCAAAAGATATAAATTGAGCATAAGTGCATCAATATCATTTATTCTGACTTTTATATATGGCTCTCCTAAATGTCTCATCTCTAGCCCTTAAATTCCTGGACCTAAGTTTCTCTTTCTCAATTAAAGTAGGAATATCACATAATATCCTTTCAACAAAGCTATAAGCTCTATAAATACTGTCAAATAACTCAAAATTCTATATCACATTTATATAATGCTCTATAATTACATGCACTTTCTGCTCCTCACAATAAGCCAGTGAGCCAGTGAGGCAGGATAGGTATTATTATCTGTTTTACAGATAAAGCTGTTTATTGATGAGCTGTTTAACAGGTAAAGAACTTAGTCACAGTAGGGTTAAGATAAGATTCAGCATAGCCTAGTTCAAGAGGTCTTTCATTAGAATTTTTATTCTGGATCTGGTTCTGACCCACAAGGTGAATCTGGTTGTAGAAGTAGAATTAATGGAAAGCTGAGGAAGAAGTGGCCATTTCATTTGGGGAAAGCGGGTTTCTAAGAGTTCATAGAAAGGCTCTTTTAAGTAGAATATTTAGGACCCCATCACCTAAGAGTCTACAGAAGAATCTTAAGTAGTTAGGTGTTGTAGTAAATAGAGCACCTGGCCTAGAGTCAGAAGGACCTGAATTCAAATGGAGCCTCAGATATACTAGTTGCATAACCCTAGGCAAGTCACTTAACCTCCGTTTACCTCAATTTCCTCCACTTTAAAATGACCTTGCTCACAGGGTTGCTGTGAGGATAAAAATGGAATAACATTTGTAAAGCACTTTGAAACCTTAAAACACAATGTGAATGCTGGCTGTTATTATTAGGTTGGAAAAGGATGAGACTATTATGAATGAAATTCTAACAAAAGAAACACACATGATTCCAATAAGAAAGTAAAAGATGCATTAATAAATGTACAATATCTAGAACCAGGTAAGAAAGAGTCTTTAATAGTTTTCCATGGTAAAGTATACCATACAGAATGTATGCCACTTAGACTACATCTGGAATACGGAGATCATATATAGTTCTGTCAGGTCGTTTGGAGGATAAAAAAAGAGACAATTACTTGTGAAGTGTTTTTGCAAACACTGAAGCACTCTATAAATTCTACCTATTATTCTCAGTGCCATGTTTTCACAAAGTTATTGACAAACTGGAGTGCACACAAAGAAGGGTTGCCTTGAAGTTTAGAAGACCCAAGATTATACCACGTGAAGATCATTTGAAGAAGCTAAGAATGTTTAGCCTGAAGAAAACAATCACCCCCAAACTCGGGTCCCTTAGGTGGAGCATGGCTGTTGTGTTCAAGTATTTGAAGAGCTGATAAGACTTGTTTTCCTGGGTCCTAGAAGTTGGAAATAGGAACAATAAGTAGAAGTTTCTTAATGGCAGAATTTGGCTTGATTGTAAGGCTCACAATTAGAGAGGTCTAGGTCTTTAATTGGAGGCTGGATGTTATTTACTGGAATCACTGTATAGATGGCTCCTGTTCAAGCCAAGGTCAATAGCTGTGTCACCTTCCAGCTCTGAGGATCTAGAAAGTAGAGGCTTTTGTTCAGTTACAAAGTACATATTTTGCAGGTAAGACCCCCTGTTCCATCTCCTATATCTCCATTTTTTTTACCTTTGTTCTGTTATGGACTATGCGCTTGCAGCATCTGATTCTCAGCATGACGTATATGGAAAGAATACTGGATTTGGAGTTAAAGGACTTGAGTTTGAGTACCTAATAACTCAACAGCTGTGTGACCCTGGGCTAGTCACTTAATCTTTCTAAACTTGATTTTTCTAATGATTAAAATGGGAATAAAAATACTTGCCATGCCAACTTATCATAAGATTATAGGTTTAGAGTTGGAAGAAACCTTAGAAGCCGAGTCCATCCTCTTCATTTTACATATGAGGAGACTGAGGCAAAGAGAATTTAGGTGACCTGCCCAAAGTCATATAGATATGTATTGGATTTGAATCCAAATCTTCCTGATTCCAAGACCACTGCCATAACCATTCTACCACAATGCCTCTCTATTTTTAGGGTTGCCATGAGGATCAAAAGAGAATGTGTAAAATTTCTTGAAAACATTACAATACCATACAAATTATTAAATTTAGTTAGAAGATCAGGTTCAAGTCTTGGTCTGCCTATAATATGCTGTGTAATAGTGGGCAAGCCAAGTCACTGCTCTGGATCTCAGAGGTTATTGGATTCCATAATCTTTAAAATCCCTGGCATTCTGCACTTTGTGTTTTAAAATTCTTTCCAATTCAAACTAACAATTATTTATAAAATATCAAATATGGGTAAGGCAATGAGCTACAGGAAATGCATGACAAATGAAAAAAAAAGTGCAATGTGGAAGGTAGCAAAATGTTAAGAATGCTAACTTGGAGCCAGGAAAATCTGAGTTCAAACCCAGAGATTCAGACAATTAATAGATTTGTGACTCTGGGCATTTCACTTGAAGTCTCTCAGTCTCAGTTTCTTCATCTGTAAAATGGGGTTACTAATAGTACCTACCTCCCAGGCTTGTTCTGAAGATGAAATCAGATATTTGTAAAGTGCTTTTCAAACTTTAAGGGACCACATAAATGCTAGCTGCTATGATTGTTATTATTATCCTTAAGGTACTTAGAATCTAACGGGGACATTCAGACAAAAACAAATCAGTATGATATGGGGTAGAATATGTAAGGACAAAGCAGAGATCCAGAGAAAATACTGGAAGAAAATTTGAGGCTGGAAAGATCACTCCAAACTCTCATATACTATTCTCTTTAATTTGCCAAAGGTCACCCAGTGCGGTAGTTAAAGAGATAAACTAAAATCCAGGCTTCCTGATCTGAAATCCAGAGTTCACTACAATCTGTTGTCTCTTTTAGTCAGGCAGGAATGAGAGAGAAAGTGGCCCTTACCAAGAGAGTGGATCAGAACAATTTAGGGAAGGAAGTGATAGCTCTCAGTGATTCAAAAATAACTAAACAAATTAATTTCAGGGAGGAAAAAAAGCCCTGTTCACTTATGCTTGATTAAAAAATTCATTAAAATACAGAGAGAAACAGAATGTTCTAATGAAAAGAGGGCAGGATTGGGAGACAGAAGACCTGTGTTTGGGGGCTAGACCTGTCTTACTATGTGACCTTGGATAATAATAATAACAGTGATAATAATAATCTAGCATTTATACAGCTATATAAGTTTGCAAAGCACTTTGCAAACATTATCTCACTATTGTCACGACAACCCTGGAAGGTAGGTAATATTAATACCCCGTTTTATACATAGATATAGATAGAGGCAGGGAGAGATTAAACGATTTGTCCAGGGTCACCCAGGTCTTCCTGAACCCAGGTCCAATATTCTCTCTACTTAGCCGCTGAGCTGCTTAAATTCTTTTATTTCTCTGAGCCTCAAATCTGTAAACTTGGAACAATAGCATTTGCAGTACAATACTGTGTAAAAGCATATTAAAAACTTCCTTTTTAGTTAAATCAAGGAATAATATTTTCCCCCTAAAGCCCTTTCCAGATTTTTAGGAATACTCCTTTAGAAAGGTAGATGATAGCTAAGGACAAAAGGCAAAAATTCCCTTTCACTGGGTGAGTGGATTAAAGGTAGAGTATCTCTTGTATTAAAGGTAGAATATTAAGCCACAATATCTCTTCTCTAAGTCACATCATAGTTCTCCATGCCTCCACTTAAAGTGATTAGTACCATTATCCACTGAGAAAGGATTAAGATATTATAGGATAGTGAGGAGATTCCTTTGTTTAACTTCTGGGGTGAGGGGTGCAAAGAGGAGGGAGATAGTGACTTAGGTGCCCAATTATGGAATATTATCCAAGACTTTATTTTATCTTTTCCCTGTTTGAGATGCCTATAAAGGGTTACCTGAAAACTTGTTGGTGGAGACTCATATTGGAGGGTATGGGATTATGCTTGTTTAGACATTTTTTTTTTCTCCAAGCTAGAAATGCCTTGGCTTTCAGATTCATGATAAATAAAATGAAACTGTTTTTGGCAGATCTGAGCCTCAGTCAAGCTGCCTCAGTATAGTTAGATGGCCCACTGGATAGAGTACGAAATAAGGGTATAGAGTTAGGGAGATTTGAGTTCAAATCTGGATTCAGGCCCTTACTAGTTATATGAGACTGGGCATGTCACTTAACCACTCTTTGGTTCAGTTTCCTCAACTGTAAAATGGGGATTTTAATAGCACCTGTCTCACAGGGTTGTTGTAAAGATCAACTAAGATAATATTGTAATAAAGCACTTAGCACAATGTCACCTCATAGTAGATGCTTAATAAATGCTTGTCACATCTATATCAGTCCTGATAACTGATTATTCAGCTTCACTTGAGGTTTCCCGGTAACGAGGAGCTACCTGCCTTGGCAGCCCATTCCTAATAATTAGATAGTTTTTCCATATATCAAGCTGAATTCTGCTTCCTTATATTTTTCACTCATTGGTTTCATCTGAATCTGAGCAGAAGTCTATTCCCTCTTCCATATCACAGCTCTTAAAATAGTTGGATATAGCTACCATATATTGTCTCTATATGACCCCCCTTCCCAAGTCTTCTCTTCTCCAGTCTAAGTATCTCTGTTCAATAAGTCAATCCTTGCTTGACTTAATTCTGTGTCTCCTCACCTTTCTGGTTGCCCTTTTCTGGGGGGTTATTTAATGTGTTGATGTTCCTCCTAAAATGTGGTACTCAGAATCTGTCACGCTATCCCAGATGTGGTCTGACTAGCACCCTGGACAGCAACACGACCACCTCTTTCATTGCAGACACCAATGCTTCCATTACACCCTTTTTAAACTGCATAGGCAAAGGGCCTTAAAGGGTCATTATATTTACATCTCAACCTAAAATGGCATGTTCTCCTTTGGCTGCCATGTAATGCTGCTGCTCATGACCTATTCTCCCTAGGGAGGGTCTGGTAGAGTGAGCACTGACTGACTCTATGTGTTAAGAATTCAATCTCCAGAGTGAGAAGAATGGATGATAATTCAACTGGAACAAAATTCACACAAAAGCTACACTGGGAATACTGAGGCAGGCTATTTGGGGAAGAAGTGGAAAGGGTAGGGAAAGTATGTGGTATACTATAAACAGGACACATAGACAAAAAGTATCTTCATGCTTGGTCTACGTGGTGAATTGGGTCTCTGCCTGTACAGAGAAGCTATGTTGTTTTTCTGTGCCCTACTTCTTAACTTCATCCCTTAGCAGTGGTTCAGGCAAACCATTCTGTTTTTCCCCACAGCAAGACTAGGCTAACCAGAGACCTAGTACCCAAGGTCACTAGTTCTATAGGGTATGATCCTCTTACATTAAGAGGTACAATACGGTATAGAAAAAGGTGCATTAAGCAGGAAATATCCAGGTTCTGCCACTTGCTGAGTGACCTTGTACATGCCACTTCAACTCTTTAGAGTTCTGTTTTCTCACGGGCAAAAAAAAAATGAGGGGTTTAGATTCAATGGTTTCTAAGGTCCGTTCAAGCTCCTAGCAGATTCTGGAGAGCAGATTAGAAGGGCTCCTAGTGGGAGGGTGGAAGCATGTGACACACAGGCAACAGCACTGTAATCATTTCTAGAATCTTATTTCCCACATTAATAGCCCAGGAATGAATAAGGTAAGCAGCCCACACAGGAAAAAGCAGACTCTCATTGCCTGTCCAAAAAGACATTGCCTCTCACCAGCTTCCACAAATAGCAATAATAATAATAATTCTTTATATTTAACACTTTATGACTTTCAAAACTCTTTCACATCTAAGCCCTGTGGTGGAATAAGAATTGTTATTATTCTCTTCACTTTACTAATGAGGACACTAAGGGAGCAGTTAAGTAACTAAGGTTTCAGCTTGTGAGGGAGAAGTCTGTGTATGTGAGGAGGCAGGCTGACTGGCATTTGCTTTTTCTCAGGGTCACCAGGTTCTCTTATTGTCCAGGACAAACTGTAGCCATGGATTAAGTAGGAATCATCACTCCTCTCCTTAGGATGCTTCAGCAACTCCCTACTGCCTCCAAGATCAAATACAAACTCCTCTATTTTGGTGTCTAAATCCCTTCACAATGCAGATCCAGACCTTCTTTCATTGGTTATTTATTGGGTTCGTATCTGGTTCAGCTTTGTAAACATGAGATGGAATCTCCGAGTTGGAATGTTTCTGACAGTTGCTTAAAAGTAGGGCAGGCAGCTTCATCTGCTTGTAGGGGTATCTAACCTCCCCTTATCTCCCCCAACCTTCATATCCTGGGCTCAGTGCTATTGCTGTAGCCATTACATCAAGGTCCCTCCTATCTCTGATCCCAAAGTCATAAACCATCTCTAACTGGGAATAGGTAGAGGCAGCTAAAAAAAGTTAGAATTCTATATTTCATGTGCACAAAAAATGCAGACATACTGGAAACTTCATAATACCACTGTAGGTCATGCATTCATCACCTCTCACTTGGAATATTATACTAGTGTTTTAAATGGTCTCCAGGCTTCTTTTAGTTTCATCCCCCCTCTAACTCATTCTCCAGCACAGGCCTGACCATATCACTCTCCTGCTCAGGAAAGATCTAGGAAAAAAAATACAAACGTCTCCATTTTTCATTTACAGTCCAACCTACCTTTTCAGAAATTTCAAACTATTTGTCTTCATGCATTCTCCATTTTTTATAGGACCATAGGATAAGACATATGGAGCTAGAAAGGATCTTAGAAAAAAGTTAGCACAACCCTCTTATTTTACAAATGGAAAAACTGAGGCCCTGAAAAGTTAAGTGACTTGTATAAGGTCACACAGGTAATAAGTGGCAGAGAGAATTCTAACTCCGGTCCTGTGATTCTACACTCAATGTTCTTTCGCCATACAATAATCTTCTGTCCATGACATCCCAAGTTCCACCTCTGTGCCCTTGCCCATATCTGGAACGTTCTTCTTTCTTACGTCTGCCTCTTAAAGGTCAAACTCTGGTCTATGTACACATCCTCTCTTGATGTCCCCAGTTGTTAGTGTGCTCCCTATTCCACTCCTGCCAAAATCATTTTGCATTTATTTACCTGTGAACATACTATCCTACAATCATAGGTTTCGAGCTGAAAAGGACCACAGAAATCCATCTAGACCATTTCATTTTAAAGATGAAGAAATTGAAGCATAGAGAGGTTTAGTCTCTTGGCCATTGCCACATAGGTACCTCAGAGGTAGGAACTGAACTCAGGTCTTCTTGACTTCAGAACCAGTGTTCATTATACTGCTCCATTGTATTCCTTTGGGAGAAGGTCAGCTCTGTGAAGGCAAGGACTACTTCATTTTTTCTCTTTGTAGTCCTAGAATCTAGCACAGTACCCGTGTATATAGTTGGTACTTAATAAATGCTCATGGATTATACTATGAGTAATAGGGTGTACACACACACTAAAGTGAACATGGGGGGTGGAGAGAATTAACTCCTTTTTTTTAGAAGTACATGGTGTGTGTGTCAGAGAGAGAGAGAATAGCTGTTTCTGATGGCTGTACGTGAAAAATATGTAAAAAATGAGAAAATCTATTTCTGTTGGAGGTGCATGGTTTGACTACATCCATCAGAGAGTGAGAAAAAAGCTGTTTCTGTAGATGTAGATGGTATGCATATACATACGTGACAGAGAATAGCTGTTTCTATTGAATTTGTTTGGAGAGGAAAAGAGAGGAGAGGAGAAGGGAGGGAGGGAGGGGAAGGGGAGGAGAGAGGAGAGGAGAAGGACTGTTTCCATTGTACAATTTTATGAAGAGAAAGCTCAGCCCATGTCTGTTATTGGTAAATTAAAGGCTTTAATGGGAATTGAAGCTTGGACTGTGCTACATAAATCACTATCTTTTGGACTTGCACGGGAGGATACTCTCTGCCTTACTAAACATTTTGATTACGTTACAAGCCTGATTACAGAGAAGCTACTGCAGGTCTCTAAGGAATAATTCTGTTCAGTCTTCCCTCAGATGGCAGGAAAAAATGGCTAGGAAAATTATTTCCCATGCCACAGTTTGATTACTGTGCTATAATCTGGTCACATTCTCCTCCAGACACTTAAATTCACTCACTGCGACTAAGAATCAAGCTGCTGGAATATGGACAGTGTCACCTTCAGGAAAGCCATTCTTCCCTGTGCACATGCCAGCAGAATACTAGGCAATTCTGAAGTTTGCACGTAAAATCCTGTTCAGCTGGAGTCTGTTCTCCCAAAGGTTTCTTTTTTTTTCCTTTCCGATCTGCAGAAATTGATGGTGCTGTTTACTTAGAGCCGAAAGCCATTTGCATCCCGAGCTGCTTGGCTCTTCGGAGCCCCTACTCAGCTGACAGTTTGCAAGCCTGGAGACATAACAAACCCTGAGTGCAGCCCCAAATCCCAGACTGAGTCAGATTCTGGTGTGGCAAGGTTGGGGTTGGTGGCAGGCCACCCTAAGGTCAGGGTACAGGACAGGAGTCTGGTTGGAAGGCATCAGTCACGCAGCTTCTGTCTCAAGTCCTCTTTTGTAAAAGGATGGGTGTGTCTTGGATGTGAACTGAATTCATGAATGAAGGCAAAATACTCTTAAAATACCTAGCTGTAATCTTCTTCCCAAAGACTAGAATTCTTTGTGCCAATGTGCTGAAAAGGCAAGAGATATGTGTGCAATTCAGAGCCAGAAAATAAAGCAAGTCAGGCCTAGTCCCTTTCAAAAGTATCCTATCTGCTGGTGCAATTCTTTTTGGTGATTCCCCAAATCTCTTGCCCCTCACTTCCATCCGATCACTTGCTAAATCCCAATCATTCTTTCATTTTTATGTCTCTCCTACACGATCCTTCCTCTGTACTCTCACTACTCCCACCCTTGATCAAATAGTCATTGCTGTTGTCATTTCAATCATGTCCGACTCTGTGTGACCCCATCTGGGGTTTCTTGGCAAAGATACTGGAGTGGTTTGCCATATCCTTCTCCAGCTCATTTTACAGATGAGAAAACCAAGGTAAACAGGGCTAAATGACTTGCTTAGGGTCACACAGCTACTAAGTGTCTGAGGCCGGATTTGAACTCAGGTCTTCCTAAGCCCAGACGTGGTGCTCTATCCACTATGCCACCTAGCTGCCTCTCAAATATTCATTACTCTGGACTTTAAGTCTCTAGACCCTCCGCTAAAACTTACCCTATATATGCTGCCAAGTGTCCTAATGCACTCCTCTAGAGCACTGGACTTGGAGTCAGGAAGACCTGAGTGCAAATCAGACATCAGACACAAACGAGCTGTTTGACCCTAAACGAGTCATTTAACCTCTGCCTCACTTCCTCACCTGTAAAATGGAGGAAGTAATAATAGCACCTACCTACCAGGGTTGTTGTGAGGATAAAATGAGACAATATTAATGCTTTGCAAAACTTAGAGTGCTACATAAATGTTAGCTATTATTAAAAGTACTCAATGGCTTTCCATTTCCTGTGGAACAAAACCTAAACTCCACAGCCTGGCATTCAGAGCATTCTACAACCTGGCTTCAAACTACCATTCCAGACTTATTTCCTAAATCCCCTTCACATAATCTGAGCTTAATCAGACCAATTGTGCATCTCCCAAACACATTAAATAATTTCCTTTCTCTACCTTTACTCCTGCTGTCCCTTCTACCTAGCTAATCACTAACTGTTGACTTCTTACTCATCCCTCAAGGATGAGTTCTAATATTACCTCCTTCATGAAGTCTTCCATGATCTTTCTAGTAAAAAAGTTTTTTTTATTCTTTTAAATTGCCACAATACTTCTGTATACCTACCACAAAAGCATCATATTCTACTTTGCATTATATTTCTACATAAATTTTATTTCCATTTCTAGACTGTAAGTTTCACAATAAGAGGGTCCATGTTATTCATATTTCGCTACTTCCTAGCACCCAGTATAGAACTTTACACATTTACTCAATAAATAATGTTGAATGAATGTCATTTGAGTTAGGTGGATTTATGTAAAATTTAGGTTAGGCAAGTTCAATCTGATTTAAAAGATGCCCCCTGACAAAAAATGGGGAAAAATGGAACTCAGGTACATTAGGGAGCACAGAAGCCAGAGTCAGAGAAAATGTTAAACATTTTTTCATCAGATGAATATGACCCCAAATAGGTAAAACCTGCATAAATAGCACCTATCTATTTCTGCATCAACAGCTTTGAGGTTGATTTGCAACTAAGATCATAGAATGTAGAATGGCAACAAATCAAGCAATAAGCATTTATTAAGCACAACCTATGTACCAGACATTATGTTAGGCACCAAGGATAGAAACCCAAAGAATAAAACATCCTTACTCTCAATGGTAGAAGAGTCTTTAAAAAAAATAGAAAAAAAAAAAAACAGAAGTCTATGTTCCAGATAAAAGGAAGGGCCCTTAGAACATAGAGGATCAAAGCTGAAATACAGAGTATTGAAAGTCCAGATTCAAAGGAACATTAAGGATCATTTTATTCAACTCTCTCATTTTAAAGATGAGGACACACAGGCTCATAGAAGGGAAGACATTTGTTCAAGGTTATTTAGCACATGAATGGCAGAGCCTGCACTTGAACCTTCATTTCCTGTCTCCTAGTCCAGTGCTCTTATCATTATCATGTCATAAAATTCCTCACTCTATAGCAGAACTCAGGTCAATGTGAAACCCCACACTTAAATATGTACAATACCTCATTATCAGGCACTATCGTTTTTGGAGTGGCCCCAGTGCACAGCCCCTAAGGACAGGTTTGTTTTTGTTTTGAAAGCATGGTATTTCTTTTCTAATGGTACTAGACTATTGGTGATAGCCATTCTTAAATAAATTTCACTCCGTGAAACACAAATGATGTGATGGCCAATCTAGAGACACCAAAACTCCACTTCCTCTTTCAGAGGGAGGCTGTGTGCATTTTTGTATTTAAGTCACAAAATAAATTGCCTCAAACTCCTTTATCATCTCTGAGAAGGCGCTGCTTCGGGGGAATCGTACAGCCTATGCCATAAGAACAGGAATTAAATATGCTTACTGGCAGCAACGAAATTTTCCTACTATAACTCTGACCTTGGGCAGTTCAATTCAACAAATTCAATTTGATTCAACACACATTTATTAAGTGCTGACTATGTGCAAGGCATAGTGTTAAGTGGCATGGACACAGCAATAGATAAGACACAGCCAGTACTCTCAGTGCCCCAGTCTGGGTGTCAGTGTCCTCAGCTCTACAATAAGTGAATTGGACCAGATCATATCTCTAAGGTCCCTTCTAGCTCAAATACTCGATGTTCTAATAGTCGCTCCTGCTCTGACATAAGGTGATCTATGGTTTAAAGGCAATCTCCTATTCTAAAATTCACAAGACTATATGACCTAATCATTAGTCTGATTCTTGTGCTTTCCCTACATGAGGCAGAATGGTATAGTTGGTAGAGTACTGGACATGGGTTAAGGAAGATCTGGGTTCAAATCCTGCCTCAGACACTTGAAGAACTTTGGAATTGGTTGTATGACATGGGAGATGCTGGCAAAAGACTGCCCAGCATGGCATACTTGCATCAAAGAAGGCACCGTACTCTATGAGCAAAGCAGAATTAAAGTAGCTCAAAAGAAACACAAGGTGGCAAATTTAGAGAACCCACCCCAAATGTTCACATGGACTATTTGTGCTTGACCTGTGAGAGAACATTCCAAGCTCATGTTAGTCTGATCAGCCATAGTTGGACACACTGAAACTTGACTTTAACACAGTGATGTCATTTTGATTCTCTTAGAGAACAAAGGACAACCACCAACCAACCATGTGACTTTGGGAAAGTCATTCAATCTCTCTGATTCTCAGTTTCTTCATCTGTAAACTGAGAACACTATGAGCACTTACCTACTAGGGTTTTGGTGGGACTCAAATGACTTGATTATGCAAAGCACTTTGAGATGTCAAAGCAATAAATAACTGTGAGCCAATGTCAGTCATCAACATCCATATGATTATCTTGTGTTTTCCTTAAAAAAAAAAACCTAGGTAAAAGTTTGTTTTGGGTTGACAAGGATGCTCAAAATAAGGATCCCAGCTATCCTGGATTTAGGATACATACCTTCTTCTTCAAGAGACCCCATAGTAAATCAAATCACATCCTTTTGTTACAACTTGTCTCACTATTGCATGGCTTTGAGTATAACACAGATCAAGTGATGTCTTTTGAAATAAATCCCTATGGACAAAGAGGTGGTATGCAACAGGGTTAAACCTAGCTCATAGGTATTAACTCCCATTCCATGACACCAATGTGATAAATAGGTTCTGTTGCATTCATTTACCAAAAAAATTAAAAAATAAATAAAGTGAATCAAGAGCAATGAAATGAAAATTTTCTAGGTATTTCTCAAATCCTATTGAAATTGTCTAAGAAGCCCTGGAAATATTAGGCAGCCAGGATTGGGATTTGATGACTTCAAAACTGAGAAAGATGCACAATTTTATATATCTAAATACTTATGTATATGTATATGTATATGTACATACATATATATCTCACATTTATGCAGCTTTTCCTTCACTAACACCTTCTGAAATAGGTACGGCAAGCAATATTACCTCCATATTACGGTTGAAGACACTGAGGCTAATAGATCTGGAGCAGCTTGCTCGAGGACACAATGGCTAATAAGTATTAATCTAGGAATCAAACCTAGGTCACTTGACTCCAGGACCAATATTCTTTCTTGTTGACCTTACTGCCTGCCTCTCTAGATGCTGAGCAATGTTTATAAAATCTTGAGAAGTATGAATGTAGGGTGAATTTGGCTTGTTCACCGAAGCTCAGAATGCTAGAATGACCAGCTCCTCCCTGAAAGTGGTCATTTTAAGGACAAAGAAGAACTCCTTTTTCCTACAGTAGATGGTAAACCTATTGAAAACTCTGCCTCAGGAAGTGATAAAAGCTAAACAAAACTGGTTCAAAAAATGTTGAGATAAATTTGTGGCTGCCTAGGAAAAAAAGAAATCTGGAGATATCCTTGATCTTTGATTAATGGCCCAATCAGAGATGAATCTGGGCTGCAACAAATATTTTGCTGACATAGGGAGGCATTTTTCAGTTGTTTGAGAGATATTTTTCACCTTGCCCATATGGAAGTTTTCCTTGGCAGGACAATCTAAGTAAGCATCAGGAAAGACTGTGTAGTGTACAGAGGGAGCAATGGACTTGAATCCATGAGACCTGGGTTATAATGCCTCTCACTAGCTATGTGACTCAAGGTAAATCATTTCATTTCTCTGTGCCTCAGTTTCCCATTCGTCAAATAAATGAGCATAATACCTGTCCTTTCTACCTCACAGGATGGTGATAGATCTTTTCCATTGTAGAAATATGAACAATTACCGTCATCACACTAATAGTTTCTTGAGTTCAAACAGGTTTTATGTGCCTACTATAATTCAGCTCCAGATTCTAGTTGGTAGCAAGAGTCACCTGCGGCAGCTTCTTTAAAATCCCAAGTTGTTAATATTGAAGTATGGTGGGAGAAGGACTGAATTTGTTCAGTCCTTTGTTGTGGCATGGACTTAGAATAAGAAGATCTGGGTTCATGACCTGGCCCAATCAGGTCTAGCTATGTAACTGTGAACAAGTTGTAAAATGTCCTGAGTCTAAGTTTTTTTTTTAAATCTATAAACTGGAGACCATAACACTTTTTCTACCTGCTTCAAAAGGTCCATAAGATCTAGAGACAGATAGGGGCCTAAGATCATTTATTCAACCTTCTTGTATTACTGATTAGATTCAAATCAATAAGCATTTTTAAGTGACTACCAAGTGCTAGATGCTATGCATAAAAAAGGCAAAAATTAAATAGTCCCTTTCTTTAAGAAGCTTCCATTCTCCTAAGATGACATGACAGGGGCACAGATAAATTTGTTTTGAAAAATACTAAAGACTGGAGAGATCAGGAAAGGTTTTGTGGAGAAAGTAGCACCTGAGCTGAGCCTTGAAGGAAGCCATGAATTCTAAAAGGTGGAGGTGAGGCAAGAATGCAGTCCACTCTTGAATGAAAGTCTATGCCAGGGCATAAAGACAGTAGACGGCAAATTAGATTTTAAAAAAAGTGACTAGTAGACAAAATTGAATAAAACAAAAAGTGTGTGAAGAAGAGTAATGTGACTAAACCTGTGCAGGTAGATAGAAGCCAGAATGTGGAAGACTAGCAGAGAGATGAATTAGAAGACTATTGTAATAGTGCAGGTGAGAGGGAATGAGGGTCTGAAGCAGGTAATGACCATATGAGTAGGGAAATGGGGATAGATGTGAGCAATGTTGTGGCATTAGAATCCATAAGTCTTGGAAACTGAATGACTATGGTGGGGATGGGGAGAATATTGTGAGCTGGGCAATGGAAGGAGTGATTAACATTAACATAAATAGAGAAGTTTGGATAAGGGATGAATTAGAGAAAAATATAATGAGTTCCATCTTGGATGAATTGAATTTAAGGCATGGGGCATCCAGAGAGAGATAGCAGTAATGTAGTACTGGGGTTCAAGAGAGAAGTTAGGGCTGGATGTATAAATTTTGGGAGAATCATCTACATAGTGATTATTATTTAAACTGAGGAAAGTGAGGGCCAAAGAAGAGAATCCCAAATCATCTAATAAGCAGCAAAGCAATGATTTAGACCCAATTCCAATGACTCCAAGTTCATGGCTTTTTGTACACCACCACAATGCCTGTTAGCATGAGAGAAGTGAGAGCCATTATTATACATACAATAGAATAATTATTAGCAGAAGAGTTACCATTGTCTGGAAACAGGAGTGTAGCTGTGTCAGGAATGGAGGCTTCCCAGCAAGAGCAAGCACCCTCTTCTCCACCATTGTACATTCCACATCATCATCCTGGATCACAACATCTTTCTTCAGGATTTTCACAGCATAGAGTTCATCTGTGCCTTTTCTTTCTGAAAGCATGACCTACAAAGGACAGACAGTGACAATTAGGATGCTTTGGGGCAATGATTTACCCAACATTCAGTGAACACTTATTACATTCCTATTATGTGCAACACATAGGAGAGGAAATGATATAGAGTGAATACAGAATCAACCTTAGAATTGGAAAAACTACATTCAGGTCCTGCCTCTGATACATACAAGTTGTATAATCATGGACAAGTCATTTAACCTTGTGAAGACAGAGTGGGAGCCTTCTATCTCTCCTCTCTCATCACGAGTGACTTCATCTACAAATGAACCGATTTCATAGAAGTAATATCTATCTACCCTTCCCCTTACTCACATTTATGTTGCTAACCTTTCCCAGTCCCCCTTCTATGCCAGCCACAGAGAAAAACAAAGGTATCTTGCTTGGTTCCCTAGGCCAATGACAGATAAGTAACTCCTGCCCTTATACCAAGGAAAAAGGAAGGAAGGAAGGAAGCAAGCAAGCAAGCAAGGAAGGGACAGTGGATGAAAAGGAAGGAGAGAGGGAGGGACAGAGGAAGAAAAGGAAGGAGGGAGGGAGGGAAGAAGTAAAGAGAGAGGTCCGGTTTTGACAAGCTTTAAATACCAGAACTTATCATAGAGCTAATAGGAAACAATGGTGGTGGTGGTGGGGAAACTATGCCATATTTGTCCTCTATCCTCAAATTCCTAGCACAGTTATCTATATTTTTTTTAGTGGGAGGTGGGATGGAATGGCAAGGGGTAGGGCAAAAAATAGACAGGAAAAACCTTGTAATAAAAAACTTAAAGAGATAAATTTAAAAAAATAAAGAAAACCCAGTATCATGAGCAATTAATGAGGTAAAAGGAACTAAAGTGGGGTCTCAAAAAGGAAAAAACAAGACTGTATCAACAACTAGAATCCCAGAAAAGAGAATCAGTCTACTGTGAGAACCTTACCTCTTACATCTAATCAGTTACCAGGTCCTGGCAATTCTGCTCTATGACATCTCTCCCATTTGTCTCCTGTTCTCTATTACACTGTCACCATTGTAAATGTCTAGTAATAAGATTCCGGTAATGAGACACTTACAAAGGTGGCCTATGGTGGTAATGACGCACTTACAATGGCAGCACAGAATGGCACGATTAGCATCCTAATTGTACTCCTTGTCTCCACTCTGTAATTCCTCCAATCCAGCTTTCATGATACCGCTAGAATAATCTTCTTAATTTATAGGTCAAGTCACTTCAGGGCTCAAAATTCTGCAATGGCTCCCTATTCCTTACTGAGTAAAGTTCTAATTCCCTCACTGAACACTCAAGGCCAACTTCATTTTGTGTTTTCAGCCCTTTATTTCATAACGCTTCTGACTTATAAAAGCTCATCTAAAGTGGACTACCCTCTGGCCCCCATCTATACAACATTACTTCCCATGTCCATTGCTTCCACCTGCCCCATTTCACCTGTTGAATTTCTATCCCTTTTAAAGCCCAGGTTAAATGTCATCTTCTCAAGCAAGCCTTCCCTAATTCCTCCCGTCTTACACTTACCATATATTAATTTGTATTATGTGTATCATATTATCCTAGTAGACTAGAACCTCCATTGGAGGCAGTAACTGAGTAGAAATGTAATATGAACATAGGTTATATATTTACATTACATTTCTACTCAGTTACTGCCTCCAATGGAGGCAATATAAGAAGGAGGAATACAAAGTACTGTGGGATTAAAATGAGAAAAGATTACTCACTTTGGGGAATCAGGAGGACCACACAAAAATAATATTTATTGTAGTACATATAGCACTGAACCTGGAGTTAGAGAACTAGGTTCAAATATCTCTACATATCCTAGCTGAGTGAGCTTAAACATGAGAAAGTCACTTAAGTTCTCTGTGCCTCAGTTTCCTCATCTGTAAAATGAGGAAGTTGGACCTGAGGACCTCTAAGGTCCTTTCCACCCCTAAACTGATGATCCTATGAATTCAAAGGAAATAAAAAAGCAGAGAATGGGATAGAGAGAAGGACATCCAAGGTTCAGGGAATAGCATGGAAAAAAAGACATGGAGGTGGGAGTGCATGGGCCATTAAACAGGTTGACAAGTAGTCCAGTTTTTTTGAAGCATGGAGTAGAGTGAGATAAGAGTGGGGTGGTAGGTATAGCCTGGATGTGCTTAGGTCGACCAGATGACCTCTGAGGTTGCTTCTGATTCTGAGATTCTACCAAGTTAAGGAGCATGTACTTTATTTGGTAGACAAAGGAGAATCATTGAATATTTTTAAACAGTAATGTATTTATTTTTTATTTAAATAATATTTAAATTTTAAATAAAGTAGTAAATAATAAAAGTACATATAATACAAAATAATAAAAATTAAATAAATAAAATTTAAATGATATTTAAATAAATTTATTATTTAAACACTAATTGAGTAATAACCCAATCAGAATGCATTAAATGCCTACTACGTGCAAGACACAAGGGCTGGAATGCAAAGGATGAAAGACAACTATTTTCTTTAAGGAAGTAACACTCCACTTTCCCCAAATCTTCATCTGTGTACTGTCTAGGCCTGAGGTTAATCAACTCAGTTAAAAACAAAAAATTAACCTAATATGCCTCTCCTTGCCCCCTTAACACTTACCATCTAGCAGGGAAATATGATACATACTCATTACTAATTATTGCTCCCCCACTAATGTCAAAAGTTTAATCAAATCAAACAATGTTTGCTGGATCCATGCCATCTGCCCAATTCCCTGTCTCAGGTGATATGGGAAATGTAGCATGAGACAAAACATACTCTTCTTTCAAAGAGCTTCCATTCTGTTTAGGGAGAGAAGATGGACAGAGAGAGCACGTAACAAGGGAACAATGCAAGATTTTAAGTGATGCCTGCCTAACATGTTTGTGTTGTAGCTATGTAAGCAAATTAAGAGACGGTAAAGGTAAGGAGCAATGCGTCCTAGTGGACAGAGAGTATGACATGGTTTCAGACAGGTGTGAGACAACAAGCAAGTCATTTCATTTCTGTGTCCCAGAAAACTATGACTATAAATTGCAGGGCAGCTACCAGTTTGCCTTGGTAGAGAAAACTTCCTCACAATGAATTTGTCTGAATTGATGAAATCATAAGTCTGGACAAAAATCAAAACAAAAAACCAAACCACAATCCTATTTACTAAGAGAACCCTGCTCCCTTAGAAGATGCCAACAATGCCCAGACCAAGAAAACACAAATAAGCAGTAGAATGAGAAAAGAAAAAAGTTTCTGTTGTCACACAGCTGAGCCAGACTCTAATTAGCTGAAGCTTTTTTACTCTCTAGAGATAGTTAACATCTAATAATCAGTGGAAGGCACACAATGGACGCTGGTGAGCCGCTTGTATCCACTTCAGTGAGGTAGTTTATTTTTGAGTCAAATTAATTGGGGGGGGGTTATAAGCAGAAGACTTATAAAAACTTGTGAGAGTCCCCTCACTCAAGGTATTAAAATTTTATTCTCTTATTTTCTGGCTGTATGAACTGATACTTCTTGCTCTTTTGGGTCTAGCTACAGGAAGCCGAGTCATGGTATATACACATGCAAGAAAGAATATGGGCTGCTGGGTATTTATTCTGTATATCTGTACACCACAAAAGAGAACCAAGGAGCTGGCCTGAATAATATTACAAAGGGTGATCCTAGTTGATAAAATATCTCTTAATATGACCTTGTTCTAGACTAGGCTCACTAGGTTTTTATCTAAGAGAAGAACTCAGAAGTGCCCCCTAACTCTAAGATATACAGTCGGGGAAGAAGATAGAACTAGAAAGACATACATAGTCACTGCCAAAATGTGTGGTCTACCCCGTAAGTGCTATGGTTCAAAGAAAACAGAGATGAATGTACTTTCATCAGCTTTTCTCCTTGCTCTGGAATAAACTGTGCCGCTAATACATTAAAGCATTCATGCTGATCTTTATTATGTATTTATTATAATGAACAGAGAATATAATATCTCCTGCTATCATAACTTTCTCTCCTTAATCAAAGCAGGCAAACAAGAACTCCTAAAAGACTCCCAATGACACCCCACATATTATGAAGATGCATGGCCGCAATTTGCAAAGAACCTCATCAGGAAAAAAAAAAAGGCTTGTTTGCCAGACGCCTAATTCAGATTTCCAGGTGGATGAGATTTTTTTTTCTTCCCTTCCTCACCTCAATGTTCAGGTCAAACATTCAGAGAACTCAAATGAATTCCCATTTTGTAAAGAATTATCTGATTTTTCCCTCAGTCAGATCCCAGTCTAAGCAAGCATTGCTCATGGAAGTGATAAGAAATCAATAAAGAAATAGGGGTGCTTCTTGGTATAGTGAAAAAAGCATTAGACTTAGAGTCAGGAGATCTGAGGTAAAATTTCATAATATTTTTCTTTTGTTATTTGTTCATTAATTTATTTTTAGTTTTCAGCAATCACTTCCATAAGCTTTTGAGTTTTAAATTTTTCTTCCCCTCCTTCCTCATTTCTCTCCCCAAGATGGCACACAATCTGATATAGGCTCTACCTATACATTGCTATTAAATATATTTTCACATTAGTCATGTTGTAAGGAAGAATTAGAACCAATAGGAGGAACCACAAAAAAGAGGAAACGAAACAAAATAGAAGGAAAAAAAAAGCAAATAGTATGCTTCGATCTGTATTAAAACTCTATGGTTCTTTTTCTGGATGTGGATAGAACTTTCTGTCATGAGACTTTTGGATATATCTTAGATCCCTGCATTGAAATTTCATGACTTTTCACTTTTCTTATATATGTGACCTTGGTCAAGTCCCTTCTCATTTAGGGGCTTCAGTTTTCAAAAGGTTTTTTTTCTCATAGATTACCTCTATGAACTCTTTTCCAGCTCTGACATCATTATCTGCTTTACATTGTATAGTCCTTTCAGCTCTGACATCCTATAATTCTATACTCATAGTGCAGAATTACAGTGGCTTCTAAACAAAAGCCAGCTAGTGTCTTGTAGACTTGGGCAGGGAGGAGGGAGGTATCATCCAGTCATGGCAAAAACAAATCAATTCCATCATCTGGGCTAGCTAACTCTAAAATCAACCAGTCACCAATATGCCCAGCACTGTTAGGCATTGGGGGTGAGAGAGTGAAAGACAGCACAGACCTTCTTGTGGAGGATCTCAAAGACTATATGGGGCAATGGGACTTACATATATTAATCTCTAAGAGTAAAATGAGAAACAATATAGACTCATATCCTAGACAAATGATAAAGCTACAGGAATTCTGGAAATGGTTAGACTATGAGAGAACCTTATGAGAATCTAGAAATTGCAATTTTGAGAATTTTTAATAACAATCAACATGTTTAACTTCTGAGAAGCTAAACTAAAGAGTTGAAATATCTACCTTCTGGGAGATATTGAAGAGCAGTTGGAAATGATTCATCTTAAAAGGTGTCAATATATAATATACCAAATATACCAAACTAAGTTAGGGTAGGAAAGATTAAGTACTGCCGTCAAAGACTAGTTTCTAGCCTCATTTTGAATTTTATTGCTATATTTTGCTCATCACCTCTATTTCTCCTCCCTTAAAACATCCCTTAAAACAAATAAAGGAAAGTGAAATAGTTCATTTTGAAGACCACCATTATCCCAGTCACACAGGCTCGCACAGTCTATGTATCATCCTGAACCCCTCACTCTCTTTCAATGTCCCCCCAATTTGTTGCCAATTCTTATCCATTCCTCCTTCTTTCCTCTGACACAAATCTGGTGTGGGCTTTCATCACCTCATACCTGGACCACTGCAATAAAGCCTTCTGCTTGGTCTCCTTAGCTCATGTCTTTGTCCACTCCATCCCATCCTCTGTTCAACTTCTGCATAAGCTTCCTGAAGTACAGATCTGATCATATCAAACCTCCTCTACTCAATAATCTCCAGTGGCTCCCTACTGCCTCCAGGATAAAATGTAAAATCTCATTTGGCTTTTAAAGCCTACCCCCCCCAACCGTTTTGGTCTCCTTTCAATTTATTACCCTCCATAGTCTCTGAGACCCAGTGACATTGACTTCCTTGATATTCCTCAAACATGGCACTCCATCTCCAAACTTCTTGACTTTTCATTGGCTGTCTCCCATTCCTATAATGCTCTCCCATTTTATTTCCACTTCCTTATCTCCTGACTTCCTCAGATTAGTTCAAGTCTCAGATCAAATTTTAACCTCTACAAGAAGTCTAAGGCATTCCTTTTATGCTAACATCTTCCTCTATGATTACCTGCAATTTACCCTATAAACACCTTACATTTACATGGTTGTTTGCATTTACCTCCCTCATTAAAATGTAAGCTCCTTGAGGGCAGGGACTGTTTTTGCCCTTCTTTACATCCCTAGTCTTAGTAAAGTGTCTAGAACAAAGCTAGCTTGTTTACTTAACTTTACTAAATATGGAATGGGCTGACTGAAAATGTAGTTTGAGAGCAGAGTAATTAATAATTCCCTGACTTACCTTAATATATTTCAACAAGTGAGGGAAGACTGTTGTTTAGGACAGTAAATTGGTACAAGTATTTTGGAAAAAAATTGGCAATATGCAGTAAAAGTTAAAAGACTGAGTTTCCAAGTCTTAGCACTCTATCCCTTCAAAAATAAAAAAAAGAGAAAGGAACTATCTGTACAAAAATATTCATAGTACTTTTATTTGCAAGAGTAAAAAATGAAAACAACTTGTACATTCACTAATTGGCAAATGGCTAAATAGATGCTGATATATTAATATAATGGATTATTATGGTAATATAATGATGATAAATAGGAAGCATAAAAGGAAATATGGGAAGGCTAACATAATATAAAGCAAAGTCCTCTAACTGAAGAGCCATTGACTACATCTGTGTAATATAAGAGAGAGAGGGACAGAGAGAGAAAGAGAGAGAGAGAGAGAGAGACAGAGAGAGAGAGAGACAGAGAGAGAGAGACAGAGAGAGAGAGAGGGGAAAGTAAAGAGGTAAAGAGAGTGAAAGATAGGGGAAATACCAACTGGACTTTTTGTTTTTTTGTTTTTTCTTGTTTCTTAATTATTTGGTTCTGCCTTGTCAAAAGCTAGGAGTTTAGAGTGAGATTTTACATCTTGTTTTGTATGTTTATTTGATTTTTTTTTATAGTTAGTTTTAAATTTTACAATAAAAAAGTTAACATGGGAGAAAGAATCAAGAAAACTGCTATTCTGGACCAAATTCTCACCTGTTAAAAGAATCTGATTGTTAAAGTAGAAATGTTGGGAAGCATGGGAAAATGTGACATCTCCATCTGAGAACTTGCAATAAAGGTGAGGAAAGGTCATTATCATCTAAGGTGTACGCTAGGTTTTGGGGAGAGCAAATGGTTCAGAGAAAGGACTGGAAGGATCCCATGCTAAAATTCTATAGGGGAAGTCAATCCAGGTGGGAAAGAAACTCTCAAGGATAAAATTCTGAAAACACCAAGTTTTCATAAATCTGATGAGGAAGAAAGGAGAGTCGAGAATAGGAGAGGAAGTTCTCTAAAGAGACTGGTGTAGTTAACACAAGGAATTCATCAAATAACTTGGATTTTGAAAGGTATGTATAGAAGTTGAAAACAAGAGAAGGTAATAGACAATGAATTCAAACACATGATGGAATACTGTAAGAACAGTGTTAGGAGCACTGAAAGATAAAAAAAATGAACATAGACTAGCAAGAAATGTTAGAGTGCAGGTAGAGGCCTAGTGAGTCATACAATCAATTGTTTCACCCCAATTAAGGTAAATGATGCTTTTTGAGGTGAGAAAAATCAATCAGAAGTGTCAACTAAGTGTGAACAAGGCCTATTGGATTGGTCAATCAATCATAGGCTTTAGACTAAATGTGGAAAGTATTTGATCAATTGATTTCCTTAAAAGTCACGGATGAACTAATGTGATGTTGTATAAGCAGTAAGAAATGTATTCAAACTCATTTAGGAACAACACCCTGTGGGTCATTTAGCTAGCTAGCTATGTATAATATACACAGAGAGATATATAGATACAAATAGATACTACTATCTATAGATACTGCTAAATAGATACTAATATCTATGTCTATGTATAGATAGATAGATATAGACAGATATTAGTAATACACACACAAACTAGTTCACAATCTAGAGATCTGAGGTTCTATCTATATAAAAGGGAGTCATTCCATCCAAAATCCCCAGATAGAATAACTTGGGAAGGGGGAGGACAAAAGCCTTAGCTTCAGCCTTGGTCTTAGTTTCTTCCCTATAACCCCTCTGACCAGAGGAGAACTGTGGGAATTTCCAGAGAGTTGCCTTAGTACTTATAGAAGGATAAATACTATTCCATTTTTTAAATGGAAGAGTAAAGTCTCCAGACTATAGGCTAGTGAGCTTGACAAAGTCCTAATAAAACTCAGAAGCTTATTATTAAAGTGATGCTAAGAAAATACATGGAAAAAGGAGCAGTGATAGCAAAGAGTAGGTCTAGCTTTTCAAGAACAGGTCCAAACTAACCAATTTGTGTTTGGACAGGGTAATTAGATCAGTGGTTTTGGGGAGTACTACAGATATAGTTTACCTAGATTTTGGGGAAGCATTTGACATATCTCTTCTGCTGTTCTTGTGGATAAGATAGAGATATGTGCGCTACACAAGAATACATATAAGCAATTAAAGTGATCAATGATTTGGGGTGAACTGTAAAGAGGTAGCATTCCCTTATGATCATTCCTTGGCCCTAAGCTATTTAATATTTTTATCAATGACCTGGATGAAGAATGGATGGTATTGAGATAACATAACTAGGAGAGACAGCAAATATACTACCGGAAAAAATCAGTATCCAAAAAGATATCAACAGGTTTGAACACTGGGCTGAATTCCAATAAATAGGAAATTTGATATGGATAAATAGAAGGTCTTACACTTGAGTTGAAAAATAATTAACTTCACAAGAACAAAAGGAGGGAGGCATGATTATATATTAGTTTGTCTGAAGAAGATCTAGTGGGTTTTTGTGAACTAAAGCTCAGTTGTATGAATGAATGAAAGGATGTATTAAGTGCTTATAATGTGTCAATCCCTGCGCTGGGGATAAAAATACAAAGGTGAACCAGTCTCTGCCATGAAAGAGCTTGCACTCTAATGGAGGAGACAATACATATAGGGGAGTGAGGGCCAGGGTAGACAGTTAAGGTTTGGGAAATCCCAAAGATGCTGAGCAAAACAGGAGAGCCATTCACCAGGAGTGCACCCTTTCCAGAGGCAATAAGAGCGGTGATTTGATTACAGTTCTCAGAGAAACAGGGAGAAAAAAATTGTGGGCTAAGGAAAGATCAGGGTAGACTATGGTCAGGGGGAAAATGAGGACACAAAGTCTCAGCAAAAGCAGACCCAAGCAGACCCTAGCTCCTCTAGGCATGAACTACTGGTCCCATCTGAAGGTCCCCAATAGTAATGCTGTGAGATGGCAGACAAGCTTAAGTCATATAATCTTAGGTTACATTGAGAGCCAAAACATCTAGAAATGAGACCTTCTAGAACATGTCTGGAAGATTTGTTTCATGGAGTCATAGGGACTCATAGAGACATGGAACTCAAAGGGACATCAGAGGGCATCTGGTTCAAGCCTCTCATTTTTGCAGATGAAGAAATTGAGGCCAGAAAGCTAAATGACTTGCCTAAGTAAGGTCACACAAATATAAGGGTTAGAGGCAAGATTTGAACCCAGGCCTCTGACTTTAAGCTTCATACTTTAGGAAAAACAGCATTGAGTTGGAGTGCATCCAGAGAAGGGTAACAAGGATGGTAAAGGACCTTGATATCATGCCACATGAAATAGACTTGAAGAAACTAGAGAAGTTTCAATTTGGCTAAGAAGATACTTAAAAGGGGACATGATAGCTGTATTCAAATATCTGAAAGGGTGAATGAGAGAGAAAATCTGTTCTACTTTGCCCCAGAGGAAAGAACTACATACAATAGGAAGAAGTGAAAAAAGGTAAATTTACACTTGATACAAGGAAAACCTCCCTAACCATTAGTGGTACATAAAAGTTTAACAGGTCCTTTCAGAAGGGAGAGGACTTTCCCTCATTGGAGATCCTCAAGCAAAGCCTCAAAGACTTTATAGTAGAAGATATCTTTTCTTAGGCAATAGAAACTTAATTAGGTTTCAGAAAGGGCAATTTGCCACCATGTTATAGTAAGAATGGATGGTACTAGTTTAGTCATGGCTTGAACTAGCCCCTAAAATTTCTTAGAGCTTTGAGATTCTATGATTCATCGTGTAAGGAGATTACTTCCCTCACTTGAACTCTG
Source organism: Vombatus ursinus (assembly GCF_900497805.2). NCBI lineage: Eukaryota > Metazoa > Chordata > Mammalia > Diprotodontia > Vombatidae > Vombatus > Vombatus ursinus. Next base: position 2,525,448 of record NW_020953949.1, on the reverse strand, counting down.
TCCCTGACATTCTACAGTAAATAATGTCAGTGAGCATCTTAATAATCAGAGGATAGTTATAAGCCTGAAAATGCTTTACAGATGTCAGCTATTATTTTTATCATCAGAAGATTCATTACCAGTTGATGATTTTTCTGGGTAGGGTGGGGACACCAGGCAACTCATAAGGAATTGTCTTGAGGGGCTATGATCTGTGCAGTCAATTAAATCATGATCATCTGTAGCATTAAAGTGATTACTATCATCACCATCATCATAATAGACAGTGAAAGTTATAGTTTTGGGGTAACAATGAGGATTACCATATTCAATTATTTTCCCTCAGTTGGAATTTTTCCATATTCAATCTGAAAACAAAAGCAATTCCTATAGAGTAAGCTGTAGTAAATAACACTGGACTGCTGTTTAGGTTGTTTACTCAACTGGCCCTATCCCTTAAGGGGAAGGATTCCAAGAGATTGATTGGACATGCTGAAGTGATGCCAGTATGCCATGCTTGTCAAATCCCAGGCCATATCTGTCACCCAAGCAGCTTCTCTGTAAAAAGTGTGAAGAGGTACAGATTAGATGAGAAAAAGGGCCCCAAGACTGGGAACATTTCATCTCTCATACCAAACTGGCAAATGCAAATGGGAGAATGTACTGATACATACAAGCATTTGACTATTGCAGGTAGTCAACCTGCGAATGTCCCTGTAACAGGCCACGGACACTTTGTATCCAAGGTGAAAATCTGTCTACAATCCCCGGCAGAACAGTTCTCTAAGCTGGATTAGGAAAAGGGTATCCCTGCACTAGAGGTGACATCTAGTCCCCATTTCACATTGAACAGAGAAGCCTAACCTGTATCATGGACCCCTTTGGCAGTCTGGTGAAGCCAGTAGACTCCTCTCAAAACAATGTTTATAAATAACTGAAAAAGATGTTAAAATTCAGTTAGAGGTTAATGAAAGAGTTAATAAAAATAAAGATGTAATTTTCCCATCCAAGTTTAAGGACTCCCTGAAACTATCCACCAACTCCTTGGTAGGGGTGGGGGTGGGGGGTTGGGTGGTGGCCCCCAAGCCCTAGAGGGATGAGAAAGTGGCAGAACAAATTTCCATAGATGAACATCTCTGAACTCCATGGGGAAGACAAAGACAAATGAACTCTACTAATAACTAACTCACTGTGTGACCTTGACAAAGTCATTTTATCTGTGACTCCCAGTTTTCTCCTCTGTAAAATATGGTTAATCATATTTGCAGTGCCATCACCATCATCATCATCATCTCATTCCTGGAATAACAGAGACCCTCATCCAAGAGAAATTGTTCTACCACCTTCCCATCTCTCTGTGACTGGGGGACTAGATATTCCCTGTGGTGCAGGGACTGCCTTCCTCACAGGGTCACCGTGAGGATCAAGTGAGATAATTTATGCAAAAGGGCTTTGCAAACTTTTAAGTTGTAAAATAAATATCAGCTATCATCATCACTGAACTAATAATTAATTTATAAAATTATGAAATGGGGCAGGCACGTCCAGTTCTTTGAGAACTCATTGGGAAAGACCATGATGGCTGCAATAAGACCAGTAAGGCTGCAACCACAGTTTAATAAGATGCAGAGGGTGTATGGGCAAACAGTCACAGAAAATACAGAGATAAGTGGGAAAAGGAGGGTACAAAGGCAGACAGCATGGGGTCTGGGATGGTGTGGTGAAGGAAGGTAGGCAGCATTGGGGAACAGGATGTACAGATAATCACTCCTTAACCATGGATTAGAGTTGAGAGCACTAGGCAGTATGGACCCAATGGAGATGATGAAAGAATGCTGGGAAGAGGGGCGGTGGTTTAAGTTCTCATTTTTATAGGGTCTTTGAGGGGAACAGACTAACTCTTGCCACCTTGGGTTAATTCAATAACATATCTAAATCATCTCAAAGTTGTCAGTAAAACTTTAAAGTTAAGATGTCACATCATCTCAGAGTTATCAGTACTATTTGGTGTTCTGCTGGTCTTACTGCAGATGTTTGGAATTTCTCTGAGATTTACATATTACAGAATCAAAGGGTTCTGATAGTAAAGCCTAGGTGGTGTCCTTGATTCAGCACATGTTACCAGGATGTGATTTTTGGTTGATACATGATAATAATGCATAAATTATGCTCCTTTGATCTTCGGGACGGATTGTATGTGACCCTTTGCAATCTTTGCTATTGCTACTTTATATTAGCTACTTATAAATTTACTATACTGACCAGAAGGGGGGACGGTGTGATCAGCGGGACAAGAACAAGATAGAATTTTAATACAATCATCATCATTATTGTCATTCTTTAATCAAATGGAATAAGGAGGTTAGGAAAGGTCTTGGTGGCCCATTGGGTCAACTGTTCACTTCTACCATTTTCCTCAGATTACAATGGGAGACTTAAGAAAACCAGTTTGAATTCTGTTTGTGATATATCTCCCTTTCTTTGTAGCATGTCCCGAGATATAGAATTGTGAAACTTTAGAGATGGAGGACACTTTAAATGTGGGGAACCTGAGTTTTAGGAGGTTCAATGACCTGTCCAACAGAGTACAAGTGCACGCTTTCCAGCCTCCTGCAACAAATGTCCTCATTCTGCCTGGTAGTGCAGGGACTGAAGACCTAGGAGAATCAGGAGCCCTGGGGTCTAGTCTTAGAAAAGAAATGGTTCCTGATTTAGTCCAATAAGTCAGGCATTCATTAGCAAATTCAGAACAGTTAGATCCACTCAATCTAATGCAAGTCTGTCCCTTTCTCAAAAGCTTGCTTTAACTTTCTAAATGGTTTCTCAGTTCTCCTCTCTAGTCCCTTCCTCCACACCTGTAATTGAGGTACTTAATCAGAAAGGCAATTTAAAGCCCTATTTCCACTTGTCAGCATGGAAGGAAATCGTGGTTATTCAATTAATTCACCATCCCTAAGGGCCCCTAGCTATTTCCAAGTAGAAAGACTTGGGGGAGGGATGACAGGCTCCAACGGACTGGAAACACCTCCAACTTACAACAAGGCACCACTTCACTCATCAGCACCCCCTCTAATTAAGGATGACTCTTTCAGAAAATTCAGATCCATTTAAATTCTACCTCTGGTCCCCTCCATACCTAGGTGGTCCACAGGGATCACAGTACTTGTGTCTCAGATATAAAACTTTTACTTCCCTTCTACCTATCAAGATTCTGTGGCCAACTTGGTCTTCGGAAGTGAAGGCTGAGGAAGGTGGAAAGGTCAAGAAGTCTAGAAGGAAGTGAAGTGTTAAGATCATTCTCCTCCATAAAACATTGACTAAATACCTACTGTGTTAAGTGATCTTCTTAAAGTACAGGTCTGACCGTGTCAGCCTCTCTACTCAATAAACTCAATAAACAGTGGTTCCCTTTTATCTCCAGGATCAAATATAAAATCCTCTGTTTGGCTTTTAATATCCCATCATAAACTGGCCCCCTCCTACCTTGCCAGCCTTTTTACTTCTCTACAGTCCAGTGACCCAAGCCTCCTTGCTGTTCCTTGACGAAGACATTCCATCTCCAGACTATGAATTTGCCCTGGCTGGACCCCAAGTATGGCATTTTCTCCTTCTTCACCTCTAACTCCCTGCTTCTCTGACTTCCTTTAAGTCTCAGCTAAAATTCAGCCTTTTTCCAGAAACCTTTTCCTATCCCCCTTTCCCTCTAAGACTACCTCCAATTTACCTTGTTTGTACATAGTTGTTCGTCTGTTGTCTACCCCCTTAGAACATAAACACCTTGAGGACAGGGCTATCTTGACCTTTCTTTGTATTTTAAGGGCTTAGCATGGTGACTGGTATATAGCAAATATTAAACCAATGTTTGCAGAGTAAGTGAATGCAAAATTCTTCTTTTTTAGCATTGCAAAGGAAGTGAGTGGTTAATAGAAGACAAGCATAAGTAGGGGGCTCTCATAGGAGGCAGTTTATCTACTAATTTGGAAGAGAGATATCAGAAAATTGCCTTTCCTCTTTGGAATGTGGGAGGAAGAAAAGGGAAGGAATGGGGGAGGAGGAGTGGAAAACCACCTCCATCAAACTCATCCATGAAATCCTTTACTATCTGTATGACCTTTATCAAGTCACTTTATTTCTCTGGGCCTCAGTTTCTTCATCCATAAAACATGGGAGAAATGCTCCCTGAGGTCTCACCTACATCTAATTGCTCTGTTGTTTCCCTGACTCCTCTCAACCCAATCCATAGATAGAAGCAATCTTACCCTCTGCAGCAATTATGTGGTGCCATAGTGCCATAGTGCTGGGCCTCAAATCAGGAAACTCTGAGTTCAAGTTTTATTGTAGACACTTAACTAACTACCTGGGTAACCTTGAGCAAGTCACTTAATTTTTGTCAGCCTCAGTTTCTTCAACTATGAAATGGGATAATAACCTATCTCTTAGAGTTGTGAAGAGCAAATGAGATAATATTTGTTTTTAAAAGTGCTTAGGGGCAGCTAGGTGGTAAAGTAGATAGAGCACTGGCCTGGAGTCAGGAGGACCTGAGCTCAAATCTGCCCTCAGATACTTACTAGCTGTGACACCCTGAGCAAGTCACTGAACCCTGTCTCAAAAAAAAAAAAAGTGCTTAGCACAGTGCCCTTCACAGAGTAGGTACTATATAAATGCTTATTCACTTCTCTTCTTTTCTCTCTCTCTCATGAGTTTAGTATGGTTCTCTTACATATTTACCACATTCTAATTCGAGAGTTTTATGCACTTACCTCTTCTGCTAGATTGTAAATCCCTTAGGGACAGAGATTTATTTATCTTGCTATCACATCCATTTCTTAGCAGTGTCTTACACATACTAGATGCTGAATCAATTTTTAAAATTAATTAACTGACAGTAGGAAGGGTCAAAAAATAAAAATAGATAGCATTAATCAAGTACTTCAAAGACTGCAAATATTATCTCATTTATTCTCACAACAATGCTAGATTATAGGCACCATTATCCCCATTTTACAGATGGACACCTGAGGTAGAGGTTAAGTGACTTGTGAAAGGTCACACAGTTAGCAAGTGACTGAGACCAGATTTGGATTTAGATCTTCCTGACTCCAGGCCCTAGGCCTTATCCACTCTGCCACCTCACTGGTTCCATTTCTGCTTGGAACAGCATTCTTTAGTCTGTATTCCAAGGTCCCTTTCAGTTCTGACATTCTGTGTTCTATGTCTAATGCTCCTTCCAGCCCCCACAACTTCCCACAAGTTGGAGGTATTTCCAGTGCATTGGAGCCTGTCATCCCTCCCCCAAGTCTTTCTACATAGAAATAGTTGGGGGTTTTGTGTTCTACGGCACGTTGTCAAGTTGCTTCCAGCTCCGCCATCTTATTTTCTAAGGTTCCATTAGCTGCAATAGTCTTTTATACACATTGACATAATTTTTATAAAGAGGTAAAGTTGAATATTCTGACTAATAGTTGTTTCAGGAAGTTTTAAGCATGATGAAGAATGGTAGACTTTTCAGAAGACTTCTACTCATCTCCTACTGCTTACTTATTCCATTAGATAGCCTCTGAGGTTGTGTGTGTGTGTGTGTGTGTGTGTGTGTGTGTGCGCGCGTGCACGCATGCATGTAGGCACTTGGAGTTAAGTGACTTGCCCAGGGTCACACAGTACATTCCGGATTTGAACTCAGGTCCTTCTGAGTCCAGGGATGGTGCTCTATCCATTGTACCACCTAGCTGTCCCTATTCATTCCATTGGGCAGACAGGATCAGTGACTGGAAAGAAGGAGGCTGTGAAATAGGTAGAGAGAACCATGGCATCAGGAAGATTCCATCTCAAGGCCAGACAAGTTTCATCTAATTTTTAGCTCTGTGTCAAACTCCTGTCACAAAGGCAAGACAGATGAGGACATTGGGTAGTCTTGTCCTCGGGCCAGGGACACCAAGAGTCCGTGGGTGTAAGCAACAGTAAAAGGTCAGAAGCAATGGATTATAGTTAGTCAATAGTCTGTAAACATTTATTAAGTACCTACTATGTGCCAGGTACTGGGCTAATTACTCCTCATTGTTTTACTAAATAGTTGTGTGTCACTGAACAATTTAATTGAATCAGTCAGTTACCCTCTCTGGACCTCAGGTTTTTGTTTGTTTGTTTTACCTGATAAAATACCTAGTATGGCAGTGGAAGGCTTAGGTTGAGCTCCTCACTCTAATATTCACTAGCTATGTGACTATGGGCAAGTCACAAACTCCCTAAACTTCTATTTTCTCATCTGCATGGAGAACATTCTACATTCTAAGAACCCTCCCAGTTCTAACATTCTTCATTCGATGTCCTAACTTTCAGCTCTAACATTCTATGTTCTAAGATGCTTTTCATGACCCAATGCTCCAAGTTTCAAACTAAAACTGTCTCTTTCCTGTCTTTTAGGGTGCTCTCTTCTATGAGAAGCTTCATCCCTAGAGTTACCTTTAAATCCAATAGAGCAAAAGATTTGGATTTGGGGATCCTAGATTTTAGTACATGAATTTAAGAGAGAGAACAGTAAAAACACTTAACCACAATTTATGATGACTGTAACCTTAACAGCACAGTAACCACAGTTACCACAGTAACCTTGTGGTCCATCTTCGTGACTATAAAGTGTAGATGGAGGTATCTTCTTTTCCAGTCCACCTATGACATGGCCCTAAAACAAGCAGGTGGCTGGAACAATAAGTCGCAGATGGCAGTTTCCTTATTGCTTTCTTTCTGGAAGCACATCCCACACCTGTGTTGTCACTGGATGGCAGCTGCTCCAGAAATAGGTGATTTAATTGGAGTATCATCAATGAAAACTCTGGTTATTTATTTTTCAGATCCAACACTGAAAACTGGGGCTTGCATGTTTCTGTGTAAAATGGCATGGGTTGGGAGTCAGGGTACCTAAAATATTAGAGCTAGGAAGGATCCTAGAACTGAGAATTCAGTGTCATAGATGGAAGGGACCTTGGAATCTGGAATGGAGTGTCAGAGACAGAAGGAACATCAGAACATAGAGTACAGCATCAGAGACGGAAAGGACCTTAGAATATAGAACATAGTGTCAGAGCTGGAGAGACTTTAGAACAACACACAGAATCCTAGTTGAGAGGAATCACAGAGTCATAGATGTAGACACAGAAGAGACCTCAGAGGTCATCTAATGACACGCTCTCATTTGATGGATGAGGGAAATGAGGACGACAGAGGTTAAGTGACTTGGTCAAAGTCACACGGATTGTGAGTATCCAAGGTGGGTTTTGAACCCAGATGTTCCGACTCCAGAAACATATTTATTCCATTGTACCACACTGAGATTTTATGGATGGGAAAACAGGTTCACAGAGGAGAAGAGGATCCCACCAGGAGAAGAGGGTCACACCAAAGTCACAGACAAAGCTAGGATTATAATCTGAATCTCCTAATTCCCAGTCCACAGTCCCTTCAACAACATCAATCTTCCAAAGGCACTAATGGCTTACGGGATTCTCCTCTGCTTCATAGTCTTTTAGGCAGGAAGTCCCTCGAAGACCAAGATGATTTCCCCCGGATTACTGATGTAGTAACCAGCATAGGACCTATGCAGCTGCATATCGATAAATGTGTCCAAATGATAAAGTGAATAATAAAGCTACTTGCATCCCACATTAGCTTAGAAGAGGCAGTGCAATGGAAACATCCCAAACAACTGGTATAAACAGGATGCGAATTGATGCTGTTTTACTTTTAATCCAGTAGCTTGATACTCCAGACCATGTTGCTGCTTTGTTAAAACAGAATACAATTTTAATTGTGCCAAATTCAAAGACCTCCAATCCTAGGAATGCTCTTTTCCTTGTGAAGCAATTTATTGCCATGCCATACTATACCTTGCCAAAGCTGCCTTTCCCCAGCACCATGAGGAAGTTAAAATCAGTCAGTTTCATCCGATCTCGGTTTCCATTGTTGTCAATTTTAGATATTGCATTGGCTGTCTTTTCTTCTGTAACCTTGGTTCCCTGGCCAATCTTGGCTCTCTAAAGGGAAAAACATACAGCATTTAGAAAGGATCCACAAAAGCACTGAAAAACACAGATAATGCACACATATTATAAATAATGAGGAAGTACCCACAGCTATAGTAATAACCACTGTTATTTTCTTGATCTGGACCTGTGATTTCACAGGCTTAGGAAACTACTGGCATGGAAACTTTCCCCAGTAAAGTAGATCAGTAAGTCACTAATAACTCAAAGTCTCGGGAAGTTGTCTGGGAGAGTGAAGGTAAGTGACTTGCCCAGGATGACATAGCAAGTTAGTATGTGTCAAGGTAGAGCTGAATTCAGGTCTCCTTGACTTCAAAAGTCTTCCTGACTCCATCCATACTGCTACATTTCCCTTCTAATAACAATAACTCATTTATCTATGGTATTATATAGTTGAAAAAGAATATTCTTCACAACAATGTTGTGAAATAGGCAATACAAATATTATCATCACTACTATATAGATGGGAAAACAGAGGCTCACAGAACGAACATCATCGGGCTCATGTGAGGACAGAGCTGTTCTTTGACCTCAGCACTGATTTCTATTCTGGTGCTTTTGTCTAGTGTCTCCCCTCCTCCTCTCATTGACTTGGATTTACTTTGTACAGATTTAAATATACTTAAAAGTTTACATATTGCTTACACTAATAGTATATAAACTGCTTGAGGGGAGAAATTGTTACATATTTTTTGGTATCCCCAACGCCTAGTCCATAATAGGCATTAAATAAGTGCTTACTGATTCATTGATTCAGAAAGGGCAGGAAACCTCCCCCCAAAAAAGGCTTCTGGTTGAGGTGTACATGGCTCTAAATAATGTTCCTTCTGTGCTTCAGCACAGCTGGTGCTTTCCATCTGGTCTCCTGTGCATCTCCATTCTCCCCCTGCGTGGTCCAGACCTCTAAACACCTGCATTGACTTTCCCTTAAGCAATGTGCTTGCTGGGTTTCTGACAGTTTGGTTTCTGGCCCATTACTTGTGTTGACTCCCAGCATCCATGTGTACCAGACTTAGAATCCTAGAATCCCAGAGCTGAAGGGCATCTCAAAGCTCATCTTCTTCAATCTGTTTCTCAAGACAAAAATCCCCTTTGTGGTGGTTGTTTATCCAGCTTCTACTTGAACAACTCTAGGTACAGGGAATTCACTATTCCCCAAAGTATTCCATTTTTATACCACATTAGAATTTAGGAAGTTCATCTTTATATTACATTAAAAAGTGCCTTCCCTTAACTTCTACCCATTTGGTCCTAGTACTCCCCTCTGGAGCTACTCAGAAACCTATTTCCTCTTGATCTAACAGATTTTTAGCTATAATAAGGTTTCAATAATGTCTCTCCTACCTATCCTGATCTGAAGTTGAATCTTAAATACTTTGTCCACATAATGAGAAGACAGGTCTCACTGGAAAAGACCCTGAAATTAGGAAAGATTGAAGGCAAAAAGAAAAAGGGACAGCAGAGTCACGGAAGCAATGAACATGATCTTGGACAGACTTCAGGAGATAGTGGAGGGTAGAAGGGCCTGTATTGCTATGATTCATGGGGTCATGAGGAATCAGAGAGGACTGAATAACAGCAACCCATCCTGATAAATCTTTTTTTTTTTTTTAACAGGCTAACCATCCCTAGTACTTTTCACTGTTCCTCAGAGGAAACTGTTTCCAAATCCTTTTTAATCCTGGTTACTGATCTTCTGACACTCTGTACTTTGTCAATGTCACTCTTAAAATTTGGCATCCAGAACCGAACATTGTGTTCCAGATACATCTGACCAGTGCCAAGAGCAAAACCATCGTCACTGCCCTCATTTGGGACACTAGACTTCTTGCACGCCTCTCCACGTCTTTACGGACTCTATCTCACCCCCATTTCCATATTACCTAGACCTGGTCATGAGCTTTAAATTTCCCAAGAGTTGTCACATGGAATAAGTAGACTTATTATGAGCAAGTCTACTAGGCTAGTGCTAAGTGCAGGAGATGAAACAAAAGTTTGGGTAAGATATAGTCCTTGTAACTTGGAGCTCATTTATGTTTAGTAGGAAGCAAGGACACATATCATATACAAAATAACAAACAATATGTGCATATAGGGTGGTATGTGAAGAAAAGTCATTACTGATTAGGGAAGGGAGCTGGGATCAGAAGGGTCTTCTGTTCTTTTTTGTTTGTTTGTTTGTTTATTTTATTTTATTTTATTTGGTGAGGCAATCGGGGTAAAGTGACTTGCCCAAGGTCACACAGCTAGTACGTATCAAGTGTTTGGTCTGAGGCCAGATTTGAACGCAGGTCTTCCTGACTTCAGGGCCAGGGCTCTATCCACTGTGCCACCTAGCTGCCCCCCGCCCCAGAAGAGTTTTCTAAGAAGTACAAATACTTTGTCTTTATTTTTTTTTACTTTAAAAATAATTTATTTTTTTTTTACCATTCTTTTCTCTTTAAATTTTGAGTTCCAAATTCTCTCCCTCCCTTCCACACCCTCCCCACTGAGGGGAAAAGCCATATGATATCAATTATACATGTGAAATCATGCAGAACATATTTATGTATTAGCCATATTGGAAAAAAAGCAAAAAAAAAAGTAAGAAAATTATACTTCAATTTGCACTCAGAGTTCATTAGTTCTCTCTGTGGAGGTGGATAGCATTTTTTTCACCGAGTCCTTTGGAGCTGTCTTAGAGTAGACAAGTCTTCCATAGTTGATCATCATTATAACATTGCTGTTACAGTGTACAATGATTTCCTGGTTTTTCTCACATCACTTTGTATCAGTTCATAAAGGTTTTGCCATGTTTTTCTGAAACTACCTCCCTCATCATTTCCTATAGCACAAGAGTGCTCCATCACAATCATACGCCACAACTTGTTCAGTTCTGCTTTTTAAGAAGTTCTTTTCTTTAGTGAATTTTGGTGTCTCCTTTTCCATTTGGACTATTCTGCCTTTAAAAGAGTTTCTTTCTTCAGTGAATTTTTGTGCCTTTTAAATTTTTTTTTTACCATTAAGCCAACTTTGTTTTTAAGTTATTTTCTACAGTACTTTTTATGCCCACCTCTCTCTCTCTTTTTTACCAAGCTGTTAATTCTCTTTTCATAATTTTTTTTATATTACTCTCATTTCTTTTCCCAATTTTTCCTTCACCACTCTTTTCTCTCTCTTTAACTCTTCCAGGAATTCTTGTTGGATTTGCATTCAATTAGCATTTTTCTTTGAGGCTTCAATTGAATCTGTTTTCACATTGTTGTTTTCTTCTAAGTTTGTATCTTGGTCTTCCCTGCTACCCTGGTGCCTTTTTATGATCAAGTTTTTTTGTTGTCTGTTCATTTTTCCAGTCTGTTTCTTCTTGACTTTGAACGTTACGTTAAAGTTCGTCTCTGTTGACCTGGGGGTAGAGAAACACCGTCCCAAGATTCAGTCTTTTTCATGGTATTGTTCTCAGAGCTAGTTCTGTGGGGTCTGTAAGTTTTCTGTGATTCCAAGGCAGTGTTATCTGGAGAGAGGTGTGGTCATTGCTCTCCTGCTCTATACTTTGGTCTTTATCTAAAAAAAACTGCCACAAGCACTAACTCTCCTATGAGTCCTGGAACTGTGACCAGCTTCCCTGCTCTCCTGCAGCCACCTTGCTACACTCCTCTTGGCCTTGAACTGGACCAGGTCTCCTGCTCCCTTATGGAGCTCCCTTGTGGCTATGTCCAGCAACTATGACCCACAACTGCATATCGGTAGTAGAGCTGGCAGTGCCAGCTGCCCTCAGTGCCAGCAAAGGGTCCCCTATGATCTCTTTCTGACTAGTAGTTCAGCCCCCTTACTAACTCTGGGCTGAGAGCTCCCAAAGCTGCTGCAGGTGCCTCAGTTGTTCTTGTTCCTGCTGCATGTATGTGCTACTGACAAGCCTCCACCCTGGTATCACAGACTTGTCCTGCCAACTAAGTTTTCTTAGGCCAGAAAAATGCCCCACCCTGACTTTTTGCTCACTCTTCCACTTCAAAAATTTATTACAGGAATCATTTTAAAGTTTTTTTGGAGGGGACTGTTGAGAGAGTTCAGCTGGGTTGCTGCATCTAATCCACCATCTTGGCTCCATCAACACTTTCTGTCTTTAAAATGTTCTCAGGTTGTCAAGTGATCCCTGAATCATCAATTCATCAGTTTTCAGTACTGGGAAGAAACTACTTATCACAACATTGGGCACCCCATTCAGGGTTTCCTTCTTCCTCTGAATCCATCCCTGCTCATGGTCTGTCCTACTGGTCTGACCTACTCAGCATTAACATTCATAATTTTGCATTGCTATTCAAATTTTCACCTAGATATCATCTCCCCAACTAGACTGAAAGTGATGAGAGGTCAGGAATTGTGCTTTGGTCATCTCTGTATTCCCTTAGCACAGGAAGGGGCATTGAGGTCAGTAAATGGATAGAGGTTATAGAGAAGTAAATGTGGGCTTGAGATAAGTAAAATCTTTCAATCTCAAAGTAGAACGGGTTTCCTTAGCAGGGAATGGGTTCACCCATATTGGAGGTCTTCAAGCAAAAGCTAGATTTTGGCACTTACTAGGTACCAGCTCAGTTCCTGACTCTCCAGACTGCCTTTCCATCTCCAACCCAGTGGCCTACCATTGGCAACATCTCCATTCCTATAGCCTCTTCCTCCTACAGGCAAGTTCCTCTTCAGAATCTGCATTTATGGAGGGTCATGCAAGCCCTCCTCACTCTATCCTAGCCCAGATTCTTTTCCACTTTGCCCCTAAACGGGCACCTATTCTACCTGACATCCCTTTTAACAGCCTTTTTTGAGTTGTCTTCTCCTATTAGAATGTAAGCTCCTTGAGATCAGTGACTTTCTTTTTTTTTTAACTATTTTTGGGGACGGGGCAATTGGGGTTAAGTGTCTTGCCCAGGGTCACACAGCTAGTAAGTGTCAAGTGTTTGGTCTGAGGCCGGATTTGAACTCAGGTCCTCCTGACTTCAGTGACTTTCTTTTTGTTTGTATTTGTAGCTCCAGTGATTAGCACGGTGCCTGACACAGAGTAATTGCTTAATAAATGCTTTATCTAATCAAATCTCTTGTTGTAGAAGGAATCCTTGTTCTGACAGAAGTTAAAAAATGTCCTCTAAGGTTCCTTCTAACTATGAGATCCTGTGATCCTGTGAAATGTATGCTGAAGGTTGTTTGTTCAATCAGTGCCGAGATAATTTTTTTCATGTATATAAATACACAATTCCAGGAATACAAATGAACAGATGATTTCATGCTCATCCTTCTAGCTAGAGGCTCTTGAACTCAGTATTCAAGTGGAAACAAATAGATTTGCCCATTGTTCTTTTGAACAAAAAACCCTGACATTTTCTAAAACAAATAGTATGAAAATAGTTCACTGATACTTTATGGTCTGAAAATCACTTTGCTTGCAGCAGTCCTATGAAGCAAGTAGGAAAAGTATTATCCCCATTGTACAGATAAGGAAACTGAGGCAAATAAATGTTAAAATGACTTGCCCAAAGCCATACATTTATCAGAACTGTGACTTGAATTCAGGCTGACTATATCCCAAAGAGGTCATAAAAAAGGGAAAAGGACCTACATATACAAAAATATTTGTAATACTTCCTTTTGTGGTGGCAAAGAACTGAAAATTGGGAGGATGTCCATCAATTGGACATGGCTGAATATGTTGTAGTATGTGAATTTAATGGAATACTACTTGCTACAAGAAATGATGAGCATGCAGGTTTCAGAAAAACCTGGAAAGACTGACATAAACTAATGCAAAGTGAAGTGAGCAGAACCAGGAGAACATTGTACACAGTAACAGCAACATTGTGTGATGATTAACTATAAATAACTTAGCCCTTCTCAGCGATAAATGGTCTGAGACAATTCCAAAGGACTCATGGTGAAACACGCTATCAATATCCAAAGACGAACTGATGTCGTCTGAATGCAGATCAAAGCATACTATTTTTACATTTTTTTTATTCATGGTTTTTTTTTCGTTTTGGACCATTTCTTCTCTCACAACATAACTAATATGGAAATATGTTTTACACAATTGCACATATATAACCTATATCAAATTGCTTACCATTTTAGAAAGGGGGAGTGGGAGGAAAGGAGAAAACTTGGAACTCAAGAAATTTTTAAATGAATGTTGAAAATTGTCTTTACATGTAATTTAAAAAAATAAATACTCTTCATTAAAAAAAAAAGAACTCAGGCCTAATCCACTGCCCTGGTGTCAAGTGTGCAGCAGCTCTCCAAGGTGTCTTTTGTCCCCAGTTAATGAGAGGACTTGATCTTTCTTGAAGGAAGTCCTAAATTCAGCACCTGACTCTAAAATTAGATATTCTTCTCTAAGCGCACTAAGTGGGTGGCGGTGGTATTGTTTTTCCTTAGTTGGATGAAGTAGTAACTCAAAAGGCATCCTTGGTCGTGGTTCACTTGCTCTGTCTCCAGATGCCACCCCTTTCCCCTTGTTGTCTCTCCTTTCCCGTCCCCCCTGCCTCATGGCTTCCTTCAAGACTCAAAAGTTCCATCTTCTGGTCCAAACTCATTCCCTCCTTCCACTTTTCCCCCTCACTACTTCTAGCACTTTCACTTTGAGATTATTTTCCATTTACTCTGCATATATTTTGTTTGTAAATATTCATTTGCGTGTTGTCTTCCTCCTATCAGGATGGGTGCTCTCTAAGGCCAAGGACTGTGTGTTTGCCCTTTTTTGTACCCCTTTCTTTGTAAGTGGTCCTTTGTAGACAGCGCCTAGCACCTAGTAATCAATACTTGTTAACTAACTTGGTAAAATATTAGGGTCTGAAAATTCCTCCCTTGGTTCTGATACATTCTTCATCCAGCTAGAAACTGTCCACAAAGTCATTTCCTAAATCCTGGCTGAGAGTAATAAAAAGGATTCCTCGTGAGCTTTCATATCCAATCTGCCTGCTTGGCAAATAAGACTTCATAGGCTGAATACCAGGATTTCAGGACAGATGTGCATTGATTGTATAGGGATTGGAAAGCTGAGCACCTCAATCAATTAAGGAGACAGATGTATGGCTAGAAGATGAGGTTGTAGTAGATCAGAGAGAATTAACATGAGAGAGAACAATAGGAAATGGTTCAGGCCAGATAAGAAGCAAAAGGAAAGGCAACCATCAGGATGAGGGGAAGGGAAGGAAACAAACATTTATCAGGTGCCTACTATGTGCCAGGCAAAATGCTAAGCGCTTTACAAATATTATCTCATTTGGTCCTCATAATAACCCCAGGAGGTAGGTGTTATCATTGACTCATTTTTACAGTTCAGAAAACTGAGGCAAACAAAGATGAAATGACTTCTGTGTGCCCAGGGTCACACAGCTAGGAAGTATCTGATGCTGAATTTATACTCAGGTCTTTCTGACTCCAGGCCCAGTGATCCATTAACTGTGTAACCTAGATGTTTCCAAATGAAACAAGGAAGCCCCAAAAACCAAGACAAATGAGGAGAAGAAGACAAATAACTGACAATTTGACTTATATTGGAGCACAGGTTTTCAGGGCACATGATAGGCATGGCTCCTTTTCCTCCTTAACAGGGAAGTGCTACAAAAATGCTAGTATTGCATACAATCTAACTATTCCCACCTAAGTAAACTTCTCAAAGCCCTGGTGCTGTCAACCAATTCAAGTTAACAACCACTGATATAGCACTTTCCCTGTGCGTGTAGCAAAGTAGGGCTGGCAAAGAACAGGCATTTAAGTACCCACTGTGTGCCAGGCACTATATGGAGGACTTTACAACTTGGGGGCTTATACCCCAAAATGAAAAATACCATAGAACAACAATTTGGGGGTTGAATGGGATCTCAGTAGCTGTTTAGTACAAAGTAGAATCTCTACTACAACACACCCAACAAATGGTCATCCAGTCTCTGCTTGAAGACTTGCAGTGAGGGAGAACCCATGACCTCCTGAAACTTTGGCTTCAAGGAGATTACACGCCACTGGGGTATATAACACGGGACATTTCTTATCACAGGACAAGATTTAAGGAACAGAAATGTATTTCAAAATTTCAAAGACTTGTGATTTCTCCAACCTAAATCCTCTCTCCAATTATAAAAACTTTAACCCTTTTACACTTAAGTGGACAGTCTTTTTTTTTTCTCCCCAATTCATCTATTATTCAACAAACACTTATCATATCAAGTTGTAAATAAATGTTTAGTCCTATATCGTATGCATTGTGGCATGTGGGGGCACCAAAGTAAATTTTCAACTACTGCTTGAAGTAGTTCACATTTTCTACATTAGATCATAGTCCATTGTTTTCTAGAACATTCTTTAAAGTTTGAGAAATGCTTTTTGTTTACTTGTACTTTCAACTACATAAGTGGTGTTGCAAACTTTATCACTTTCACCATCATACCTCTATAAAGCTGAATTTTCACTTAACACAGTTCCTGGAACATAATAGGTGCTTAATAAACATTTATTGACTAACTGATTGATTGATCTATTGGCAATTGCTGTGATAAAAATCAAGTACCACATGAAAATCAATATGTAGCAGGAAGCAAGGATGGCAGCATCCAATCTGATTCCAAGATTTAAGAAGTTGTGCAGTGCTCACAGGCTCACATATCCCATCAAGAAGTAATTGCGGCTATTTCAGAATAACATAAAAATATTATTTTCCTTTCAATTTGTGTGTATCTTCTTTTTTCTTTTTTTGTTTTATGTGGGTTTATTTTTTTAAATTAATTTATTTTGAATTATCAACAATCACTTCCATAAGCTTTTGAGTTTTAAATTTTTCTCCCCCTCCCTCCCCAAGATGGCACGTAATCTGTGTATTTTCTTCTTTCAAATGGCTACTAAGCCGTTTAAGACATAAATACTTATCAAGTTGTTTGGACCCAACTACTTAATTAATGAAACTGTTAGGTATTTCTTCTGACCTAGGGGCACTCAAAAAATGACTGAGACTCTAAGGGTGCCATTAACAGAGAAAAGTTTAGGAATCTCTGGTTTAGCAGACAGTAAATCAATGTCATATTAGATGTTTAAAGAAGTGATCTGAGAGCTCAGAAAAGAGAGAAGGATCTTAAGTGGACAATCATAATGAGTTTTGTGCCACTGCATCTCCCGTAACCCCCCAAATTCCTCATCACCAGGAATCTACGATTCTGGTACCATAACTCTCCAAACTCCGTTGGCCCATTCCTTACAAAGCAAACGACAGTCTGCCACTAAACCTGTCTTAGCAGCGGGAGAGGTTGCGTGCTCTCCTGTCACAGTCATGAGGAACCCCTGATCACCTCCATACCATGGTGATTCCTCTAAGAAAAATTTTAATTTGGAAGGAACAGAATCAGGTAGTTGAGGCCCTGAACTCTTATCAGGCCAAGTTTTCATTATTCAGTGGTACGAAAAGTTGAATTTATAAAGGCAGCAAGTGTTCCAAGAGAATATACAATGCTCTGCGGGAGTGACTGGAGAATGTAGAATCTAAAGAGTCTGAATTCAAGTCTTTGGCATTTCTTATTAAAGCCTGGGAGAACACCCATTCAAAAACACTAAATCTCATCACTGGACACAATCTTTTATTGCTCCAAGAGCCATCTCCTTTTGTGAACCAGAATTTGTAAAGGCTATGTTCAAGAAAGACTATTTTAATTTTCTGAAATATGCCATATTGTGGAGACTGCACAGTGCTCAGCCTACCATGAAATTCCATTAATCCGATTCTAGCAGCTCATTCTTACTGTCGCTCAGACCTTCTCCAAAGAGGCTCGAAGGTAATTTCTGAGTTTCTGCTGGTGCTAATTGGTTATCGTAAGGCATCACATTCCTCCTATTCAAGGTCATTCAAAACATCTCTTAGAGCATTTGGGGGTACCATGAAAACAGCTTTTAAATCTGCTGATACAGTACATGGGCTGACTAATGGTGAAGGCTAGTTATCCACAAGTGATCTTAGGACAATGCATAAATCTTTGACTCTCATGAGGGGGAGAGGGAGAACTTAAAGAATATAGATAAAGTATGCCTTTACTTCAAAGTCAGAAATGGTCTGTACAAAAAGCTTTATTTATGTATGAAATGTTTTCTCACCATCACCCACAGATTCTGAGGTGGCACCATCATTTATCTGTAAGTGTATGTGTTCTAATAAAAAAAAAATTCTAAACTAACTTCCCTCCTCCTCCCCATCCCTGGCCCTGCCATGTATAACACCTGCTTCCACTAAAGTCCTATTCACTGTGCAACAGAGGGGACACTAGACACTAGATTTTCAAAGTCTATGAAATTGAAATGCAAGCACTTGAGGGGGGCAGAGCTAGAAAGATGGGTGGTATGGGTCTGACAATAGAATGTATATCCATAGTTCAAGGATGAGCTGAGCTCAGTACAGAAAAGTTGATCACCACAAGCTTAGTCCCAAAGTGAATATGAATATATGTATGCATATATATACATATATATACACATATACATATATATGTATGTATATATATGGGTGTATAGGTGTATGTGTGTATATATGTATATGTATATATGTATGTGTGTGTGTGTGTATATATATATATATATATATATATATATAGATGTATGTATACTGTAGCTCATAACCCTCGAGTTCAAAAAGGGATTATAGGTATATACCACCACCATGTCTGGCTATCATATACTACTTTTCCTTCAGTAAGAAGTATGAAGTGGAGATTCATGGTTTCATATGCAACTCTATTTTTGTATTCTGCTGTGTATATATATGTATAAATAAATATATATGTCTCTATGTGTGTGTATACATGTATCTATAACCAAACTCACAAAGACACATTTACTAAGATGTAGAAAGGGCATGATATATCTGTGCCAAAAGACAAAACACCCATGCCAATGAAATCATGGAACTTTTGGAATAGATGAAACATTGAAATAACAGAAAACCTGAGACAAAATATATCACACAGTTTAATGCATCACCAAAACACAACTTCATCATAAAACTGAAAAATGGCTGAAAGTGGTCCTCTTACATCAGCAGACAGAATTCCTCAATAAGTCAAAGGTATTATAAAGTTGCCGAACCCCACCAATAATAATAACTGATATTATGACAGTGCCTTAAAACTTGCAAAATGTTTTACCTACATCATCTCATTTGAGCTTCCCAACAACCTGGTGAGGAACCTCCTACAGGCTTGTTTATATCCATTTAATAGATAAGGAAACTAAAGTTCAGAGAACTCTTGCCCATAGTCAAACAGTGTCAGAGGCAGGATTCAAACCCAAGTTTTTCTGACTCCAAGTTCGAGATTTTGACCACTAGACACCACTATTTTGAATTTAGGCTTTATAGATAGAAATATAGGGAGGTTATGTTCATATTTTAAAAGCCATAATATTGAAGGGATAGATTTATTTTGCTTGTATAAGACTAAAATCAACAGTTGAAGACTATATAGAGGCAGATTTTGGTACAACATAAGAAGGACTTTCCTAAGAATAAGAATTATCCAAAGTTGGAATGGGCTTGCTCAATACATAAGAAGTTACCCATCTTGAAGGCAGGATCATTGATTTAAAATTGAGGGAAGGAAGGATATGTATGAATTCCTCCTTTTATCTATGAGAAAACTGAGGCCTGTAGGGATAAAATGACTTGCCCAAGGCCAAATGGGTAGCAAATAGCAGAACTGGTATTTGAACCCCAGTCCTCTGACCTTAGAACCAACAATCTTTTGACTGTGCCTTCAAGTGGAAGACAAATGGCCTCTTGTTGGGGACTTGGAAGAGGGGAGTCATGCATACTTCAGGGAGCAGTGTTCACCTGGATGACCCCTGAGGCCCCTTCTAACTTTCAGATCCTAAGAGCTCTCAAATAACTCTTTCCTAGGTATGGTTTGAGTGCAACATATTTAGAGGTGACTACAATTATACACATCACAATGCTAATTTGTGACTATTTCTGGCAGGGCCTGAGCAGTGTCTAAAATCTTTGTGGGTTCACAAGGAAGTTCAGGTTCTATCTGTCAGTGATGTATGTTTAGAAGTTCAATTTATTTGTTAACCCAGGGATGATCAGGCTTTAGGAAATCTTATCAAGATGGCTTTTGACCAGAAAGTGACTTCTGCAGAGAAGCAGATGGAGAGGTGCTATGGGGCACTGATAGAGGCACAGGACAGAGCAATAGTGCTGCCCCAAAAAGAGGTACATTGAAACTTTTTTTTATGCATAGAAGTGAATAGGGGAAATTCAGAAGGAACCACAGACAAGCAAGATAGTTTTAAAAGTAATGATTGGAATTTATTATGTACTTTTTCTTTTCCTTCCTTCCTTATTTTTTTTTAAAATAAGACTGAATATATCTTGCCCAGGCTGGGAATGTGGAAATTAATCATGGGTCCAATTCACTACTTACTAGCATGGGAGCTTTGACCTGCTCTGTTTCCAATCGGGGCTCATTTGGCCCTCCTTAGGCAATGCAGAGACTCCCTATTCCAGGGTCTCACTATACTGATGTTATACTTAGTGGCTTAGCCCACTGCAGCTCATAGCCCCTGAGTTCAAAACAGTTGCTAAATTCAGCCTCCTCAGTAGCAGGAATTATATAGGTGGGTACTACCTATGTCTGACTGTCATATACATTACGTTAGCAAGCAGTATGAAACAGAGATTCATGGTTTCATATGCAACTCTGTTTTTGCATTCTGCTGTTTATATGGAAATGCTCTCTTTTTCAGTGTTTAAGTTCAGAATTTAAAAATAAATTAAAATAAAAAGAGATTGACTCAAGATAACAACTTGCAAGACAGACTGAAATAACAGAATTTACAGTAAGAGCTATTTCTAGCTCAAAAGCTAGGGTTGGGTCCACTATACAGAAAATTCCACTCCTGATGAGAAGCTGCTCTCAGGAAACAAGATTATAGGTTGTAGGTTTGGAGAACAACTCTGTAGAATTCAACAAAATTTTAAAGCATTTACTATTGGCAAGATACTTCATATTCCAATGGGGCTGGATGGAGAGATGAAAATGAAAAAGAATCCTTGCCCTCAAGAAGCTTATATTTTTCTGGAGGACACAACACATAAATAGAAAAGCAAATATAAGATGGTTTGAAGAGGAAGAGGGCCCTACCTACTACAGGGATCAGGAAAGACTTCTTACAGGTAGTGACATAGGAGATGTCCCAGAAGGAAGCCAAGCATTCTAAGAAGCATCGGTAAAGAGGGAATGAGTTTCAGGTGGGAGAGGAAATGTGGTATGCATGAAGGAATGTAATGTAAAATAAGTCTGGAAAGGAGGGCTGAAGCCACATTGGATGAGTTTTAAGTGTTAAGGTGAGAAGTTAACATTTTATCTTGGGAAAAATAATAGGGAGTGACTGCAGGTTTTTGAGTGAGGAATAGGCAGGTGATTTAATGTGTTTTTGTTTGCTTGTTTTTCATGTTTTTTCAGCTTCGATGCTGATATTAACAGTCTGGATTCATATCAGAGAAAGGTTAAGCAGCTTGCTCCAAGTCACCTACTTAATTAAAACAGAGCCAATATCTTAGCTACTAGTCTTGTGCTCTTAGTTTAAGATGCTTAGCACAAAGCCTAGCACATAGTAGGTGTGATATAAAAGCTGATTCCTTTCCCTTCTCCCACCCCCTTTCTACTCGATAATAGCCTGTCCCATCCACCTTTCCTTTGGATGACTGCCAGATAGTAGCTAACCTAACATGCTGAAATATACTAATGGATACTAGTTATTAGGGGCAACTAGGTGGCACAGTGGATAGAGTGCCAGGCCTGGGCTCAGGAAGGCCTGAGTTCAAATCTGGCCTCAGACACTTACTAGCTGTATAACTCTGGGCAAGTCATTTAACCCTGTTTGCCTCATTTTCTTCATCTGTAAAAAAAAAAAAAAAATTAATTGGAGAAGGAAACGGCAAACCACTCCAGTATCTTTGCTAAAACAAAAGCCCCAAAATGGGGGCATATGGAGTTAGACATGACTGAAACGACTGAACAATAACAACAACTCCAATTATTTAACCTCTCTGAGCCTCACCTTTCTTATCTGCAAAATAGGATAATTATAATACTACTATTTACCTCATAGAACTTTTTAATCAAGAAGGGATCATGTATATATAAAGGACTTTGAATACCTTAAGTGCTATAAGCATCAAATATTAGCATTAAAATTAGTATAATATATTATGTCTCCTGTATACCATGTTTGCATTTAATAGTGGCTTTTGAGAAACATAATGTCTTAATCAAAGGAAGTGTTTCTATGACAGGGACATGTTAGGGACCATTGTTGGTTGGTGGAGGAGGGGTTTTGAGACGAGGGTGACTCCATCACAGAACATCAGAGCTATAAGGGACCTTAGCCATCATTTAGTCCAAATCAATTCATTTTACAAATGAGAAAACTGAGGCCCAGCAAAGGGGAAGTGACCCTCCAAGGTAACACAGTCAGCCAATGGCAAAGCTCGGACTAGAGCCCTGGTCTCTCACTTCAAATCACATTATGCTCATTCCACAACACCAGCATTTCCTAAGTCAGTCTGCTATTTCAAACAGCATGAAATAGAGCTTTGGTAGGAAAATGTCCATGCAACAATATTTTTTCTAAGATATTGAATATGCAATTATATATGGGAAGTCACTGCCTAAGCATAAACAGATCCTATCAAACCTTCATTCTGAACATTATCTGCTTTGGCACCATGCCCTCAGCTGTTAACTGAGACAGGAAATTATATGATATAATAGAAAGAGCATTGAGAATCAGAGAATCTGGTTCAAATCTAGCTGCTGTAATTAACTAGCTTAGGATCTTGGGCAAATTATTTAACCTCTGTGAGTCTTGGTTTCCAGTTCTATAACATTAGAGGGAGTTGAACTAGTTTCTTATTTCTATGATGATGATTCTATGGCCAGCACTAGCTTTGTGTTGTTTCCATGAACCACAACCCTTCCCCCACAAGTCAGCTGACCCTAAGCATGTGTCAGACTTGTCTCTTTGGAGCACAGTAGGAAGGTAATGGATGCCTTGGGCAGGTAGTGAACTCAAGACATTCATTATAACTGGAAGGAGGCACAGTCACAAATGAATCCCAAACAGATGTTTGAGTAACAGATTCATAAGTGGCTCCTTAGGAAAGCTGAAACAGAACTGAAATCAGCGGGAATAACATGGCTTTCAGAGCCACTGTCTGCCAAAAGAACCCTTTGAGAGGCAATGAGGTACAGGGGAAAGAGTGCTGAAGCGAACATGAGTAGAGCTAGGTTTCTACCACAGTTCTTTGTCATTTAGCTTCTCTGGAATTCTGTTTCTTCACATAAAAACTGAGGATTGAACTAGACGACTTTTAAGTTCCTTTTCAGCTGGGTCTAGGATCTGATGACAAGTCAGAGGAACTCGCTCACAGGTCCCATGAATGGCACATTTGATGTTGGGCTAATTCATTCACCTGCTATAATCAGGCTTCCACCTTAGCAGCAACTATGACTGACCAATAAACTGAGAGAGGGCAAGGTCGAACTCTACAGTCACGGGTAGGGTGAACTTGGACTTGTTCACCAAATTTTGTAATACTGGAATGTATTGAGAAGCAAATTTAGGACAAATTGACATCTAGAACAAAAGTTTAGGTCAAATAAAAGGACCTGTTAGTTGAGCACAGCTGCATTACCTCATTTTGAGTATCTTTTCCAATGATCCATCATTTTACTGAAATTCAGAGAATAAAGAACAATAGAACCCCAGAGGTTTTCTAACCCCTACCAGAGCAGGAATCCATTTTACATTATTCCCAATAAGTAGTCACCATCTTAAATACTTTGTTGTTGCTGCTGTTGTTGAGTAGTTTCAGCCATGCATGACTCTTCCTGACCCCATCGGGGGTTTTTGTGACAAAGACACCAGAGTGGTTTGCCATTTCCTTCACCTGCTCATTTTACAGATGAGGAAACTGAGGCAAACAGGGTTAAGTGACTTGCCAAGAATCATACAGCTAGTAAGTGTCTGAGGCTAGATTTGAACTCAGTTCTTCCTGACCCCAGGCCTGGCTCTATATCCCCTGCACCACCTAACTTCCCTTAAATACTTGGATGCTTACCATGATGAGGAGGACAATGACAAGAAGAAATGTTTTATTTATCAAGGCAATCCATTGTTGGACAGCACTAATTATCAGGAAATTCTTTTCATTTTGAGCTGAAATTTACCTACATGCAATTTCCATCCTTTTCTCTTCATCTTTTTTCTCTAGGGAAAAAGCAGTCACTATTTGTTCTAAACCATCTTAAACAAAAGAAGCCTTCAAATACTCAAAAGATAATCTGGATTTCTTCTAGCTCTTTCTCTTTGTTAAGTGAAGAACCCTATCATTAACGTCAAACTGTTGGGTTAAAGCACTCTGTCTCCAAGAGGCCCCTGCTGAAATGAAAGCATGTTACCTGTAAGGAGTAACACATTAACCTATTAGCACCCACTAGTATGAATCTATTCATTGCATTTCCTAGTAGTCACATAGGGCCTCACAGGAAGGACGATAGCCCAGATGAGTTTTTATGGGTTTAGGAAACAAGGAGGTAAATGTTTAGAACATTAGAGAAGGATAATTTGGTGGAAGAAATTTGGCAATGTAGGCAGGGTAGGTGGAAGGTGCTGGGTGCTTTGGGCAGGAAGAAGACATAGGACACTCATAACAAAAGGGGGTAGTCATGAAACCTATTAATGATGCCAAATGGATGTTTTAGTAACAGAGTCACAAATGGCTCCTTAGGGTTAATCAGCATTTATTAAGTGTCTACTCTATCTTCCCCAAATGGTGACATGAAGAGTTGGACATGATGAAATATGTTAAATGTGGACATAGAAAAAAATAGAAAAGGTCTGAGATCAGCAAGAATAACCAGGTCTTTCCACAACATGGCCCTAGAACCACTGTTGGCAAAAGAACCCTGGACTGGATAGTCTATGGGTCTGACCCAGGAAAGAAGATTCCATGTGTCTGTTTCCCATGGATAACCACAATAGCTAGATGTTTCCACAGAGAGGGCACTATCTGGGCATGGTAGAGTAACACAAAGCAAAAAAAAAAAAAAAAAAGCCCACCCTGGTGGTGCTTAAAGTTCTGGGTGCCATATTGTAGGAGGGAAAATGAAAAAAATGGAGCTTCTTTATGTAAGAAAGATTTTGGTGAGGAGGGATGTTGAAATCACTTCCTATAAGGAATTGATTGAAAAAAACAGCAACAACAGTAATAGCTGGTG
This sequence comes from Vombatus ursinus, assembly GCF_900497805.2. NCBI lineage: Eukaryota > Metazoa > Chordata > Mammalia > Diprotodontia > Vombatidae > Vombatus > Vombatus ursinus. The sequence goes on along the minus strand of NW_020953949.1, from coordinate 2,500,159 downwards.
GTCATGTAGTATTTAAGGTTTGTAAAGTATTATCTCACTCAGCCTTCATGATAACCCTGTAAGATGAGGAAACTGAGCCCTACGAAGGGTAAGGTCATGGAGGTAAATGGCAGGGATAGAATTTGAATTCATATCTTTTTCCTCCAGTGTTCTTTCTATTGTATCTCTCTGCCAGTGAAGAGAAGCTCACTTTCTCATCAGGTAAGCAGCATTCACTTTCTTTTTCAGAAGATTAGAGTGGCGTTTCAAATTTATTTACTCCTATGTGGAGAAGCAGTCCAGAGCAGCAGATAGAAAGCCAGCTTTGGAGAGTATTCTAGACTTAGAGTCAAAAGGCCTGGGCTCATATCTAGACCTTCCTATTTAAGGCCCATGTGACCTTGGGTGAGTCATTTAGCTTTGGTGGCCCTCATGTGTAAAAGGAGAGGGTGACCTTATGTCCCTTTCAAGTCTAAATCTATGACCTTATGATCTTAAGACTTGAGTTCCATTCCCAATTCTGACATACACTAGCTGTGGGATCCTGGGCAAATCCCCTCACAGTTCCTTAGGCACTCTCTCAAACAAGAAAGTGACAAGCAGTTAATGATCTGTATTGATCGAGGGCATAAATTCAGAGATGTAGTCAAAACAAACAAACCAAAAGCAATAACCATAACAGCAAAAAAACAATGAAAATCCTCATATGTGGTCACTGAATGGCATTTCAGCCTAAATGTTCTTCATAAAGTCACTATTTTTTGCTATCCACATTCAGAGAAAGAACTGATAGAGGAAGCATATTATTTTCACAAGACATGTTGGACATTTTCTTTTGTTCTGTTTCTTCTTTCACAACAAGACCAATATGGAAATATGAATATGTTTTAAATGATTGCACATCTATAACCTATACCAAACTGTTTATCCTCTTAGGAGGTGATGGGGAGAAAGCAGAAAATTTAGAGCTCAAAAAAAAATTTGAAAGAATGTTAGAAATTGGGGCAGCTAGGTGGCGCGGTGGATAGAGCACCAGTCCTGGATTCAGGAAGACCTGAGTTCAAATCTGACCTCAGACACATAACACTTACTAGCTTTGTGACACTGGGCAAGTCACTTAACCCCATTGCCTAGCCAAAAAGGAAAAAAAAAAAAAGGAAAAAAAAATAAAAATAAAAAATGTTAGAAATTGTCTTTACATCTAAGTGGAAAAAATAAAATACTATTTAGAAATTTAAAAATAAAAAAAAATCACTATTTTCATGATAGTTGCCAAAGGGGGAAATGTCTACCTCTCAAATCAACCCAAACTGTTGAACTAGGGAAATAAGACATATTTAGACTAACTTAATCAGAGTTTAGAGAAAGCCTAGCTTATCTTCAGATTCTCAGCCAGTACAGGGGAGTAGAAAGGGCACAGGACAAGTGCTGGTTATGACATTTATTAGTAGTACAGTCATGAGAAAGTTGTCTACCTTCTTAGCCTTAATTTTCTCATCCAAAAAAGGGATAGTGGAAGAAAAAAAGCATGCATTGGACATGGACAAAGAAGAAAATTTGTTCTTCCTGACTATGCGTATTTATTATAAGGAGCCTTTTTTCTTTTCCTTTTTTTTTAACGATAGGGAATGCGGTAGGGGGTATAAAAATAAATTAACTGGGAAAAAAGGAATAATGAGAGGGTTAGAAGGAAAGTTCTTTGGAAATGTTAAAGTGCTTGAAAAGTGTGAGTTTTTAGAAAATCACAAAATGTTAAATTTAGGAGGTATCTTGATTATTATCTAGTCCAATCCCTTCATCCTACAGGTAAAGAGACTGAGGCTCTGATTAAGGGAAGTGACTGACCCAAGTTCACAGAGATTACACAGCTGTACCTAGAACACACCCATTTTATAAATATATTCCAAAGTTCTTAAAATATACATATATACATATACATCTATATGTATATATGTATATACACATACATACACACACACACACACACACACACACATATAAAACCCCTCTATTGAGTGTGATTGCCTGTGACTACGCTTGTACGATTCATCTACTGGGCTGAGATAGGCTCATTGCTCTTTTCATACGAAGAGAACGTGCAGTGGGTTGACAGCCCATACTGACTTGTTTCACATAGCAGAATCAGTTTTCTATAAATCCATAACTGACTCAGTCATTTGCAAACACTAAGTATGAGTGTCATTCATAAGGTGTGCCCCCACTGAGTTACAGAATCAGAAAAGAGAGTGTTGAACTTAATAAACATGGCTCAACACTTCACCATGACCAGGTCCATGCCCAAGATCCTCCAGGCTCCCAGGAGTTTTGTCTGCCTGTTCAGTGCTTATCTTGGGGTCTCGAAAGCATTTGGGGCAAGGAAATATAAAGATCTATCATTTCTTAACAAAGACTAAAACAAATTATGGTGAACTATCTGTGGGACATGTGGTGCAGACAGATGTCTACTGGCCTGCTCAATTCACTTTACGCATGACTTCAGCTAAATTCGAAGGCTACAAAATGAAAGTCTAATAAAATATACTGTAAGACTTTGGAAAAATTTACTTATGCTGGAAACCAGAGAAATGGGCAATGACAGAGTCGCAGGACATCTTAACCTTAAAACATAGAACGTCAGGGGCAGCTAGGTGGCGCAGTGGATAGAGCACCGGCCCTGAAATCAGGAGGACCTGAGTTCAAATTCAGTCTCAGACCAAACACTTGACGCTTATTAGCTGTGTGACCCTGGGCAAATCACTTAACCCCAATTGCCTAAAAAAAAAAAAAAGAAAACATAGAACGTCAGAGCTACAATGTACCTTAAAGATCATCTGGCCCAACTCTCCCAACCCCATTTTAAAGATGTAAAAACTGAGGCTCAGAAGAGAAATTACTCAGGACCAAAAAAGAAAAAAAGACTAGAACCCAGGTATCTCAACTTTCAGTCCAGCAATCTATCCACAAAATCACACTGATCACTTCTTATATTCCTATAGGTCTTACAGTCTTACAATTTTAATGCTTTAACATTCTCCTCAATATCCTTTTCTGTTTAATGTCAGCATGAATTAGGCTTGTCCTGCTGCGTTTTTCCTTGGTGACCTTATCAGCTTGCATGCATTTAATGACCATCCCTATACAGATGACTCACAGATCCATACATCTAACCACACATTTTAAACCAGACGTCCTATAGGTATCTCAAACTCCACATACCCCAAACTGATTTCATTATCTTCTCTCTGAACACCTCCATCTAAAAAAATAAAAATCCCCTCTACTCTTTTAAACTCTCCTATTTCCATGAAGGGCACCATCACCTCTTCCGTTACCCAGATTTGCAAACTTGGTGCCATTCTTACATCTCACTCTCACTTAAACTTACATATCCAAGAGGTTGCCAAATCTTGTTTCTCTCTCCACAACACCTCTAGCATCAATCAGTCCCCTCCTCTCTATTTACAGAGCCACCATTTTCTTTCAGGCCCTTATAGACCTATTGTAGTAGCTTTCTCCTTGGTTTCTCTGCCTCAATTCTCTCCTCACTACAAGATACCCACCACAAAGCTTTTTTTTTTTTTTTTTTTGCTAGGCAATGGGGTTAAGTGACTTGCCCAGGGTCACACAGCTAGTAAGTGTTATGTGTCTGAGGTCAAATTTGAACTCAGGTCTTCCTGAATCCAGGGTTGGTGCTCTATCCACTGCGCCACCTAGCTGCCCCTACCACAAAGCTTTTAAAGCAATCTTCCCAAAGCTCAGGACTGACCTTGTTACTCCATTGTTAAATGAAAGTCAGTACTTCTCTACTATCTCTATAACCAAATACAAACATTTCCATCCAACATTTAAAGCCATTCACAACCTGGCCCAACCCCACACCTTTTCAGCCTTATTGCATATCACTCCCCTACATGTACCCTGCAGTCTACCTAAACTGGCCTTCATACTATTCTTCTTCCTTGTTCTGTCTTCATTGATTGATTTTATATTCTAAAGCTCCTTCTAATTCTAATCTCTGTTCCTCAGTCCCTTCCAGCTCTGACATCCTGAGTCTATAAATTCACAAAGGGGAATTCCAAAGTACTCTTCATGAACCAGCTATGTCACAGAGAGAAAGGGAACAAATCTAAGAAACTGATACCTATGAGCCCAGAGATGCTAATGTTGTTGTTGTTCAGTTGTTTCAGTCATGTCTGACTCTTCGCGACCCCATTTTGTTTTGTTTTGTTTTGTTTTTTTGGCAAAGATACTGGAGTGGTTTGTCATTTCCTTCTCTAGCTCATTTCACAGATGAGGAAACTGTGGCAAACAGGGTTTAAGTGACTTGCCCAGGGTCACACAGCTAGTGTCTGAGGCCAAATTTGAACCCAGAAAGATAAGTCTTCCTGACTCCAGGCCCTGTACTCTATCCACGGCATCTCCTAGCTGTCCAGAACCCAGAGATAGGAGACAGCTAAAAAGCGGAGATGGTGGAGCTGAGCATGGTAAACAAAATATTTAAGCCCTTTGACACAGAGACTTAATTTCCTCTGCCTACAATCAAGAGTGTGCTTTCAAGCAGACTAAGAAATACTTCCAGCATTTAGAAAGCTATCATATCAGGAGCAAAACATATTTAATATTCTTCCACTGTCGAAGCCACAATTGTTGGTGTTGACTCAGAGTCACCCAAATTCCTGGCCTTTTGAAACTAAGCGCCTTGTAAACAGCTCCTCTCCCATGATGAGTGAGGATTAATACCGAGAAAGGACAGAGAGGATGCTGACTTGTGTCTCAGACTATTTGCTGAGGCCCAGGTGGATGTGAGGCACAGACTCACAGCTATTATCTTTTGATCTAGCCACCTCCTGCAGGGGAGGTCAGGTTGATAAAAACTGAGCCTGGGGGTAGGGGTAGGGGGAGGTAGAGGTGGAAAAAAGCTTTATAGGCTAGTTTTTTTTTTTTAAACAAGGATGGACTAACTGGTCAATCAAAATAGCAGATTTTCAGTCTATAGAAGGTGAAACAACTCATGGCTTAAGAATAAGTTCTAATTCAATGCAGATCAAAGTATACTATTTTTCACTTTTTTGTGGTGTTTTTTTCCCTTGGTCTATGTTTTCTTTCACAACATGACTAATATGTAAATATGTTTTGCATGATTGGACATGTATAATATATCAAATTGTTTACCATGTGGGGGAGGGGAAAGGGAGGAAGAGAATTTGGAACTCAAAATTTAAAAAAACAAATTCTAAAAATTGTTTTTTACATGTAATTGGGGGAAAATAAAATATCATTGAAAAATTCTAATTCAAAAGGCACTAACATGGAGGTTAAGAGATATGAGTTCTAGTCTTGACTACATAATTAACAAACTAAGTGATATGAAGCAAGCACATTCTCTCTCTAGGATTAATTTTTTCTCATTTGGAAAAAATCTTCCTTCCTGCTTGACAGTCCGTATTTTTAAAGCCCTCTGTGGCTCTAACACTGGGTTTCTGTATTTTAAGGTCTCTATATACTCTAAGATTCTATGATACTGAGACCATCATCACCATCTTCCCTAACCCTCATCACCCAGGTACAATTATGGGCCCATTACCATGTACACGTGAACTGTAAATAGAACTTTGCCCCTGACTTTTCCTAGGATTCCAGATTTAGAGACAATGTCTAGTCCTTCAGGAGCTTAGAAACAATGGAATATAAAATAGCACTAAAAGAATATAACAGCACCTAGTTAGCAAGGACAATTAGTTAAACCAGAATGTCACTGGCTGACTCTTCTCCTTCTCTCAGCAGCACCTGTGTTCTGAGATTGCTCTCTCCCCTACTTAGCTAATGGTATCCTTTAAGCTACCTTCCCCAGATATTTTTTGTAGTACTTGCCCAAGGCACCAAAATTCTTAGGTATGACTCTGCACACACACAGACACAGAGCCATACAACTACATCCATACACACGTATTAACATGTAGACACAGAGCATCAAGAAGAGATATTGATATACCAGGTGGAAGATATTACAAAAAGAGTCCATAAGATTTTGAAATGGAAGGGGAATAATTTGACCAGATTGCAGGCTAAGTAAGCAGCCACAGAGCCCTTTGGTGAGTCAAGGTGCATTTAATTTTATTCAACAAGCACTTTATTCAGCACCTACTATACGCCAAATAGTTCACTACGGCTGGAGAGACAAAGAAGGAAATACGATATTTTCCTCAGAGAGAGAGCTTATAAGAAGACCAGAACAGATAAGGAAGGTTTGCCCTTTGACCTCTACTATGCGGAGACAACAGACTGCTGAGAATGTTTGGCCCATGACCCTTTGATCTGAGAGCGATGAGTCTGTAATTCCTGAAAACCTCCTCTGAGGTTCCTTTCTGCATACTGTGTACATGTCAAGGCAAGTCTAGCACAAAACAATACAGGTGCTAAGGCATGAGTCAGGAGACAAAAACATCAGGATGGAAGAGTATATGCACACACACAAATATTTTCAGGCTCCCCTCCTCCAATCTCACCCCCACCCCGGTTGTTGGGGTCGGTCTCTCTCTCTCTCTCTCTGCTCTTCTCTCCTCTCTCTTTCCCTCCCATGTCTCTCCCTCCCTCTCATGTCCCTGTCCAGCTCTGTCTCTGTCTCTGTCCTCCCTCTCTCTCCCTCTCTGTCTGTCTGTCTGTCTCTCTCCCTCTCCCTCTGTCTCTCTCCCTTTCTCTCCCCCTCATCCTCATTTGCAAAGTTAGGACAGCACAAATATTTAATACACAATTGCCTAGAAACTTATTAGCTTTCAAAGATGTAAGGGACTCCAAATATCATCTAATCTGCTTCCTTTTCCAGGAAAATTTCTTTATAACATCCCTGCTCAGCCTCCTCTTGAAGACCTTCAATGACAGGAAACTCACTCTCTGTCACTGAATAATACAAGTTCTTATGGAGAGGAATATTCTCAAGCCTGAAGCTTTTTTTTCTCTCTATATCACTGCTGATGAGGCAGCATAGTGGAGGGATAGAATGTTGATCTTAGAGTCAAAAAGCCCTGGGTTCAAATGCTACCTCTGATACATACTAGCTATATAACCTTACCCAACCCATTTAAACACTCTGAACCTCAGGTAACTCTCTAAGACAATTGGGTTTTAGACAGGCTCTGCTTTGCCTCAGTGGAGGAAGTTCCCATAATGTTGGTTAATGGCTGACATGTGAATGGCGCCTAGATATCACGCCCTAGTTCTTAGAGCTACAGGATTCACCACCAAAGTACAATGGACAGGGCTTGGAGTCAGGAAGCCAAAGTCCGAGTCTTCCTTCTGCCCTACATATTAGCCATATGACCTTGGGCCTCAGTTTCTTCCTCTGTAAAATGAGGATAATTATACCTTCACTATCTAAATCACAGGGTTATTTTGAGAAATATAAGACATAATGGATGTGAAGCACAACACAGTCATAAAACAACACCCAAAATTTCAGCTATTTTCATCACTAGCAGCATTTTTAAGAGGGCAAAGTACTTGTAATTTCGCTGGTGAGCTTACTCTTTCTGTTGCTATAGGTAGCAATCCTTCCTTGCCTTAGCCTGGGGAATTCACATCTAATGACTTTTTCCAAACCATGTGATTGTGATAGGACCTTAGCTTTAGAGCTGGAAGGTACTTCTGAAATCATCTAGTCCAACCCCTTCCTATTCACAGAACAAAAAGCTGAGGCTTCTAGAGATGAAGTGATTTGCCCAAGGTCCCACAATAAATCCTCCATAAAGAATATCCCCAACACCACACAGGTGGTCATTTGGTTAGAGGTACCAGTATGTATCTTACTTGTCCATCTATTGCCTCTCATTCTAGTTCCATGACTAATACACTACCTGGGATAGCACTGGCCTGGCAAAAGTGTGCCGGGGATCTGGGTTTGAATCATATCTCTGCTACTTACCACCAACAGGCAAATCCCTTACCTACTCTGGGCTATAGTTTCCTATTCTGCAAAATGAGGCAGTGGAATAAGGTGATCACAAGAGTCTTTTGCAATTTCGAATCCTATGATGCTTTTCTGGACGTACATTTGTTCTCAATAAACACCTGTTGTGCTGCTCCTTTCTCACAGCTCATCATTGGTAATATCCTGCAGCCCACATGTGTCCATCTTGTGCCTTTTGGCTCCTTTGGGTTATGTGTATTAAAGCCCTTCACCACCTGGCTTCATCTTAACTCTCTCCAGCCTTATTATTATACATTAGTTCACCCAAACTGCTTCTCTTGATGATTCTTACATACAATCCTTACACCATTTCCTATCTCCTAACCTTAATCCTCCATGTCTGAAATTTACTCCCTCCTCATTTTTGCCTCTTTGAATCACTAATTTCTCCAAACTACTAATTTCTTCGAACTTCATCTCAACTACCACTTCCTAGGCAGCTAGGTGGTGCAGTGGCTAGAGCACTGGGTCCGGAATCAGGAAAATCTGAGTTCAAATCTGTCCTCAGACATTTATTACCTGTGTGACCCTGGGCAAGTCACTGAAACTTGTCTGTCTCAGTTTCCTTCTCTGTAAAACAGGATTAATAAAAGCACCTACTTCCCAAGGTTGTTGTGTGAATAAAATGAGATAATATTGAAAATATGTTTTGTAAACCTTAAAGCATATATAAATGCCAGCTATCGGCATCCTTCCTACCAGAGGCCTTTCCTGATCCTAGGAAAAGGAATGATGAACTACCTAGGAAAAGGCAGTAGCACAATAGTTAGAATGCCCCGAGTTCAAATACTGTATCAAACACTTCCCAGCTGCTGTGTAACCTTGGACAAGTCAATAATTCTCTCCTAGCCTCAGTTTCCTCATTTATAAAATGGGGATTATAACAGCATTACCTGAAGGCTAGCTACTGAGGGTCTACTATTTTATTATTATTGTGAGATTAAATGAAATGACATATATATATATATATGTATACGTGTGTGTGTGTGTGTGTGTATATATAATATATATGTATATATATTATATATATATAATATATATGTATATATATATATAATATATATATATATATATCATGCTTTGCAAACCTTAAAGGGCTGTATAAATGCTAAATGTTATGATCTCCCCAGCTGCTAATGCCTCACTACCCCCCAGAATTACCTTGCATTATTTTGTATATACTCTGTATATACTTATATGTGTCCATGTCATTTGCCCTGCTCAAACGTAAGCTCACTGAGTGCAGGAGCTTTTGCTTCTGCCCTTGCATCTCTAGCACCTAATAGTGTCTACCATGTAGTAGGTGTTTAATAAATGCTTGTTGATTAATACATTATTTTAACCTTCTATGATCATAGTATTTCATGACTCATAGCCATAGAGGATTACAGGGAAAACCAATGAAAGGAAGGTTGAAAAGGACTTACCCATGGGACCCCCTGGTGGATCTTGACCTCTAAATAAGACTAATCAGGCAGAGCTTAGTGGGACCTGAGCTCTCTTTTGTTATTGGCACATACAATAAAGTCCTCTGTGGTCATTTCACTGAAATCTAGAGGTGACACTGGATTCTGCAAGGTTGTGCCTTGAAACACCAGCTCTGGCAGACCCTACTAAGGTAGAAGGGTTTGGACAGGATCTGTGATGGATCCATCTCCATTATGTGAGATTCTGCCTAGCTAAACACAGAGAAGCTCATCACTAAAGCATTAGCCACCAAGTTATGATTGTTTGGGGTTCTTTTAGGGCTATAGCAACCCAGGAGTAGGTAGTAAATATTATTACTAAGCACTTTATAAAATGCTGTGCAAAGGTAAAACATCATTGTATTTTGCAAGTATTAATAACTCCAGTGCTGCCTAAGCAGGTGATTTTAGGCAGATCATGGTTTCGTTTGTTTTAAACTACAAAAGCCAAGGAGGATCTTATATAAGTGGTTGAGGTCAGCATGGAGGGCGCCATTCTCTATGGGGATGCAGGACACTTCCAACAACTCCACCATTTCCAGGACTCCAGGAGGTTTCACTGCTGACAGGCAGCAAAAAGATCCATGATTTAATTAGCGTGGGGTATGCCACCCACCAGGCATTTGGCAACTATTCCAGGGCTTTTCATTAGATTGCCTGATTTATTATAGCAAAAAGAATAACAATAATAGTAGATCCTCGGTAACCAGCCTTCAGGTAATGAGTCTCATAGCACATAACTAGGCTGATCAGACCACAGACACTGTCCTAACTGTTAAACCAGTTAGATAAAACCAAAGCATACTTTCTGGCCAAGCCTTGAAGAACTCAAGAATCACTTCCATGCCACAATAAAGCATCAGAAGAGGATTTTAGAAGACGTACCAGTGGCCAAAAAGAATTTTTTAAAAGACCAGGTTCTACAAAATTTGGTTAGGTCTGTCTATTCTTCAAAGGCCAGGATCCAGCAGAGAAAGTATTATGATCACAGATGTGCCTAAAAGGATTCCCCCTGAAGCTAATGACCTTGCCAAAATCTTTGCCAAGAAAACCCCAGATGGGGTCATGAAGAGTCAATACAACTGAAATGACTTAACAAATGGGAAGGGGAGGAAGAATATAGCCAATAATAACACAGGCGGTAGAGCGTGTTGGCACATCCTTCACACCCTTCTAGGAACACCTAAGACTGCAGGATCCCCGCCCAAATTGAGTTAGCCCTTAAACAGCTGGTAGTGATTGTTTTTAACTACATCTATGGAAGAAAAACTTGAGAAATAGTGTAGAGTACTGGATAGACAGCTGACCTGAGAGCCAGGAAGACCTGAGTTCTACCTCTAACACACACTGGTGATGTGACCCTGAACAGGTCACTTGAGCTTACAGTGTCCTAGGCAACTCTGAAAAGCCCTAAGTTGTAGGGAAGGTACCAAATGGCTTAAGTAGGAAGGAGGCCCTCCTCTTCCAATGCAATCACAGCTCCAGTCCTCATTCCTATAGAAAGAAGTTAATTAGACAGCTTGTTATTGATCAAAAAGACAATTGCAAAAGAATGGTGAATAAGAGGCTTGATAATTGGCAGAGAAATGAGAATGTCTGCCAGGCCAGATAACTGGGCTGGAGCAGAAAAAATATTATAGCAGAGAATTATGAACATGTCCCTGTTATGGGAAAGCAAATAAAATCGGTGTGTTGCAGTTTAGAGGAGAACATAAAATTGAAGAACAGAGGTGGGGCTGGTTGGGTCAAAAAGGGAATCACTCTTTCCCTGAATTTGACCTAGATGGGACCATGAGTATGCTGCTCTATTTTTCTTTCTTTCTCTCCCTCCTTCTAGAGGGGTCAGCTAGGTAGTGCAGAGGATAGAATGCAGGAAGATCTGTGTTCAAAGTCAGCTTCAGGGGCTTACTAACTATGTGACCCTGGGCAATTCATTTAATCAGTTTCCTTACCTGCAAAATGAGGATAATAATAGAGCCTATCTCTGAGGATTGTTGTGAGGATCAAAGGATCACATTTTTGTAAAGACACTTTGCACAGTGCCTGACACATAAAAGGTACTTAATTAACATTTGTTTCTTCCTTCCTTCCTCTCTTCCTTTCCTCCTTCCCTTCCTTTCTTCTTCCTATCCTTCCTCCCTTCCAACTTCCTTTCCTTCTTTCATTTCCTCCTTCTTCCTTTCTTCCTTTCCTTTCTTCCTTCTTCCTTTCCGTTTTTCCTCCTTTCCTTCCATCATTTCTTCCTTCTTCCTTTTCTCCTTCTCTCCCTTCTTTCTTCCTTTCCTCCCTCCCTCCCTTTTTCTTTCCTTCCTTCTCTTTTCTTGCCTATCTCTCATATCTTTCCCTCTTTCTGAGCCCCAGGAGGCTTAATCTCTGCCTAATCAGGAATTCTGTCTCATTATATCAACAAAGGTTCAACGGAACCCTGGGAAATGTATCTATTGCCTGCTCGTATCTTTTCCTACTTTCCCAGTTCACTGCAGTCACCATTTCATCCCTACCTTCCCATCTCTGTTTATATATCTCCTCCATCTCATGAAATAACCCTATCCATCACCCCTAGGTTTGTGTGCCTTCTCAGCTTGACTGGTGTGTGAATTATTGTGAGAAGTTGCTAAAGCTCCATTTTGCCACCTGATTAAATTAATTCTCATTTTTGATTAGCAATCATTTGCATATTTTTTCTTTGAACTAAAATTTCCCAACAGTGAAGAATCTATATAGAAATGGAAAGAGCACTGGCTGAGCATTTAGAGACCTGATTCCTTCTACCACTAACTGAGTGACCTTGGGTAAGTCATTCACTTCTTTCTGAGCTTTAGTTTTCTTAACTGTAAAATGAAAGAGATTTATAAGCTCACAGATTTAGAGCTGAGTGAGATTTTACAGTTTCATTAAGTCTAACCCCTTCATTTTACATATTAGGAAAATGAGGTGCATAGAGTTTATGAAACTTGCCTAAGGTCATGAAGCTAGTAAGTGCCTGAGGCAGTTAAATGCAGGTCTTTCTAGCCCCAAGTTCTTTACTCTACCTATCCTACCAAGGATTCATACCTGGGGTAAAAGAAACTTGTCAAGGAATCTAAACAACATTTGTAAAAGCTATATTATCTTATTTGAAATTAATTAACATGCAAATAATGGGTCAACACTAGGATTTATTTCTTATCATATTAAATAGGGGATTTGGGAATGTTTACTGAAAGCCAAAGAATATAATGAGGGCAAAAAAGGTTGGGAATCCCTGCTCAGGCAGCTAGGTGGTTCAGTGAATAGAGCATCAGGAGTCAGGGAGATGCAAGTTCAAATCCAGCCTCAGAAGCTTCCTACCTGTGTGACCATGGGTAAGCCACTTAACCTCTGTTTGCCATTGGAGAAGGAAATGGCAAACCGCTCCAGTATCTTTGCCAAGAAAATCCCATGAACAGAAGTCCACATGGTCATGAAGAGTTGGACATGATTGAAACATTTGAATAAAAACAAGGTCTCTTTCACCCCTAACTCCATGAATTATTGAATCGATATTTAAATTCTTCAAGCTGAAAACAGTTACACTCCTGTTTTTAAAAATAGATTTGAGTAAGTCGTTGGATACAATCTGCCAAGATGCAGTATTGTCAAAACATAAGCATCCTAAAGTCCTGACTCTTGAAATATGTGTAAAGAAGTACATAGCCTCAGGGGCAGCTTGGTAATAGCAAACACAGCAGGTCGTATGGGTACCACCCAATTTTGGAACCGAGCCTTGGAGAAGCTAAAAGGCTTGCCTCTCCAAGATCATGCAATTGATAAATGTCAGAACCAGGCCTCAAATCCAGGTCATAGAATTTGGATCATAGATTTAGAGCTTGCAGGTACCTTTAAGGTCATCTAGTCCAAACCCCTCATTTTACAGGCGAGGAAATTAAAGCCCTGAAAAGGTCATTTCTTCCTCCCAGTCCAATGGTCATCATTCTGCTACCTGATGCCCCCTCTCCAGACAAGGACTATCATCTCTAGTCACGTTTCTGTTTGAAGAAAGGCCCTGGGGAGGAGTCTGCTATAGCAATTATCCTAGTCAAGCTTCTCTTCCCCCTCCCAGGTTTGGAATCACAGCTTTGTGCTCTCCACAGCTAAGTGCTGCAATCAATCCTGAAGCCCCAACTAAGTGTGAATAAATCAGGCAGGAATTCCTCAGCTGGCAACCCTCCCTTCTGTGCTCCAGTTGCTAAGCCTTAAAGTCTCCAGGATGGCAATTCAGCTTCTTAGTTCTCAAGGCTCTTTTCATCTCATACGTGACCTTGAAGATCCGCTCCCAGATCCTTTGGGAGTATCACAAAACCAAAGTTTTGGTTCTTATTTATCTGTTGTTTTTTGGTCCTTAGCCAAGTCCCTTCTCCCAGCCTATGTTAGAGGCCTCAAAACAGAAATATATATATGTGTGTGTGTGTGTGTGTATGTATATGTATGTATATGCATATATGTATGTATATACATATACAAATTATATAATTATATAACATACATAAATATATAATTACATAAATACATACAAAATTATAACAGATTTTATGCATAATCTACATTGTAATATAATAATATATTGTTATATAATTGTATTACGTATATGTATCCTGGATTTTTACCTTTAGACCAGCAGTCATTCAATAAGCATTTATTAAGCACCTACTATGTGACAAGCTCTTCACTTTTGTCTTTGTATCCTGAGCACTTAGCACAATGCTTGGTACATAGGTGTTTAATAAATATTGATTGATTGATTGATTGATTGACTGCCAAGGTGGCTGGGACACAAAGACAAAAGTAAAGCAGTCCCTGCCTGACCTCAAGGAACTTACATTCTAGCCAGAGGTATGTATAGGGTTACAGATTTTGGCGAAGGAGGTAGAAGGTAATTTGACAGAAAGAACCTTTGCAGCTGGAGAATCAGGAAAAATCTCATGTAGAAGGGGGTTCTTGAGATCACAAGATTTGAAATTCAGGAATCAAATTCCAGTTTGGCCACTTACTAGCTCCTATTTCTCTTTGGTAAACACAAAAAGAAGGCTTTGGACTAAATGACCTCTAAATTCCCTTCCAGTTCTGACATTCTGTGTTCTAAGTTCCTATGTTCTAAGGCCTCTCTCTGTTCTGAAATTTTGTATTCAAAGGTCCCTTCCATCCCTGACATTTTCTGTTTTCTGGTCCCTTTCAGGTTGGGCATTCTATCATTCACTCTAATGTTCTATGTTATAGGCCCTCTTACTGATCAAACATTCTATGCTTCTGGTCCATATGAGTGAGATTTTATTGTATTTGCCTCTCTTTTGTTATTGTTTAGTTGTTTTTTCAGTAAAGTCCAACTCTTCAAGACCCAATTTGGGGTTTTCTTGGCAAAGATACTAGAGTAGTTTGCCATTTTCTTCTCCAGCTCATTTTGCAGATGAGGAAACTGAGGCAAACAGAATTAAGTGACATGCCCAGGGTCACACAACTAATAAGTGTCTGACGCCAAATTTGAACCCAGAAAGATGAGTCTTCCTGACTCCAGGGATGGCACTCTGTGTACTATGGCTCCACCTAGCTGCCCCCTATTTGCTTTTCTAGCTTTATAGATTACATGAGATAGGAAGATTCCCAGGCTTGTATTGCAGACTTTGATAGACAGTCCATTGATAACTACCTTATTTATGCAGAACCCCATGTGTAGTAAAAATGCACACATTTCCAAAGTCTCCCAAAGCAAAGTCAACACTTCAATTAATTTTTTTTAATTTAAACTTAAATGTTAGCTCTTTATGTAAATGATGGGGACATCATCTCATAGTGGATAAACATCCAAACTTAAAGTCAAGAAGGACTGGATTCAAATTCTGCCTCTGGCACATACCGGCTTTGTGACCCTGGACCCATTTACTCAACCTACCACTGCCTTAAACAGAAATGTATTTATCCTGTCTGGAAATGTTACAGTAAATAATACCCATTCAAATAAAATAAAAGGCTTTCTTAGGCATTTTGGAAGGTTCCCAATTCCACAAAGTCAACACTTCAGGCCATTGGTTATCAAGATGAAGCTATTAGCTAAGGACCTACAAATCAAATCACAAGGTACTTTGCCCTCTTCTAGCCAACCTAAACAGATGAGATCCTCTGTAAGCATCTAAGTAAACCCAGGGCAAAGAACACAGTTTCTTAATGTAGAATTTCTTTAAAAGATTTCCTTTCAAGCCTTGTCTCCAATCCAATTATACCAGACACTGAACTGATTACATTAATTTAGATCTAGACACTGTCGTAAAACACAAGAACAAATCCCATTGTGTGGGGGTATCTAACAGCATTTCCATTGTTCTGAGATCAACAGCATGCTAGGTTAGGCTAAAGACAACCCCTTTTTCCTTCAATTAAAACATAGCTTTGGAAGCATAGGATATTAGGTACTAATTCCCCCTTTTGGTCTGGCTACCCTTGGGCCATTTTGAAAAACACTAATTTTAAAAGCACATCACAGAATCATTGAGCTGAAAGAATTTAGAGGACAGAGTATACAATGTTACAACTGAGAGGGGACTTAGAACACAGAATATTGTATCATACAGAGCTGAAAGTGGCCTAAGAACACTGAATTTTCAGCTTTCTTTTGCGTACTGTCTTGTCCCATTAGATTGTAAGCTCCTTGAAGGTAGAGACTGTCTTTCTTTTTTTTATTTGTATGAGTTAGCATGGCACCTGGCACATTGAAAGCACTTAACAAATATTTATTGAGTTGAATTGAAAGGTAGTTAGAAAATAGAATATCAGAGCTAAAAGAAATATTAGGAGGTAGACTAGTGATAGCTAATAATAGCCCCTTCCAAACTTTAATAGACATTTCATCACTGATAGTCACACATCTAGGATGACCTTCTTGAAGCCTTAGCACTTAGCCAGGCCGGTGTTCAGATGACCATGCATCCCCAAACTTCGACATAAACCCTTTCCAGCTCAGTAGAGCCTATCTCCTGAACACATCACACTTGTTCCTATTCTTGTGACCTTGCTCAGATTATTTCTTCACCTAGATTTCCCTCCACCTACTACTCTACCTATCTAAAACCCACTCAGTTTTCAAAGCTCTGTTCCTAAGTGGCAATAAAGAGTGCTTCAGAGAGACGCTCTCAAACAAGGATTTACTGAGCTTCAATATAAGTTAACAGTATGACACGCCATCCACTAATAGGATCTCAGACTATGTTAATAGAAACATTATGTCCAGAATGAGAGTGGGGACAATCTCACAATATACTCTGTTCTGATGAGAGTAGATTTGGAGTATTGTATTCTGTCATGAATACTATGTTTCAGAAAGGATATTGGGAAGATGGAACCCATCCAAAAGAGAGCAATAAGAATGAGGAAAGGACTATAACATCTAATCAATGCTCTATCTATCTATCTACAACTACCTTAAAAAAAAAAAACCTGAGGATGCTTAGCCTGGGGGAAAAATGACTTGGATAGGATGTGATGTAATAATTTTCTTCAAGAATATGAAAGGCTTTCTTTCTTTGGAAGAAGGATTAGATTTGATTGGCTCCAAAAGGAAGAAGTAGAAGTAGTGGGTAGAATTATAATTACTGACATTTATACAGCACTTTAAATTTTACAAAGGGATCTCCATGCACATTGAAGTGTTTAGGGAAGAAGATTTGACAACATATAAAGGGGGGAAATTATCCTAATAATTTGCTCTGTAAGAGTAGAATGAACTGGAAGGTACAGAGTATCTCATCACTAGAAGTGTTCATGTGGAAGATGGATGACCAATTGTCAGGGATTTTATATAGGAGATTTGTGCTCAGTTAGGAGTTGGACTAGCTCAGGGGTGGGAAACCTGTGGCCTTCACAGATATAACTTCAACATAACTTCATAGAACAAATCCCCTTAATAAAAGGATTTGTTCCGTAAAACTCGGACTCAGTCAAAAGGCCACACCCAAGGATCTAGAAGGCCATATGTGACCTCGAGGTCACTGTACTAGGTGATTAACTCTGAGATTCTAAGCTCCACTTCCTCCAGGATGTCTTCCTAGCTACTCTGTCCTACATAGTTCTTATCCATCTTTAAATTCACTGAATCACAGAATCCCAGATTTGGTAGATTACACAGTTTGGCTGACCCCAAATGAAATGCCAGTTAATTTTTGGTAGGTAGGCTTCACAAATTTTATTTGGCTCATTTTCTTTTCTACTCAGGTAATCTGACCACTGCCCAGTTTGTTGCTTTAGAGGCCCTCTCACTTTCTTCCATGTTTTTCTTTGTTCGTTCAGATCTCAGACCTAGCCTTCATACAAAAAGTGCTCCTTAGGTGGCTATAAAGACTTTCCCAATTATCCTTCTTAAATAAAGATCTCTTCCTAATTCTTACTTGTAGCTGATTTGGGAGTCCCATTCATCTCTTCCCTGCCTAAGACCACAGGTAGTCTGCTTCCCATGCCACACTGAGCCTTTTTTGGTTTGGAGGGGAAGCAGTTGAGTTTCTATTGTCTTTATAATCCCTGTCCCAAAGCCCACAGTTATGGGACCTCTCTCTATTGGTTGAGATGAATGCCCTATCCTGCATGAGAGGCAGGGCAAAGTTGGCAAGAGAGCTCCAGCCTTCACCATTCCTTTTCAAGGATTCTCCAAGAAAGGATTCTCTTTGAGTTCCACTTCAGGACTCTTCAGGACCAGTCTCCATTTGGGACTCCTGAAGCATAAGTCTTCAAGCATCAAGTAATGTCTTCAGGTCTTGAGTAGCATCTTCAAGCACTGAATAGCGTCTTCAAGTATTGAGTAGCATCTTCAAGCATTGAGTAGCATCAAATTGCTTTCATCACTTTTGGCTTCCAACTTCAAGAGGGAAGATGGAAGAGGAATCCCACTTCAGGTTGCTGAAGGAAAAGACTTTGAAAAGACATGAATAGAGCTGGAAGTCTCCATCATGTCTCTACCCCTAACTTGCTACACTAGAGACTGAGGAGTTTCCCTCTGGGTGAGATCCAGGGCTCTGTCTCTCAGTTGAATTGAGTTACCTTGCTTCCAATGGGACAGCTCCTTAATTCTGTATTGTCTGGTATACATTCTCCTGTGTATACCTTCTCTGATTTTTGTTTGGCCATAATTTGAATAAATAGGTTTCTTTGCTATTTGCTATATTCATTGTGGAACTGGTATCAGGTGGGAAAAGGGTTAAGCCTTAGACACAGAGCTTGGGGCTTCCTCCCAAATACAACAAAGCAATCAGAAGCTACATGGAACTTGATCATATCTCCTAGATGAACAATATCCAAGGAAGAAAATAGGGTATCCCCTTTCTCTCTGGAAAATAGAGTGGCCTCTGGCCCCAACTTTCTGTGTGGGTAGAGGTTAGAGATGTCTATTCTGCCTCCCTTAAAGCCACACATGGACAACTGTCTTCCTTATACCTTTATATCTTACTTCATTTCTACTTTTACCTCTCCTCCCTTCTTCAGTGCCAACCATGCAAATTACCTGGAGGCTGAATGAAATCTCCAGACAGCAACAGAAATACCAATGGTAAAAGGGGAAAGTTGATATGCACTAGGGCAGACACACCCAAATAGCAAAAATACACATCCCCATCATACTTCTATATTGTACAGCACTGGGTACATAGATGCTCAATAGGTTTTGTTGATAGCCTTAGTGAAAATATTTGAAATACCCTGTGGGAAAGTAGAAAGCTAGAATGGATGAACTTTGTGTTTTAAATAAAATTTTAAGTATCATTTGTTTTTACATGACTTAAATTTCTTCCTGTATTCTCTCCTTTTCTATTTCTTAGAGAGCCATCCCTTATAAACAAAGAAGTTATTTTAAAAAAAAAAGAAAAGAAAAAGAGAAAAGAATTAGCAAAACTGATCAATACATGCAAAAAAAATCTGACAATTATATGCAGTGTTCCACATTTATGAATCCCCAACCTCTGCAAAGGAGTGAGGAGAAGTGTTTTCATTCTTTGGGACCTAGTCTGTTGTTGTTGTTTTTTTTATATATATAATTTTACAAAATTCACTTTTCATTATTTTGTAGGTGTCATTCTTTCCATTTAGATTATTGTAGTCATTGCATATTTTTTCTTAGCTCTGCTTACTTCACTATTCATTAATTAATTAATTTTCCCACATTTTTCTGTTTTCATCAAATTCATTGTTTCTTGTAGCACAGTACTATTCCATTACATTCTTTAGTCATTTGCCGATAGATAGGCATTTATTTAATTTATATTTCCTTGCCACCACAAGAAGTCCTGCTATAAATATTTCAATATTTATGGAGCCTTTATGTCTTGGATACCAAACTCTTTTCCAAGAAATCTGATACAGACTTTTTCTTCTTTATAGATAGAGACTTTCCTTCTTATCCTAGATCCATTAATTTTGTGAGTACAAAGGCATTTTAATTTCATGTAATCAAAATTAGAAGGCATCTAGGTGGCTCAGTGGATAGAGAACTAGGCCTGGAGTCAGGAAGCCCCAAGTTTAAATCTGACCACATATACTCACTAGTTGTGTGACCCTGGACAAGTCACTTAACCTCTGTTTGCCTTAATTCATTGGGAAAGGAAATGGCACACCACTCCAATATCATTGCCAAGAAAATCACATACAGGGTCATAAAGAGTCAGACATGACTGAACAATATCAAAATTGCCTACTTTATTATTTGTAATCTTTTCTACCCCTTGTTTAAATAAGAATTCATCTTCTACTTCTAGTTGGAAAAGGTATATATGATATGCTTCTAATTCTTTATGAAATAATTTTTAATATTAAGGTCATGTATACATTTAAATATATTATAGAATATGGTATAGGATGCTGGTCTAATTTCTGTCAGACTATTTTCCAGTTTTCTAGCAAATTTAATAAAAGGGGGAGTTCTTTCCTAAATAATTTATTTTTTGAAGTTTATTAAACATTAGCTTATTGTTTCATTATTACTGATTCTCCCTTATTTGATCTGTTCCATTGATCTATGTTTCTATTTTTCTCACTTTTAACCAATATCAACTAATTTTTGTGATACCTGATTTACAATATAGTTTATGGTATGGAATGCTATTCTATATTTATTCCTATTTTTAAATCATTTTCCTTTATAGTCTAGATCTTTTGTTCCTCCAAATTAATTTTATTATTTTATCAAGTTCTATGGAGTAAAAATGTGATAGTTTTATTGGTATAGCATTAACACTATCACATTTTGGTAGTATTAATATTTTATTATACATATATTAGTGCATTCTAGATATGAGCAATGATAATTCTTCAGTAATTTAAATTGTTTTCCATTACTTTAAGGAAGACTTTGTAATTGAATCTATACAAGTATTGCGTGTGCTTTGGTAGACTGAATTCTAAATATTTTATGCATTTTGTAGTTTAAATGAGATATCATTTTCTATTGGATTTCCTTGTTATGTAGAAATTCTATTGATTTATATGGCTTTATATTATAGTCTGCAACTTCACTGAAGCTATTGATAGCTTTAATTAATTTCTTTAACTGATTAACTATGGTTTTCTAAGAAAACTACCATGCTATCAAATAGGGTTAGACTTACAGTTCCATTGTCTAGCTTTATACATCCAATTTTTTTCCTTGTCATTGCTATTGCCAGTATTTCTAGAAATGTATAAAACAGCAGTGGGCAAAGTGATAACCTGGCTTTACTATTATATGTATTTAGTGCATCCACAGTGTAGATGATTTTTGCTTTTGCTTTTAAGACAGATATTTTAATGATATTTAAAAAGATTCCTCTATGCCTAAAAATTGTTGGGATTTTGCATAAATTGCTTATACTGTGTTAAAGGTTATTTGTATCTATTGAGACAGTTTTTAATATGCTTAATTATGCTAGTTGTCTAAGGTTAAGTTATTGTTGCTTTCCTAATTCAAATTCAATTTGGTCACAATGAATAATTCCTTACTTAGCTACATTTCTATATTCTGTTTGACAAAATTTTATTTAAAAGTATTAATTGACATTAATAATATTGGTCAATAATTCTTCTTCTTTGCTTTAGCCTTCCATAGTTTATAGTTTGGCAGATTGCTTTCTTTTTCAAAATTTGAGAATAATTTGAGCAGTATTGCTATTGATTATTCTTTAAAAGTTAATAGAATTCTCTTATAAATCCATTAGGAACAGGGGGTTACAGAAATAATATTAAACACGTGCTGATTTTAGGAGAAAAATATAAATGATGTTGAAATCACCTAAATTAGTTGATAGTGAAGAACCATTTTACTTGCTCTGATTCTGTCTAATATCTCACTAGGTTTAAATTACTAAACCAAGAAGAAGGAGAGTATTTTAATGTTTCAGTTCCTCCTAAAGGAGATGAAGATCATGAAGAGTTCCAGTTGAAATTTGGTTTTAGGATTTTTTTTTATTTTTTAAAAATTTTTATTTTTTCTTGATCTTTTTTATTACTAATTAATCTATTTTTAATTTTCAACATTCACTTCCACAAGATTTTGAGTTTCAAATTTTCTCCCCATCTTGTCCCTCCCCCCCACCCCAAGACAGTATGCATTCTGAATACCCCTTTCCCTAATATGCCCTCCCTTCTATCTCCCCCACCTTATCTCATCCCTTCCCCCTTCTATTTTTCTGTAGAGTAGGATAGATTTCTATACCTCATTGCCTATATATCTTATTTCCCAGTTGCATGTGAAAACAATTTTTAACATTTGTTTTTAAAACCTTGGGTTCCAAATTTTCTCCCTTCCTCCCTCTCTGCCCATCCTCATTGAGAAAGCAAGCAACTCGATACAAGTTATATATGTGTAGTCATCCAAAACACTTCCATAGTAGTCATTTTGTGAAAAACTAACTATATTTCCCTTCATCCTATCCCACCTTCCATTTATTCTATTCTCTCTTTTGACCCTGTCCCTCCTCAGAAGTGTTTGCTTCTGATTATCCCCTCCCCCAATATGCCCTCCCCTCTATCATCCCCCCCCATATCCACTGCCCCCCTATTTTCCTGTAGGGTAAGATAGATTTCCATACCCAATTGAGTGAGTATGTTATTCCTTCCTTAGGCCAAATCCAACGAGAATAAGATTCACTCATTCCTTTTCACTTTACCCCACTTTCCCTCCATTATAAAAGCTTTTTCTTGTCTATTTTATGTGAAATAATTTGCCCTATTCTACCTCTCCCTTTCTTCTTCTCCCAGTATATTCCTCTCTCACCTCTTAATTTTATTCTTCAGATCATCCCTTCATCTTCAACTCACTCTGTGCCCTCTATTTATCTATTTATCTACCTATACATATAGTTTTTTTTCCCCTCCAACTACTCTAATACTGACAAAGGTCTCATGAGTTACAAATATCATCTTTCCATTCAGGAATGTAAACAGTTCAACCTTAATAAGTCCCTTAAGATTCCTCTTTTCTGTTTACCTCTTCAAGCTTCTCTTGAGTCTTGTATTTGAAAGTCAAATTTTCTATTCAACTCTGGTCTTATCATCATTCTCCTTTCTCTTCCCAGTTTTTCCTCTACTTCTCTTACTTGCCTCTCAAAAAGTCTTGAAAGTCCTTTATTTCACTGAATTTTCCCCCTGAAGGATTATACTTAGTTTTGCTGATTATGTGATTCTTGGTTGTAATCCTATCTCCTTTGACCTCTGGAACATTGTATTCCAAGCCCTCCAGTCCCTTAATGTAAAAGCTGCTAAATCTTGTGTTATCTTGATTGTGTTTCCACAATACTTGACTTGTTTCTTTCTGGCTGCTTGTGATATTTTCTACTTGACCTGGGAACTCTGGAATTTGGCTACAACATTCCTAGGAGTTTTCCTGTGGGGATCTCTTTCAGGAGGTGATTGGTGGATTCTTTCCGTTTCTATTTTACCCTCTGGTTCTAGAATATCAGGGCAATTTTCCTTGATAATTTCTTGAAAGATGATGCCTAGGCTCTTCTTTTGATCATGGCTTTCAGACAGTCCAATAATTTTTAAATTCTCTCTCCTGGATCTATTTTCCAGGTCAGTTGTTTTTCCAATGAGATATTTCACATTGTCTTCTATTTTTCCCATTCTTTTGGTTTTGTTTTACAATGTCTTGATTTCTCATAGTCACTAGCTTCCATTTGCTCTATTCTAATTTTTAAGGGAGTATTTTCTTCAGTAATCTTTTGGGCCTCCTTTTCCATTTGGCCAATTTTGCTTTTTAAGGCATTCTACTCCTCGTTGGCTTTTTGGAGCTCTTTTGCCATTTGGGTTAGGCTATTTTTTAAGGTGTTATTTTCTTCAGTATTTTTTAGGTCTCCTTTAGCAAGCTGTTGACTTGTTTTTCATGATTTTGTTGCATCATTCTCCTTGCTCTTCCCAGTTTTTCCTCTACTTCTCTTACTTGCCTCTCAAAATCCTTTTTGATCTCTTACATGGCCTGGAACCAATTCATATTTTTCTTGGAGTCTTTGGATGTAGGAGCTTTGACTTCATTGTCTTCTGGTTGTATGTTTTGATCTTCCTTGTCACCAAAGAAAGATTCTATGGTCTGACTTTTTTTGCACAGTTTGCTCATGATCCCAGCCAATTACTTGAGTGTTAAACTCTTTGTTAAGGTAGGGGTCTGCTTCCAGTATGAAGAATGTACTGTCTCAAGCTTCAGGGATTTTGTGCAGCTGTTTTCAGAGATACTTCTAGGGACCTGTAAATTTTCAGTTCTTCCAAGGTGGTATGATCAAGGGCGAGGTGTTTACTCCTTTCCTGCCCCGTGCTCTGGTCTAGGAGTGACCACAAACATTTTTTTCTGCCTTGGAGCTGTGAGGAGGATGCCCTTTCCACCACTGCCACAAGCTCCACCACGCCAGCGCTCCTCTTCGCCCCAGGACTGCCACCCAGAACTGTGACCCAAGCATGGAGAAAGCAAGAGATTCCTGCCTCAGCACCAGCAAAGAGATCCCTACAATCCCTCTCTGATCAGTCACTGAATTCCCCCACCATCTGTGGGCTGAGAACTCCAGAAGCAGCCGCCACCCCAGGGCTGTGCTGGGACTGGGGCTGGGACCGAGTTTCTCTCTCACCAAGGTCACAGACTTTTCCTACTGACCTTCTAAGTTGTCTTTGGCGTTTGTGGGTTGAGAAGTCTGGAAACCACCAGAGCTACCTGTGCTTCAGTCCCCTGAGGCCTGCTCGAGGTTTGCTGAGGCCTGGTCTTTGCCTGCGCGCCCATGCTGAACTGTGTTCCTCTGCCAGCCCAGCACAATAGACCTTTCCAATCAACTATCCAGGTTGTCCTGGACTGGAAGTTTGTTTCACTCTGTCTTTTTGTGGGTTCTGCTGCTCTAGAATTTGTTTAGAGTCATTTTTTACAAGTATTTGGAGGTGTTTGGGGGAGAGCTTAAACAAGTCACTGCTTTCACTCTGCCATCTTGGCTCCTTCCCAGAAATTTGGTTCTGTATTTCCTTTGCAACCAATTCTATTTAATTTTTTTTTAATGGGATTATTTAAAATTCTATTTGGTGTTCTTAGTTCGGGTATTTTACATTTTTGAAGGCAATCTTCTGTTTTTTATTCTTAATTTTGTAGGCTTATAATTACACATAGTAGGTCCTTATTGTTCTTTCATTTCTAATGGGTTTGTTATGATTTTACCCTCCTTTAAAAAGAAAAAAAAATCCAATAATCAAGTTGGCTAAAGGTGTTCTGTTGTTCAGTTGTTTTCAATCATGTCTGACTCTTCATGAGCCCATTTGAGTTTTCTTGGCAAAGATACAAGAGTGGTTTGCCCTTCCTATCTCCAGTTCATTTTACAGATTAGGAAAAATGGATTAAGTAACTTGTTCAGGGTCACACAGTTAGTAAGTGTCTGAGACAAAATTTGAACTTATGGAGAGGAATCTTCCTAACTCAAAGTCTGGTGCTCTAACCGCTGAGCCACCTAGCTGTCCCAAAGGCTTCTTTACTCACTTTAAAGAATCAGATTATAATTTTTTTTCTATAGCCTATTTAAATTCAATTTATCTACTTCTCCTCTTATTTTCAATATTTTCTATCCCTTCCTCTTTTCTGTTTATCTGGGGGTTATTTGTTGGTTTTCTAATTTTCAAATAGACATTAAGTTCATTAATATTCTCCTCTTTTCTATGCTTAATGGTCTTTTTATGTAAAAAATTTTCCTCTCAGAGTTACTTTAGCTGCATCTCCAAAATTTTGTTATATTATTTCATCATTGACATTGCCTTTCACATAATTATTCAGTCAGTAAATAAGCATTTATTAAGTGCTTACTATTTGCCAACCAATGTGATAAGCACCAGGGATACAAAGAAAGGCAAAAATAGTCTCTGTCTTCAGAGAATGTACATTCTAATTGGGGAGATGACATATAATTACCTAGGTACATAGAAGACATAGGTACAGATAGATGGAAGGTTCATTGTATTCATCATTTCTATGCTCTGTTCCTTGATCCTTCTCATTATTTACAATTACATTATTAAGTCCTCATTTGAGTATGTATCTTTTGTTTGTGCTTCCTAAAATGATTACTATTTTTATTCCTTTTTATTCTATTATAATTCTTAAAGAATTTTAAAGAATATGGTTAACATTGCTGCCTTTTTACACTAAATTGCAATACCAATGTGCTCTAATATGCTCAAAAGTTCCATGAGAAATATGTATAGTTTTTAGTCATTCAATACAAAAGATGCACACATGTTTTGGCCCTAATTTCTCCAGAAATTTGTTTAATTCTATATTTTCCTTTTTTTATCTTTATTTTTCCATTTATCCAACAATTGGAGAAGAATATTAAAATATCCTACTATTATTGTATTACTATGTCTTCTTGAAATTCAGTTAATTTTTCCTTTATGAATTTAGATGCTATAGCATTTGATGCATACAGGATTAATATTGATATTGATTTGATGTTTATGTAGCATTATGTGATATCTTTGATTCTGTTTATATTGGTTTTGCCTCATCTGAATGCATGACTACAATACTTTTTTTAAAAATTCATTTGATGCATACTAAATTTTGCTCTAGCCTTTCCCTTTTATTTTATGCATGTCTATGCTTTTTAAATGTGTTTAAGCAACAGATTTTTAAGTTTTGTTTTCATAATCAATCTGTCCCCTCTCTTTTGTTTTATTGGATATTTTAATCCATGCACATTTAAAGTGGTTGTGAGAGTTAGAATAACATTTTGTTACATATTATTTTCAATGGCTTTTTTTTCCTGAATTGGCCTTTTCTTGGGATTCCCTTATTCTTTCAAAAAATAATTTGTCCCTACCATTGTTCTTACTTAATTTGCTTTAAGTCAACTCTATTTCCCACAGACTTTCTTCCTCTTATCCTCAAGCCTCCCCACTATTGTTGATCAACCTTTTTCCTAGTATGAAAGATTTTTCTTAACTCATTGAGTCCTTTTTTTCTTCCTTTTCTTTACCTAATTCTTTCCTTTTTCAACTTTTTTCTTCCTCTCAGTTAAGTAGTTAATTCAAAATTCTTGTTCCTCTCTTCCTTTCTATCTTCTTTTGTTTGTTAGTTTTCTTCTTTTTCAAAAAAGGATTACTATAGCTTGATCTCTTCATTTATTCTTTCCCTTTTCTGTCTAATCTAAACTTTTACTCTATGAATCATGATCTTTATGTATTCCATCTTTAGTCTCCTCATGTTCTTCATGGAATTACAGTTACTAAATTATGAAGTTTAAATTCCTTCTTCCAACCAATATCTATGTTATTGACTTATAGTTTTTTCCCCCATCACCTTTTTATTCTGTTGTGCCTAACTCTCAGAATTATCAATTTTAGGGGAAAGTAATGAGCATAGATGCACTGTCCTTTTGTGGGGGTGAAAGGAAAGAAAGCAATTTCATATAGTGCCTTCTATGTGCTAGCCACCATGCTAAGCACTTTGAAAAATATGATCTCATTTGATGTTCACAACAAAGCTGTGAGGTAGATACTACTATTACTCACATTTTGCAGTTGAAAAAACTCAGGTAAATGGAGGTTGTAACCTGCCCTGGGTCAAACAGCTAGTAATCATCTCAAGCTAGATTTGAACTCTGGTCTTTCTGACTCCAGGCCCAACTCTCTACCCACTGCACCATCAGCACCACTTGCTACCATTTTTCGACGTAACAATTCATTCAATCCAATTCTATCCTCTGACTTTTCCATAATCTTTTCTTTCCAGTTTTCCATGCAATCTTCACCCTGGGTCCATGCATGTACACCCTGCTATATGCTGATTGCCCTGAAGACTTCTGATTTCCTTTGTCCAAAACTAGGATGCTGTATTAGGAAGTACAACATTCTCTTAGAGGAAATGGTCACCCCATACACCAAATCCCTGCAGGCCTGCTCCTCCATTGTCACTTCTATTTCGTAAAATTCTGCTTTCATCTTTATCTTCTGATGTACTTTTGGAAAGAAATATTTTAAAGGGATCTCTTCCCCCCCCCCTTTTTTTAACACAATAACGTGTCTTATTCATTTTAGATTTTTCTATTATTAGTCTATGAAAATGGAGTAATTCATTTCATTGTGTTTTTGCTTTCCTTAGTAGTGGTATTTATTTACCTACCCTAAGTTTCTGTTGTTTAAAATTTTTGCAAGTCAAATAATCTGCTTGCTTTTTTTTTTGCAAGAATGCTTCAAATCCTTTTTTTATTTATTTATTAGATCAATCTTTCATTGAGCATTCATCTTTTTCATTAATAGGATCACTTTCTCAGGGTATATCATTATGGGTTGTATCTGAAGCTTCTTTGCTTTTTCTGAATATATTATTCCAATCCCTTCTGAATTTTTTGGTGAATGTGCAATAAACTTGTGTCATTCAAATTTCCTTTCTTTTATATTTGAAGGTCTTTTTCCTGGTCCCATGACGAATTTATTGTTTGTCATTGGAATTGTAAGATTTGCTTAGTATGTGTTTTGGACTTTGAAGCATAAGATTTGTTTATTTTTGTTTTTGTTTTTTTTCTGCTGGCAATCCGTGGGTTCTTTTGAATGATACTTTGTTTGCTATATTATGAAGTTCTGGGCAGTTTTCCTGTATTATTATATTATAGTGTTCAGGGGTTTTTTTATTTGTCACATTCTGCTAGGGGGCCTATGATTCTTAAGTAGTCTCTATGCATCAAATACAGATTTGATCAGTTCATTTGGCATCTATGGTGATTAGGTGTTCCTTTAGCATTACTACTTTTTGTCTTCTTCCAGATTATTCTTTTCTTTAGTGTATTTGTATTCCCAATATATTTTTTGATCTTTCATTTATTTAGACATTTTGGAGTTATCACCATGCAGTCAAGTTTTACCATTCTGTTATTTTTTTCTGCTGTTTAGGCCATAAATTCTGACATCTGACTTTTAATTTCTCTCAAGATTCTGATTTGTTTCTTGAACCATTCTGGAACATTCTACTGCAGTTTCATGATATCTTGGGAATCTACAGGGTTATGTGCTTCATCACATATTGGTTCAATTTCCTTTGTCTTGAAATATTTATTTAGAGATTTGTAATCTTTTGGATTTTTTGGCAATCACCTCTAATTTCATTATCCTCTCTGCTGATTTATCTGTTTGTGCACTAAGGTTCTTAACTGAATTTTCTTCCTCCTAAAATCTCTGTTGCTTTTAGCCTTTCCCCCTAATTGTTCCCTTGCTGGTCCTTTTCTGATAGCTCTCTCTATGATAGTTGGTTTACTCCTGTAGCTGGACTTCAAGTTTGTCTCAGGTTTCTTCCACGTCCTTTAATTCACTTTTCCCTGTCCTGGGTCCTTAACCTTCTGGTTGTACATCATCGGCCCCAGATAGATTCAAATCTCTTTTCCCTCAGTCTGGTACAGTCTCACATGTTAGACTCCTATCTCAATTTCCTCTATTCTTTGATTATATGGCCAGCCTGAGTAAGTGTCTGTTACTTTTTGGAAGATTACAGGGTGGCAGAATGGATATTCTAGGAAGAGTTTCTGCCACCTTGGAGTTCTCTCTCAGAAGGATATTGTCGGTAGAAAGGAAGTATGAAGTGCCACCACCAACCCACATTCATTCCCTTCCTCTGGTTGTTTAGCAGAATTGAGGTCCACTGCTTTTTGCAACAGGATCCTGGGGGAAAGGCAATGGCAACATGTGTCAACAGAGTCTGCAACAAGAAAGAAATCCCTGAGAAGGTCCCAAAACATATGATCATGGGTTATTTCATAAACTCTGCTGTGGTTTAGATTCAGGTAGGGAATAGGGTGTTAACTGAAGAGTTACAGATTAGTATTCTTCATTGTTAATTCATAAGGCTATTTCTTTGTTGGCCTTCTTGTCTTCTTTCTTTATGGAAACAGTTATAATTGCTTTACCTTTGGCATATAATTCCTCATTTATTTGTCTTTGTAAGTTAGCCAGGACTGGAAAAATAGCTTTCTAGTTTCCTGATAACATGACCTGGCCCTGAATAAACATTCAATGTATCTCTCAGTTCTTTTATAACTCTAAACAGATATCTCAATTGCTCACTTCTGAAATTTAAAGTTTCTCTCTAAGGTTGCAACAGGATACCAGAAGGAAAACAATAGCTGATCCTTTTTCTGAACAAAGATGACATTCTTTCATTATCAACAGGAGAGACAGTACTTGAGCTATTTCTTTGATAAAAGAGATAAGCAACACAGAGCCATCCACACCCTTTTGCTCTCTATGGTGAAGGACCCATATTTGCAAGATGGCTATTTGGCTTAGGTTAGGGTTTCTGTGGTTATAGACCAGAATGAAGCTAACTTGCCCACATGTATATCACACCTATCATTGTATTAGCATGATCTGAAGCAACCATCATTGTACAGTACATTGTTGACATATATTCATATATATCTGTTGAATCACACTTTCAAATTGATCAATCTTGTTATAATTAGTCTTTTCACCTCCAGAATTACTCCAGCTATGCTATTGTGAGGGTACTGCTTCCCTTGCCAAACACAGATGTAAAGAGTACTTTAGAGCTATACCCTGTGTTATCTCATGTAGCCTAATCTAAAGTTAGTACTCATTAATAGCCAAAGGTTAGCTCCCCAACAACTTTCTGTTACCTGTGGAGAAATAGAGCATGACTACCAAAGGAAGCTTTCTCACACAAATGAGAAATCATTCCCTGGACTTCTTCTGAATGATTAGGTTCAGATGGAGACAATCTTACAAATGGACAACCAGGGTCAGGATCCCAACACTGTCAGCAAAGGCTTCATTGGGTCAAATGATCTCTTCAGTTGCCTAACTATGAAATGCCCTAGAGATTCATGTAAACATAAAACAAAACAAAACAAAATCCTGCCTTGCAAAAGAGGATCAATGAAACATTTAACAAAATACAAAGAAGGAAATTCCAAAGGAGACAGGGATAAGCAAGGTAATTGTTACTGTTCTGTTAAACATACTACACTCTAAAACATAATGGTTTGGATATTCATATAAATTCATTTATGTTCTTTGTACAATGATGCAATGTTCATTTTGTTTGATATTTGTCAGGCTTATAATATTTTTTCTTTTTTTTCCTTTTTTTTTTCTTTTTTTTTTTTTTGCCTTTTCTTAGTAGAGGCAAGTGGCCAAAATGTGATCGCCATAAGCTTATGCCTACTGTTGGTTCTTATAGGTCTGTTGTGTTTATGTGTGTCAACTGATGAGTATCTATACCAGCTATATGGCTAAACTTGCTTCTTACACCTATATGTTTTCATGATTTTTCTTCTGAAAATATTTGATAACTGTCATTACCAGTTGTACTTGCAGGATAGATGGGTCAAGTAAGGTAGTAGCTTTGGTTGGTTTTCAGTCATACATCAGCAACAGATATTATCTGATAGTTTCTGTGCTTTTTATTACTATAGAAATATGGATTTCCCAGTCCCTCAGGAAATCATACCTTTTCTTCTCTCCTTCAAACTCTACCCATTCAGGCTTCTCCTCAACACAATGGTGGCAGTACAGTACAATGGAAAGAATGCTGGCTTTGGAGTTGGATGACTTCGGAAGTTTTTTTTTCCCCCTCAGTTATGCCACTTATTACTTGTGTGACCTTGGACAAATCATTTAACCTCTCAGTTAACTCAGTTTTGTTATCTGCAAAATGAGGGTGTTGTATTAAGTGGCCTTTGGGATCTCTTTCAACTCTGCGTCTATGTTCCTATGACCTTTAAGGTCTCTTTCAATTCTATACCTGTGATCTCACAAAGACCATCCAATGAGAAGAAGTCATCAGCAGTTCAGAATCTCATGTACTGCCAAATAGCTAGCAGTTAGATAGTGCTTTAATTGCATATATTATCCCAGCTTATCATCACAATAACCTGGGATTTAGGAGTCATCATTATCCAAATCTTATAGATGAAGAAACTAAGGTGGACAGAGGTTAAGTGACTTGTCCAGGATCATACAACTAGCAAATTGCTAAGGTCAAATTTGAGCTCAGGACTTCCAGACTCTGGGTCTAACATGCTGTCTTCTATGATACCTAGATGCCAATTCTGTTTGACACTGGAGAAAATATTAATATATCAATAGCAATAAAGTTAGGTTATATTCTAGAGAAGTACCAATAAAACTATGCTATAAACATGAAAATCATCACATATTATATAGATGCAACTCTCCAAATGACCAAAAAAAAAAGCCACTCACCTCAAATTTCTGCCGGAACTCTTCATTGCCTTCTTCTCCTTCAGGAGGAACTGGAACATTAAAATACTCTCCTTCCTCTTGACTTAGTAATTTAAACCTAGAGAGAGACAAGATAGAGTCAGAGTTAATAAAATGGCTCTCCTTTATCAGGTGGTTTCAACAATATTTATATTTTTCTCCTAAAATCAACATATGTTTAATATTATTTCTGTGACCTTTTCTTGGTACTTTCTACCAAAGTTAAAAAAAAATAGCTCTTAGCTCACAGAAAAGCTTAGCTCACATTTATAAAGCACTATAATGTCTATAAAATTCTTTCCTCCAAATAATACCATCAGTAAAGCTGTATCCACATTTTACAGATTAGAAATATAAGGTAGGCAGCTAGGTGGCATAGTGGATAGAGCACCAACCTTGGAGTCAGGAGGACCTGAGCTTAAATCTGGCCTCAGACACATAACACTCACTAGCTGTGTGACCCTGGGCAAGTCACTTAACTCCAATTGCCTCGCCAAAAAAAAAAAAAAATAAGGTTCACTAAAGTGAATCAAATGATACAAAGTCATACAGCTAGTAATAACTCACATTGGCACAAGACTTGACAGTTCATAAAGAACTTTCTTCAGAACCCTGTGAGGTATGTGTTACAGTATTACTGAGAAACCTGGTGAACTGACTTGCCTAGGGTCATTGAACAAGGAGTAATGTCATTACCCTGGCTAGAGAGAGAGAATTTAAGAGCTATGAGTTGTCAGCATGCTAGCAAAGACTAGTACCCAGCTGCTTATATCAGAGCTGGAGTGGACCACCATTAAATACATATTGGAATAACAAGAAATAAGGAATTAAAGAAAAATTACAGAATACACAATTCTGTGAAGCCATGTTGCCATTTCCATTGCTGTCAGAGAATGACTTTGACTCAAGTGAGCCTCTGAGGCACAGGAAAGTCATGGGTACATTGCCATAATTCCTGAAAGACTTTGATGAAGATGCATCTCTGGGTGTATCCCCTATGATACCAATCCCTGGGGAAGTGACTGGAGGGAATGATGTATGTGATTATATTTTCCCTGTGATTCTAAGGAATCTTAGACACTGTGGTGATGTCTAGTACTTCCTCAATGGCCAAGGGTCAGCCTTCTACTAGCTAAATGTGTAATAATAAGTCCTTCTTTAGTTAGACTTATTGCATCTCAGATACAGACCCATCCCATCAATCTCAGGGATGACACAACAGGCACCATGGATCTGGCTTCTTTTCCTTTTCCTCCTATCTTACAAACTGTTCACAGGTTAAAGGAACAGCTGTATGGACAGCAAAGAGTGATTACCAAGGGGGTGTTACAAGACTGGCCCATTCATATCACTATAACTGCATCCCCGGGTCAGTAAGTTGCTGTAACCATACCTCATCAGCCCCCCCCCCCCCACCCAGAGCATGCTGCCATGTGGTCATGAATATATTTGGTCCATGTGAATTGGCATTCAAGACATACTCTCACCTCTTTATAACAAATCAAACATGGGGAGCCTTTTTGAGAAGGAAAATTAGGAAAAAGTACCTACAATTAGGCAGTTGCCTTGATAGAAATAGAGAGCCCCCATAGGGAGATTATAGTCACTTTAAGGGATAGTCTTTAGTGGTGTTTGGGACCATAGATGGAAATGTAACGCAATTGCAGAAAGATCTGGATTAAAATTGTAGACTTTTATATAGTGCTTTAAGGTTTACAAAGCACCTTATATGGATTATTTTGTTTGATATAACAAGGGGACCAGACAGTAGATGCCTATAATCAATGAGTTTCAGCAATTATATTCAGTTGCAGATTGGGATGAAGAAATAATTGATAAGTTATTGAACAAAGAGCTAAAATACTGAATTTCAGGGCTTTGAGCTCCCATATACTTGGTTAGAGTAATAGATCTTAATGTAACAGATAGTGACTGACTGGACAAAAAAATAGAGGAGAATTTGCAGTCAGGACTCTAGCAAAAAAAAAAAGCCATCAAGGAATACAAGAGTCCCAAACTAGTAGAATTAAAGACAAGTGTATGCTGGGATCCATAATCTCCAAAGGTATGAGAGTTCCAAAATGATCAAAGTCTTTGTTTTTGTTTCAATGCCGCTGACCACAGATATCAACAATGCTAGATAAGCACAGCCTGCTAATGCTTTGAGATTTGAGATCAGGTAGGAGTAAGATGGGGATTTCTGGAACTGGGATGGGATGGGATGGGTTAGCATAGGATAGGATAGGATAGATAGGATAGTATTTCAAGTCAATTCAATATATATTAGATAGTGTTTTTTAGAACATATCTACGGAAGAATTTTGTTTTTTGAAAATCCAGTCAATCTTTCAACTGAGTTTTTTTTTTCTTTTTCTACACTATTCTAAATCACCACCAATGTGAAAGCATCTGGAAGTTTGGCATCATGAAGGTCACAATCTGGATAACTGACAGTTCCAGTTAATCCTGTCATGAAACGGAACCTCCTGGAGGGTAAAACGTCCAGATGTGCAGCCCTGGGTGGCTCAAAAATCCTTATGGCTGATTCAGTTTTGTACTTTTTCTCCAAATGTTTTGTTGACATATAATGAAGAGAGAGAAAGATTGAATCATATGAGTTTACTTGGTAGACAAGCTGGGCTTAGGAAGGAAAAAAAATAAGCATCTAATTTTTTTCTAGATTCAGGAAAGGCTCAAGGGAAATGGGGGAAATCAATTAAAAGAGAGAGCTATCTTTTCAGGAATGTTAAATGACTAACAGGGCAGCGGGGTAGGACAGTGGACAGAGCACAAGGCATGGAGTCAGGAAGACCTGAGTTCAAATCCAGACCCTGGACAAGTCACTTAACCCTGTTTGCCTCAGTTTCCCCATTTGTAAAATGAGCTGGAGAAGGAAATGGCAAACTACTCCAGCATCCTTGCCAAGAAAACTCCAAATGGGGTCACACAGAGTTGGACATAACTGACAACTGTATAACAAATGACTAAACACTCTTAAAAGTTTTATGAAGTCAATATAACAGTGACCATAAGAAATCTGACTAAAATCTCAGGTTTTCAGCATGGATCACATAAGGAGATGGTCTCCACTCTTCCTAATATGTATATTTTCACCTCTTTCCTTCATATTGTCCCTTTCTCACTCACAGAATATTAGTTGAAATAAATGTTCTCTCTGTCTCACTTGCCCCCATTTCCTTCTCTCTGTATTTTCCTTTCTCCTCCTTCCTCTGCCCTCTCTTCTCTCTGCCCCTCTTACTTATATGTAATCTTCAAATTTGAATCAACTCTTCATCTCCTTATCTTGCTCCCTGTTTCCCTGTCTTTTTTCCCTCCCTCTCCCCCAATCAAATGTCACATTGAGATCAACTCTCTTTCTCTCCTGTGCTTTTTTTCCTCTTATCCTGCCCACCTCTGTTTATGTTATATGACTCTGAGCAGAACAACCCCAGGACATGGCCACTCAGGTCTTAGGTAAACCAAAACCTTGATACAATAGGCTTGGGTAAACCAAAACCTTGATACAATAGGAATAATCCACAGCTGGGTACTTGAGCAAAGGCTTAGCAAACCTGATAAAAGAATATCTAAAAATCACATTAATTGGAAACCATAGTATGAGCCAATGCTAATAGAAACTGCAACAAGAGTTCAGAGCATTTCAACAGAACTCACTGATGACAGGACTCATCATCTCATCACCATTATCCATCATCATTCCACATTTCTGTGACAGTTTACATTTTATAAAGCATTTTCCTAAAAACAACCCTGTGAGGTAGGCAGAACGGGTATTATTGTCTCTCTTCTATGGATGAAGAAACTGAAGCTTAGAGAGAAAAAGAAGTTTTGTCCAAGGCCACATTCTATTCTTGATCAACTTGGGTAACAGACCCATTGTCAAGGTGTTTCGTTTGATAGACGAGGAATGTGCTACTATTTTTGTTTTATCACATCCGATATATTGATTGGCTCTATCTACCAAGATATGAGCAAACTGATTTACTTGCAGAACGTTTGTACTCACTTTATACAACAGATGTGTTTGTGAGAAGTTGAATGTAAATCATTTGTCAAAAAAATCAACTTCTCTTTCAAACTAGAGGAGCTGGCTATTAAAAAGAATTTATTTGTAAAGTGAATTCTTACAAAAATCACTCCCTAATTTATCCTCTAGGGCAATTAGGTGGTAGAGTGGATAGATTGTTGGGTCTGGAGTCAAGAAAACTCAACTTCCTGAGTTCAAATCTGGCCTCAGGCACTTACTAGCTGTGTGACTCTTAATAGCAAGTCACTTAACATAGTTTGCCTCAGTTTCCTCCCCTGTAAAAATGAGCTGAAGAAGAAAATAGCGGGGCAGCTAGGTGGCGCAGTGGATAGAGCACCAGCCCTGAAGTCAGGAGGACCTGAGTTCAAATCCAGCCTTAGACCAAACACTTGATGCTTACTAGCTGTGTGACTCTGGGCAAGTCACTTAACCCCAATTGCAAAAAAAAAAAAAAAAAGAAGGAAATAGCAAGCTACTCCAATATCTTTGCTGAGAAAACCTCAAATGGGGTCATAAAGAGTCAGATACAACTGAAAAAAATGACTGAAACAACAACAAATTGATCCTCTTTGTTAAATTCAGATATTTACATGATAGGTTTGCTTAAAACAAGGTACTTCCTTCTCTATCATTCTCAGTACCATGGATAAATGGAAATGGTACATAGGCAAGGCTATGCTATGACAGTATTTGAGGAATTTTAAATTTGTGAGAAGCAAAGTTGATGGATCTTTAGAAATGTGGTAGACTAATGATGACTGGAAGAACAATGTCAGGGCAACACCTTTGAATAGAAAGGGGAATCTGCAAATGGAGTCCAGAGGAGGATGGGAAGAGTCCTAATGCGTTCTTTTCTCTTTGTTACAATAGGGGCTGGCTATGTGGCCAGGCAAAGTTAATTCAAAAATATACAATGGTGCTGTGGCTAGGAAAGAATTATTTTAGAACAATCCCTTGTTCTATAATTTAACAATTATCTGCTCTGATTCTGTTTAGGGCTTTAAAAAAAAAAAGACCATTTGAGGAACCCAATTTCTGGATCCAGGTGAGCTAATAAGGAGAAAAAAAGTGTGAAGGTGAGGAGTTGAGAAAGGCTAGACAGTGAGTGGTGGCATGCCATAGAGAAATACACAAGAACCACCCCCCTCCAAGACCTTAGGAGGTGATCTAAGGTATGGGGCAGAAGAGAAAGAAGACCCCATCCCAGCTGGGATAGAAACTAATTCATCTTCATTCTCACCAGCAACCTATTTCTTCACAGCAAACAAAATTTTAAAGATGCATTGGTCAACTCTTTTGTAGGTCAGAAGATCGGAAGTCCTATAATAGGTTGTATAGATGTAGAAGAAAAATGCTTAAATCACCAATTGACTTAAATCAAGAAAATATTCAGAGCCAAAGCATTTCATCTGACCTTGGTCTGAGCTCCAGTTCACTCTATGACCTCTTTCTGGGCAGAGATAAGGAGGGAACATTTTTTCAGTTGGGTTTTATCCTCAGAATAAATATCTACACTGAAGCAACAAAATGTTATTCCACTGTGCCTAGCATTGGATAGACTTTTCCTCTGAGTCACTTTCCCTCATTTACTGCAGATGTTTAGATACAAAAAGCCATCAGACCATTTCCCTTTGCTTTATTCCAGGAAAATCCTGTGACAAGGAAAATAATTTGGCTTTTCCCTTGCAATGGCTTAAAAAATAACATTAAAAAATTACCAGATTTCCTTGCAAAGTAGTCATACCTTTTATCCTAGTTTTTCAGCACTTAAATAAGAGTTCCACCATTTTTTCATATGAAAGAAACTAGTCAGAGCCAGCAGTGAGAGGCAGATGATAAAAAAAAAAAAAGCAAAGAATATGCAAGGGCATTGGGGAGAGATGGGGGGGCAGGGAAGAGATTGGGGTGAAGGAGAAATACAAGTTCTGTTTATGAAATATTTGCATATATCTAACCATTCCATTCAGCACCAAATGAAAGTGTGACCATTACATAATTGACTACAGTTACTTGAGTCAATAGATCACAGAATGCTAAAATGTTAGAGCTCCAAGGGTTCTTAGAAAACAGAACATCAGGGCTAGAAAATGGCTTAAGACCATTTTGTTTATTCCACTCATTTTATAGATAAGGAAACTGACACTAGAGAGAGAGCAAGAGACTTGTTCAAGACCACACAGCCAGCAAGGGGCAGAGCTGCAACTAAAATGCAAGTCTCTTGATTTCCAATTTACCATATTTTTTTAATTCCTTAATTCGTTGGTTTATTTCTGTCGACACTTGTGATTTCATTAATATAAGGCAGTGGTCTCACACTCAAACAGAAGCAGATCCCTGTGGGACACAAGTTGACTTAGAAAACCACAAATTAACCATTATTTTTGCTGTATTGTATTTTTAAAAAAAACATTTCCCAATTACATTTCAATCTGGTTTGGGCCAAACTTGAAGATTTTGCTGGCCCCTCCTGGGCTGATACTGAATTTTAGAATGATCCCTTGTTCTATAATTTAACAATTATCTGCTCTGGGATTCTATTTAGTGCTTAAAAGGGGGGGCGGCATTTGAAAAAAACCCAATTTCTGTACCCAGGCGAGCTAATAAGGAGAAAAAGTGTGAGAATGGGGAGTTGAAAATAACTTGACACCTCTGAGTAGGAATTACCAGTTGGGGTACTAAGAGGTTTAGTGATTTTCCTATGATAATGATGAGAAGATCTAGACTCCGGAAGGAAAAACCCTGAACTTTCTCACACGGTCAAATCTCTGGAGTTCGCCTGAGGCTATAACCCCATCAACTGGCCTTTCTTTGTGGCTACACCCAATCTCCCAATTCTTCTTTACCAGTAACCTAGCCTAGACCTCCCTTTGTCCCCTGACCACTTTCTACCTTTAATCCTATCTAGGCTCCATTCTCCTTTTGCCACCCCTGGAGTTCTATCACCTTACAGACTACTTGGCCACTCCTAGATCCCTCCCATAGTCTTTCTGTATATAAGGTCCATCTTATCTCCATTAAGATGATCTGATAATCTAACCACTGCTCAGATATTTACAATCTAAACCTCTAGACTTCATCAATAACACAGCCAGAATTTGTCAGAGGCAAGACCTGAACTCCGGATGCCCCTGAGTCAATTTTCATTTAATAATCAGTTATGGATATATCACTATTCTCCATGAAGGATATGACCTATATCATTCCATCCAGGAATCAACCAGGGAAGCAGGGCCTATCAATATATCTTGTCATCTGCCTGGTCACTAATCAATCCCTCCATGGCAGACTAGACCTTTACAGATCATTTTCCCCCAACTATCCCCCTTCAAAGGAAAAAATTCTCTCTGCTTTGGGATTCTGCTCCAGGATTAGGAGTTCTTGAATGATGGGGGATTACAAACTTATCTAACCCACTATCTATAGTCAACCAACCCTCTATGTTTCACATTCTATCTAATCATTTACCAGGAAACCAGGACTTACTCTGGCATCTTGCCATTTATATCCCACTTTCCACCTCTGGCTCTGGGAAAGAAATCAAATCAATATTATCTTTGTTCCTTAAAAGAGCATGACAATCGACTGCTCTATGGCTCTGCAACTCCTCAGACCAATATTCTCTTCTTTAGCCAACACTATGCATTATCTTCTCCTGTTAGAATGGAAACTCCTTGAGGGCAGGGGCTATCTCATTTTTGTATATGTATCCTCTAACACAGTGCCTTACACAGAGTAGGCACTCAATATTTTTTTTCATTCATTCATTCACCCTCCTTCAATGCCTCATTGTAGCATAGATGTGACTCCTGGGTTCATAAATGTTTGAAGAGCAAACTAATAGGTTCTTCCTACCAGTCCAGAAGGACAGTGAATGAGAGCCTCCCCATGAATTGTGCAAGGCTGTCATCTGAAAACCAACAAGCAAACTTTAACAAGGCTCATCAGAAAGTGAATTTCTGACCACAGTCACTCATGAAGACCATCTGCTAAAGCATAAAAGTCATTGGGGGGGGGGGAGGATGTGCAAACTGATAAAATCCCAGCTCCTTTGAGGCAATGAACAATGCCTATAGCCAGGGGTGTGATGCTAAATGTTTAACAACCGACTCTCCATAAGAAAAAAAAAGTATACTTGATACACTTTTAAATTTAATCTGCAGTGACATTTTCTCCATCATTTTCTTAAGTCTAGACAATCAACAAAAACAATAAATCAAGCCCTGATTTGTAGCATTTGCCAAGGTATAAATGCTCACACTGAAAATTTAACAGTAATGCATGCTCCTCTACAGCACCACAGATTAATAGACTCCTGCAGTCAGAAGGGATCCTGGAAATCATTTAGGCTAAGCCCCTTTGTTCTACAGAATAGGGATCAGAATCTCACAGAGGTTGTGTGATTTGACCTGGGTCCCACAGCAAGGAGATTAGAAGGGATACTTTATAAGGTAC
This sequence comes from Vombatus ursinus, assembly GCF_900497805.2. Classification (NCBI taxonomy): domain Eukaryota; kingdom Metazoa; phylum Chordata; class Mammalia; order Diprotodontia; family Vombatidae; genus Vombatus; species Vombatus ursinus. The sequence continues at coordinate 2,459,544 of NW_020953949.1, read as the reverse complement.
AGGGAAAAGTAGCAAGACCACAGGACTAGAAAACTGGGCTCCTGTCTTAATTCTGCCACTAATTTGCTGCACAACATTGGGCAAATCAGTTATTTGCCCTGTGTCTTATTTATCGTGTCTTTGAAACGAGGACAGTGAGGCCACAAGGAATGGTGAATAAAGAGCTGGCTTCTGGAGAGTCAGGAAGACCTGGATTTAAGTCCAACCTCTGATACCTACTGGCTGAATGACCTTGGTGAAATCACTTAACCTTCTTGCCCCAGGTAACTCTCAAGATTCTGATTTGCAGAGCAGGTGCTGATTTGCCCGGGGAGAAGAGAGTTTTCTCTGTGGGAATTTCCTAATCCAGTGAAATCACAGTTCCTGTGCACCCTTAAAAAATGTAGGGAGCTAAAGTAGATTACTGATAAGATTCTTGTTTGCACTAACATCCTATGTTCTATGGTGCCTTCCATTGGAATGTCTTGTGTTCCAAGATTCCTTCTAGCTCTAACATTGTTTGAGAGTCTTTTCCAGCTTTAATATTTAACGTATTTGCCTATTGTGTTGGAGGCAACAAAACCCATCCTTCTGGTTTAAGCCCTAGATCATAAGAGTCAAAATTTTGGAGCCAGCAGGCACGCCCCAAAAATCTGAAAATGATTCATCAGCTATGTTGGCAATTGCCCTGGGCTCCAATTCTCATTGATGAAGTACAACTTTACAAAAGGGAAGTGATGTGTTTGATCTCCTCCCCGGCAACCTTCAAATGGCTAATCTGGCTGTGAGTGGCTGAATTATCATAGGATCTTAGAGCAAGGACTGGAAGGGACCTCAGAGAACATCTGGTCGAACTCTCATTTTACAGAAGAGGAAACTTGGTCTCAGAGAAGCAAAATGATTTGTCTAAGGTCACATAGCTCATAATGACAGAAGAGGGATTTGACCCTCAGTCTGTTGACCTCAGATTATAATGCTATTCCGCCCTTGCTCTGTTGCCATATCCGAAGTATCTCATTCAGAGAGCAGGCTGCACTGTTATTCAGGCTGGGGAAGAGTGAGGAGACAGATGTCATTCAAGCTTTCCTTTGGAGCATTCTGCAAACAATTCCCCATGCTCTCAGATAATCAAAGAGGGGCTCAGGTGGCAGAATTGAGCACATGGGGATGGATTGAGGTCTGTGCCATCTACAGGGGAGGTGAACCTCATTTCATGGCCCTTAATAGGGGACTGTAGCTCTGGGGGACCTCAGTATCAGAGAGGGAAATTAAAATGGCATATATCCTGCTGAGAAAGCAGTCAGGAAAATGAATAGACCTATTCAGGAGAGGCTTCTTAGACCTACTGTGCTCATCTTCTGGATGGTAACAAGTGACAGTAATTGCAGGCTTTGGACAGAGTCTCATAGGGGACTGAAGGCAACCCATAATCAACGCTTCTTTGAGGCCCTGGCTCCAGAAGACAATGTCAAACTGAATTATTCATACTGACTCCCCTCCTTAGCTACCTCTTAAACAGCTACCAATGGGATTTGATGGGCTCCTACTGTGTAATTAGCAGGAGGATAAGGAATTCTGAATGTGGGAGTAAAGTTAGTGGACTCAGCACAAAGATGACAAGGATATCAATTTTGGGCTGGATCAGCTATTCTCTTTAAGGCATCCCTGGGAAGAATGGACCTATAGTTTGACCACTTCCAAAAATAATACTAGGTCAGATCCCTCAAGACTGTTACAAACCCTAGTGTACCCATTTCACAGATGAAGGAACTGAGGTACAGAGAGGTCTAATGACTTGCTTGCTATCACCTAACAGCCAGTAAGCGACAGAGACAAGGTTTGAAACATTCTAGGCCATTACGTCATGTATCTAACAATAGTAATGCAAATTCAAATAACACTTTACAAAGTGTTTACAATCCTGACAATTCTGGAAGGCTCCAGTACAAGGATTGTTGTCTCCATTTTAAAGATAAAAAGACAGAAGCTCAGAGGTAAAAATGACCTGCCTACTGTCACATAGCTAAGAGCAGGACTTGAATCCAGGTCTTGTGACTTCAAGTTCAGTCCCATTTCCTTAAATCGTACTCACTCTCTTCTATCAATACCTCATTCATTCATTCAATAAACATATATTAAATGTTCACTATGTGCCAGACAGTATGCTAAGTGCTGGATATCACAGCTCAGGTTCAACATGTCTAAAACAGAACTCATCGGAACACATCGTAATTTCCCCTAAACCCACCCCTTCTCCAGATTTCCGTATTTTTGTTGAGGGCAGTCACATAGGTTCTAAACTTTGAAATCATCCCTGCTTCTGCTTGGCCACACTGTTCACATCTATCCAGGTCCCAAATTTTATCAATTCTACTTCCACACCATCTTTCAGATCCATTCTCCTCTTTCTAATCATGTTACTCTAGTTCAGGCCCTTATCACCTCTCACCTAGAAGACTGCACTCTAATCTCTTGGCCCCCAATTATTTTTTTTCTCCAAATCTACTGGCCACACAGTTGTCAAGTTAATATTCCTAAAATACCCTTGCTCAAAAATCTTCAAGGTTCTCTATTATATCTAGTATCTCTGTCAGCCTAGCCGGTGTACTAGCTGTTCCTGAGGTCAATTCCATCTCTGCATCTTTGTACCAACTTGCCTCCCCCACTTTGCCTAGGAGCTCCTTCCTTACCTCTCTCTGATTCGAATTCCTAACCTCCCCCTGGACTCAGCTATCCTGCTACCTTCTGGGTGAAGCCTTTCTTGCTTTTTCCAGGACGCTGTACAAGGATCAAGGATGGATTTATCTACGTATACCTTCTCTCCTTCAGCTAAAATGAGAACTCCATGAAGTTTAGGATTATTTCATTCCTCTCTTTTCCCAGTACCTAGCACAACGCTCAAACACGGTAAGTGCTTAACTGAATTAACCATTTAATTTAATTAAGCATGCTCCCAGCTTGTTAAATTGAATTGTTTGTAGAGCACTCATATTTCCAAAGTGCTTTATTCCCACTTTATTCAATTAATCCTCCCAACAGCAATGTTTCTGTATCCCCATTTTATGGATAAGAAAAATGAGGTTCAGAAAGGCTTAAGGACTTGTGCAAAGTCATTAGCGAATGAACTGAACCAGGATTTAAATCCAGGATTTTCAGTTTCTGAGTCCAGTGTTTTTCCATTATACCAAGCGCCTCGTTCCTCTTCCACATTCACAGATTTAAAAAAAAAAATGATTGAAAGAAACTCAATCTCCCCTCTCCCTTACTTTAATCCCTGGACTTGAGAGAGAAAGAGAAAGGCTGCGTGTAATATCGGGTCACTCCGACCTCTCAGCTGTGGCTTTTGAAACAATAAAAGCGTTTCTCACCATCCATCAACACCAGCTTTCTGCAGCTCTGAGATCCCAAAGGACAAGGACCCCATGAAGTCATTCCTGCTGGTCAGATCCCAATCCCAGATCTCCACAGAAAGTCGTCTGTCTTTGTCCGACTCTTTCAGTTGACTACGAAGGAGAAAAAAAAAAGATTTCCGCAAGACGTTGTTTTACATTGTGAAGATGACAATCATAATGATTTATATCTCTACAGGGTTTTAGGCTTACAAAGTACTCTTTCACAATCACTATATTGAGGCAGCTATGGTTCTCCCCGTTTTATAGACACGGTAGTTGAGAAATGAGAGAGAGGTAAGATGACTACGATTAGCCAAGTCGTCTATACAGCTAATAAGTGTCACAAGTTCTTTCAACTTCTGTACTTCCTGGACATTTCCCAGGCAAGTTACAAAGAACAAGAAGAAGTATGTGCAGAGACTTTTTTGATGACCTCGTCATCCATCCATTAAGGCCCTCATCTTCTACAGCCTCTTATCTCCTAGCGCTTTAAGTAAACTTGGAATGTACTACTGCTGCCAGGAATGGTGCAAAGTGGGGCCTACCATGGGCATATTACTAAATTATAAACTTGATAGTTTCTAGATAAATGCATCACCCCTGGTTAGAGAAATTGTAAACCAAGCAAGAGTAGAAGAAGAGAAAGAATGCTGGGCTTGGACTCAGGATCTGAGTTCAAATGCTGGTTCCACTACCTAACATGGTGTGTCATCTTGGGTAATTTTCACAGGATTTTCACCTATGAATAGACCTTAGTGATCAACTCACCCAAACTCTGTAGAGTTTCCCAATATGTTAAATAAGAAGATTGAATTAAATAATCTCTAAAGCCCTTTACAATTCTGAATTTGTGATGTTAATCTGAACCTGGGAATAGGGGGGAGGAGAGGGTGGAGAATACTGCAAATGTGGAGGACTGATCACGTATGGAAGGTAACTAAGGAAGTCTGGGAAGGGTTTTAAAGGAGAAGAGGAACTAGGGTAGGATTTAGGCAAAGTGAAGAAAGAGAAACTAAGAACAACAACACACACATACACATGTACACACACACACATATACACACACATACATGTGTATACACGTTTACATGTGTGTGTCTATACATGCACATATATGGGCATGTATATACATATATACACATACACACACATATACATATATGTATAGAAAGAAAGAGAGAGAGAGGAAGAGAGAAAAGAAGAAAGAGAGGAAGAGAGAAAGAGAGAAAGAGAGGAGAGGAGAGAAGGAAAGGAGAGAAGGAAAGAAAGGAAGAAAGAAGGAAAGAAAGAAAGAAGGAAAGGAAGGAAGAAAGAAGGAAAGAAAGAAGGAAAGAAAGAAGGAAAGAAAGAAAGAAGGCTGGCTTGAGAGCCAGGAAGATTGGAGTTCAAGTTCTGCTTCTAACATATACTAGCTGTGTGACCCTGAGTAAGTCACTTAACTTCTCAGTACTCTATATGTCTCTCTAAAAGCATGAATTGAAGAGAAGGTGTTAACTGGCATTGATCGATAAAGATCTTCACCAGGAATTCCCTCTACTAATGAAGCTACAGGTTTCATCTTTATCCCTATCTTTCAAGAAAAAGGACACATGGAGTATGCCTAAGGCATCATTATGGCAATGGCAAAGCAGATGAGATTGGAAACAGTTAAACCAGGAATCTGCACTAGCCATCTATGGGACTATTAAAGAATATTTATTTTTAGATTTTATAATTTCACAGTCTGTGTTTGTTTTGTTTGAGCTTTTCATATTGTCATAATAGAAACACAATGTACAGAACAAAGAAAATGATTGCCCTAAATTCTCTACTCTGTCGTGACCAGACCATATTTAAAGCACTGGGTCTGGTTCTAAGAACTATGAGTAGGACAAACAATAGCAAGGTGGATCATGTCCAAAGGGGAGGGATTTTGTTTTGTTCTGTTTTCTAAAGTGGAAATCAAACTCAGTATGAGTCAACAGTGTGATGTGCATACAAAAATGTGACTGTGATCCTGGGCTAAATTAACAAAAACATTGCAACTAGAACAGGCGAATGTCCCATTGAATGTATTATGTCTGGTTAGATCACATATCTGGAGTATTATGTTCGACTCTAAGCAGCAGATATTTGGAAAGAGCTTGACATTCTGGAAAGCATTCAGGTGAGGGTCTTCAGAATGGCTAGTGACCTGGAGACCCTAGTTCAAGTCCTCATCACTTCTGGCTTGTAATAACCTGCTACCAGTCTGTACCCTCTCAGGACCACATTCCATTTACTTTGTTGTTGTTCAGTTGTTTTCACCCCATTTGGGGTTTTCTGGACAAAGACACTGAAGTGGTTTGCCATTTCCTGCTCCAGCTCATTTTACAAATGAGGAAACTGAGGGAAACAGGGTTAAGTGAGTCCAGGGTCACATAGCTAGTAAGTGTCTGAGGCTAGATTTGAACTCAGGAAGATGAGTCTTATTGACTCTAGGGCCAGCACTCTATCCACTGTGCCTCCTAGGTGCCCTTCCACTAACTTGCCATTTCCCAAAACACAGATCTATCCATACCATTCCCCTACTCAAAACTTCCATCATTCTCTCTTGACCATAAGATAAAATGTAAAATACTAGTTTGAGACCACAAGTAAATTTCATAGTATTCAGAGTTTTGGAGGGATCTTAGTGACCAACTCGTTTGAACTCTGTAGATTTTAGTTTCCTAATCTAGAGAAAGGGGAAGTTGAATTAGACAGTCTCTAAAATCCCTTCCAACTCTAAATCTAGAACGTTAATCTGGTCCTGGAGAAAGTAGCTAGAACTTTCTAAGCATGGCAGACTGACAATAACTAGAAAGTGATCCAGAAAGCTGGGCATGTAAAGACCTCCGCAATCTAGTTTCCATCTTATTTCATATTATTTTCTTCATACATTCATGCTTCCAGTCAAACTGGCCTACATATGACATCTCTCACTTGTGTCCTTTGCACAGGTGGTCTCCCATGTCTAGATTATACTACTTCTTTACCTTAGCCTCTATCAATGCTTAGATTCCTTCCACAGATCGTGTGCCACTGATATGAGAACCTATACGAGGCTATTTATTTATTTATTTATTTATTCATTCATTTATTATTCCCAATCCCCTCTAGGTACTAGTGCCCTCACCTTCTTGAAATTATTTTGACATTCTGTATTACCTTATCTCTGTGCATATGTTATTTCTTTCAGTTGAACAGAAGATCCTTGAGGTAGATTTTGTTTCATTTTTGTCATTATATCCCAAGAAAAATGATTATCAAATAGGACTTAATAAAAGTTTGTTATACTGAAATGTAAAGCCATACAGGGATTGGTGGAAGTGATTGGAGATGTTTTAATTAGAGATGCAAAGTCTTAACAGGAGACACGATGGGTGTCTTTAAGTATCTGAAAGACTGTCAAGTGGAAAAAAAAATATCACACTTGTTCTTTCTTGGCCCAGAGTAAAGAATGAGAAACAATGAATGAAAACTCCAGGGAATAAGTTTAGATCTGGAATAAAGAAAAACTTCTGAACAATTAGAACTACCTAAAAATGGCATAGACTGCCTTAAGAGGTAGTGGTAGTAGAGACAGAGCCATTGTAGGTCTTCAAGAAAAAGGCTGGATGACTGTTGTTTGGGGATATGGTGAAGGAGGTTCTTAGTTACAAAGAAATTGGACTAGATTTCCTTCAAAGTCTCTTCCAACTCTGAAACGCTGTGAATCTGTGGATAGCAACGAGGATGGCAAAGAGAACAAGTCATATCAGGAATTACTGAAGGAAAAGAAAATATTTGACCTGGAAAATAGAAGACATAATCACCATCTTCAAATACTTGAAAGATTACCATTTGTAAGGGGCCTTATATTTGTTTTGTTTGGGGACAGAAGAAAGGACTTGATAAAACTTCAAACAAGGCAAATTGTTATATTCCTCACAAATAGAATGGTCCAAAATTGGAATGGGTTTCCTCAAGAGGAAGTAATCTCCACATCCTTGGAAATATTCAGGAGGAGCAAGGGTTGAACTGTTCTTTGGGGATGGAATAGTTAGGATTTCTGTATCAATAAGAGGTAGGACTTAAATGACCTCTGAGTTCCTCCATCTAGCATGACAGGTACTAATTCTAAGAGTTAATAAGGTCCCTTTGAAAAACCCAACCTCTCTCTCAAGTGAACTAGGAGGGAAGAAGAGAGGATCTCCCTGCTTAGGACAGGAAGATCAAGGGGAATTAGAAAATAAATCTTAGAGGCCAGGCACAGACTGATAGAAATAATATTGTAAAAACACACAAAAGAGAACATAATCCCTGGAGTTTTGGAGGGTAGACAACAAAAGTTGAACAAAAAAAAAAGAGCTCATGGAGCTCTCACATTGGTTGAGAACATATACCAGAGTTACACAGAATGAGAAGATGGGAATGGATTGCAATGTGGGAACCCATGTCAATGAGAAATCATGACTATTGAGACATAGGACAAACAGTCAGAGAATAAGAGGAAAACCCCAAAGGGATTGGATTTGGCTAGTTTTCTTCCTAACACTCCATTTCCTCATAATGACCTTCTGAGAACCCATTATGGGAATGAGGAAAGTGACTTCACATCCACTGGTAAGAGAGACATCTATCATCTATTATCCAATTTGAGAAGGGGCTGAGTCCCAAATGCTTCCCTCTCTATCTTGAAAGGTATCCTTCATAGACCTAAGGAATTTAGTCCTGAGATAAGGAAACACTTACTAGCGACTAGAAATATCCAAAAATGGAACAGGCTGCCTTGAAAAGTAATGAGTTCTTCCTATTTGAGAGAAGAGCAGAGGAACCTGGCTAGGAGAAGAGAAGAGAAGGGAAGTCCCAGAAAGGAAAAGGAAGGGAAGGGAAGGGAAAAGAAAAGAAGGGAAAGGAAGGGAAGAGGGAAGGGAAGGGAGAGAGAGAGACAGAGACAGAGAGAGAGACAGAAAGACAGAAAGAGAGAGACAGAGACATAAGGAAGACAAGTTAAGAGAGACCCCCTCCCCAATCTCTCAGTGACCTGAGCCCAATCCCTACCAACCCACTCAACTAGAATGATGATACTTACAACTTAAATGTCTCATTCCACTCAGGGTTGAGGGAACACTTGATGGTTTTGGTCTTCTGCTTGCTCTCACTCTTGGGATCAGGGATGAGTTTCAGTTTCACATAAGGATCTGATAGACCATTAGGGTCCATAGGTACTAGATTTTTTGCATCTCTTACTGAAAAAAAGAAAAAGAGAGAAAATTAGGATCTGATACAGAAAAGACAAAGCAAAAACATTTCAAAGGAAAAAAAAACTTGAATATAGTGCATTTTAAAAGAATGTTTTACTACACCACTTTTGCTTTGTGTCTCTTAATAGAATGTGAAAGTATGTCCTATTCATTTCTATACATATACATAAAATACATATAAATGTGGTCTCCCTAAAAAAATATATGTTTCTTGAGGGCAAGACCTTTTTTGCCATTGTATACCTAGGACAGTGCCAGTTGCATAGTAAAAGAGCTTAATTGCTTATTAATTGCCTTATTCCTGGAACAATTGGAGACAAATATCACAAGGACTAAGGCATGAAAGAAACCTTCCAGGGGGTGGGGTGGGAGATTTGGGTGGAAACCAAGGGATGGACATTGTTCTGTGAATAAAGGCAGAAACCCCCAGAACACCAGCTCTCATGTGTGGAGGATGCAGGACTACACAAGGCCCTGGTGGAGAGCCGACAGATGCTTTGAGAGAGGAGGAAGAGGATATAAAGGTTTTGAACCCTCTTCTCCCCAACAAACCCCTCAAAGAAAGCAGAAAAATGTTAGACCTCAAAGTAATAATAGGAGCCATATAACTCAATTCCTTCATTTTGTAAAGAGGAAGCTGAGCCTTCAGAGAGAAGTCACTTGGACAAGGCTTATTCAATTCTTATTGAAACTGAGGCTGAAATGGAGTCAAATGGAACAATCTCATAGAGTCTTATATTATGATGTTAGACAGCATAATGGATAGACCACCAGACTTGGAGTCATGAAGACCTGAATTCATATTTTGCCTCAGACACTTAATAGTTGTGTGACCCATTTAAGTCACATAACCTCTCTCAGCCTTAGTTTTCCTCATCTGTAAAATGGGGATAATAATAGCACCTATTCCCAGGATCACTATGAGAATCAAACAAGATAACACGTACAGAGCACTTAGCAAACCTTAATAAATGCTAACTTCATTTATTATTGTTATTGTTACTATTACTATGATTATATGTGGGAAGAAACTTCAAGATCGCTTTATCTAAACCCCTCATTTTATAGATGAAGAAAAAGAGGTCATGTAAGAACTGGGATTTCCTAGAAAGCCTGGTTTCCTAACTTTCCAGTCCAGAACTCTTTCAGCCAGATTGCTGAAATTTGACATTTTGAGATATGGCCAAGGCTCCCTTCAGGGTGCTTGGTCTCATGACCCAGGACAAATAGCTGAATGGGAAAGAGGCTATCTCCTCCATCCTTCCCAGGCTCCATCTGGCCCCAAGCTCACCTATCCCAGTGAGGGCAGCCAAGCAGCCTACTCTGGCTGGCAACAAGGGCATTGGGAGGAGGGGGGATTTAGTACTGCCACCAGACTGTAGCAGAGTATGGTGAGGTACAGGCAGCAGATAGTCCAAACATCCATTGTTCCCATCCAGTCCCCTGGGCTCTAAATCCATCAAGCACCAGCCATGCCTGGTCTAGGCCTCCCTTCTTATTCATGAGCTGGGCCAGAGTTCCAGTCCTGATAGCCTCTGATTTCAACCTCTCTCTCTCTTCACCTGAGAGACTAAAGGCCAAATCTTATTCTCCTGTCCCTGCCATTATCATGTTGTCACTGAGCTTGGCCTCAGCTATTTTCCTAAGAAAATTTCAAGTTCTATTAGCATTCCTCCAAATTTCCTGTCCTGGGGCAGATTTTCCAAGATCAGAAAGGCCCATTTCCCAGGCCTTAGTTTTGGTTCTGTACAAAAAGACCCTCTTGTTACTGTTATATCAATGAGGTTGACAGAAGAGCAGTGTACTATCCAGTGTAGCAGTGTCATGACACACCCATGACAGCCCATTTGTCATTTTACGCACACATACACAGACTCAGATCCCAATTCAAGGAAGAAAAATGTATTTTCAGCTTAGGGAAACCACGAGAAATATCCACTTCTCCTTAAAGACTCACTACCTAATGAAGACTAAAAAGCCTGTTTGTAGATCCAGAGCATAAAAATATATCTCCTAAAACCAAGATTAATTACTACTAGCAATTCTTGATATATTAGGAGGCTGCAAGTAGGGAGGATAACATGAGTTATGTGTATGTATCATGTATATGTCAATCATATGTGATAGTATTGGTAAGTGGATGGTGCCTAAGCAACGTGTATACGTGTTGTGAGCTATATTTGTGACACAAATATAGCATTCCTATACTCCAAACTGTAGCATTCCTGGTCTGGTCCTCTATGTGTCATGTAGATGGTACATATACAGTGTATATAACATCCACAAAGATTTATTCAGTCATTTCAGTCATTTCTGACTCTGTGACCCCATTTGGGTTTTGGTTTTTTTTTGGCAAAGACACTGGAGTGGTTTGCCATTTCCTTCTCCAGCTCATTTTACAGATAAGGAAACTGAGGCAAACAGGGTTAAGAGACTTATCCAGGGTCACACAGCTAGTATCTGAGACCAGATTTAAACTCCTATCTTCCTAACTCCCAAGCTCTATCCACTGAGTCACCTAGCTGCCTATTCATAGTAAGTGCCTGTATTACGTGTCTGTTTCATTTACATGTAATAGGCATACTACGGAAAGGTCTGTATTCTGTCTAGTATGTTTGAGAAGTATATATGGGCCATATATACATAATATGCATCTTGCTAGGTGTGGATTGCCTAGCAAGGGAAAAAGAACCCCATTAGGGCTCCTTTAGACTCAATTTGCAGACTCCTCTTTCCATTCAAAGACGATTCCCTGACATTGTTCCTCCAGCCATCATTAGTCTAACACAGCCTGGTGGTACAATATAGAAAGCCTAGGGCCTGCAGAAAGACCTGAGCTCAAATCTCGTCTCAGACACTTAATAGCTATAAGACCTCAGACAAGTCACTTAACTTCTGTCTGCCTCATCTATAAAATAGGGATAATTTTGGAACCTCATCTGTAAAACAGGGAGAATAATAGCACCTGCCTCCCCAGGTTGTTCTGAAGATCAAATGACAACATATGTAAAGTGCTTTGCAAACCTTAAAATGCTATATAAATGCTAGCTACTATTATCGTCATTGTTGTTAGTGTCATTATTGTTATTATTTAAGTGCGTGATGTTCATTGCGTGCATGATAAAGGATGTGATCATATGTATGTCTATCAGTCAATATGTTAAAAGCCCGAACAGAATACCAAAAAATGGCTTGGGTAGCCAATTTTATAAATAACAGTAACAATTTACAGTTATGTAATTCTACAAGGTTTACAAAGAACTTTCTTCACATAGATATTCAAATAGACTCATGGTGTTGGTAACACAAGCATTATTAAAATCCCAGTTTTTAAAAAGAAGGAAATAGAGGTTCGGTAAAATGAAATTATTTCCATTCATTCAACAAGGCTTTATTAAATGTCTACTGTATGTCAGGCACTGGAAACTCAAAGACAAAATGAAACAATCCTTGTGCTTATGGAGTTTATATTATATTGGGGAAAACAATGGGAATAAAGAAAATTAACAAAAATATACATATATACAAAGTAATTAACCAAGGGAGGACACTAGCAATTCTGAGGAACTGGGACAGGAAACCTGAAGAAGATAGTATTTGAGGTGAAAGTTGAGGGCTCAAAAGGATGGAGATGGGGTAGGAACATTTTCCAGGCATGGGGGAAAGCTTGTACAAAGGTGAGATGGGAAATGGAATGTTGAATATAAGGACTAGAAAACAAGCAAGCTTGGTAAGAGTATCTACACCCTCCAGACAAATGTCTATGATTTTGTGATCCTATAAGGACCAAGTTCCTGGAGGAGACAAGAGGGGATAGGATCAGAGGCTCAAGTAAAAGGTCTAGTTTTGACAAAGAGAAGGTCACCTCTCCATCTGACACTAAGTGGGGAAAGAAGAAAATAAGATTATTTTAAAGTGGAGAGCTGAGAAGAGGCAGGAACTCATGACTGATATCCTCAGTGTTTTCAGTGAAGTATTTGATGAGATATTAGTCTTAGTGATGAGGACCTGCCCAATTGAGAATGTGCAACAAATATGTAATGGACCTAAGTTTCATGTGTTACTTCTTTTATCAATGTTCAGCAGTACGGGTATAGGAGCAGAGGAGGCAGACGATGGGAGTATCCCAGAGCTGGGACTTGTAAAGGAGTGAACATTGACTGGACAAAGTGGCAAGGGGTTCCAGGCCAGAGAATAAAGTTGACTTGCCCATGCCTAGTGTCAGAGCCAGGACTAAACCCTGAATTTCTGAATTTGAAATACAGTGCTATCCATACCTAAAGATCTGCAAAATTTAGCACAGACTGGAAACACCTGATTAAGGTTTAATTTTAAAGGCTCTCAAGAGGAGGAAACTGCATTTCACATCTTGTATCGAGGATTCATCACTCACCTCTAATTCACTAGAGAGCAGGCTTCCACTATCTCAGAAGAATTAGGATCAAAGCACATAATCCTAGTCATTCCAGTAAAGTAGGCAGAAAAATACGGCACTTAAAATTCAGTTTCCTAAGGTTCCCTAGGGTCTTGGACAGTGGATGCTAAATACCCAAGGAAAGGGCTGAGATTACAGAATTAGAGAAGAAGAATCACAAAATTTATGAGTTAAAAGGAACACCTTGGATTGTGGCTAGTCCTTTTCATTGAGAATCTAAGAGTTGAAGAGACTTCAAAAGCCATCCAGTCCAACAGGAGTGTGTTGGAGCCAACTTTTACTGGCTCATAAGAACTGAATGTTCATTTTTCATTATGAGCATTTGCATCTCAAAAATCAGCAAAAGCTACAAATTAGGATGTGATTTAGGAAAATGGTGGAGAAAATATTAATACTTCAGACTAAATCTAAAAGGGCGTTGTGGTTACATTTTTTCTAGGAAGCCGGTTATTAAATATTTATCTGCACATCTCATAAGTTCAACCCATACCTGACTGAGATTCCTTTTTATAACATACTCAACAAATGGTCATCAGATCTTTGCTTGAAGACATCCAGTGGAGGAGGACTTACTACCTCCTTAGGCATCCCATTCCCCTTGTACATATTTCTGATGGTCATAAAGCTTTTATTAAGACAAACCTAAATTTGCTTCTGTGCATGTTCTGCCTACTTCTGCTATACAAAGTCAATTGTAACAATTCTATTGCTTTTTCAATGTAATATCCCTTCCAAAACGTGAAGATAATAATTATATTCTCTACCCCTGCAAGTAATCTCTTCTTCATACTGAAAATCTCCAATTATTTTTTAAATTAATTAATAAATCAAGAATTTATTAAGTGCCTACTAAGTGCCAGACATTGTTCGAGGCACTGGGAATACGGAGACAAAAGTGAAAGATGTATGTTCTACCCTTTTCCCCTCCTCCTCTCTTTACCCTGGCCTATTAGACATCATGGGGGCATTAGGTTAGAACATCAACAGTTGCATCCGTTCTCCCCCAAACTTCTTACTAACGCCCCTTCCCCTCTCTTGGCTAAACACTGCCCTTTTCATCCCCCACCAATAGGTCTGGGTAATTAATACATGAGGCTATGAAAATAAAGGCATTTAATATTACTCTTGGAACCACTCAGAAATTCATGCAGATTGGGTATACGGATGCAACTGTAGTTCAGGTGCAACTCTAAGGCTTCCTCCTTCCTTGTGATCTACTCTAGGACCCTTCCTTGTATGTCTTTCCACTTCCGTTGGCTATATCTTCTTAAGGGTACCATGCTCTCAACCAGCTTGTCAGGCATGCAACTGAGAGTTCCCAGTCTTGAGTTCCTTGGCCTAGGATAGGAATGCAAAGCTTTAGTGGTACCTTCCCTTTACTTACTGGAGGGATAGAGGTGATTTTTACGTGAAGGTCACTAAATTTGGCACTAGAAGACCTGGTTCTGTCATGCGACCTTGGGCACACCACTTTCCTCTATAGTTCCTAGTTTCTCCTCCAGAAAATAAGCATAATAAAATTTGTGCCACTTCTCCTAAAGGGCTATTGGAAAGGAAGTGTTTTATAAGTTATAAAAAGCACTAAATAACACTTGACAAATCGGTCCACTTAGGGGTGGGAAGCATCCTCCGTTGATACATACACTTTCATCTGAACCCCTTAAAGAAAAAAAAACAAACTAGACTGCATTCATTTATATCACACCTTCTTCAGATAACAATAGTTCACATTTCTATAGTGCTTTACAGCTTACAAAGTTCTTTCCTTACAGTAACTCTGTGAGGTAGGTTATGTAAGAATTTTCTCCATTTGTTAGTTGAGGGGGAAAAAGGGTTTGAGAGATTACCTAATCTGCCAAGATTACATAATTGAGTGGAACTGAGATTCCAAACAAGGTCCTTTGATGCCAATCACAGTGATTTTTCTCCTGTACCACATATAGTGGGAAAAATATTCTCACCCTTGCCCCATGCAGGTTAGGCTATTTTTTACATTAAAACTACTGAGACCATCCTTGAGTCGTGATTGTCTCAATGGACTAGAGGCTCAGGCTGTAGATATCCCTTTCTGATCACTTGAATACAAAGCAGCCACAAGGAGTTCCAAGTGCTCTCTTTGATACTTGGTTGGGAGAACATGATGGGCAACTCAGGCAAGTGAGCTTCACTCAGCTGAATCAATATGAGGTATCCTCAGCACCTATCCTTGATGAAAATCTTTCTGCTAAAGCTAAGTGAATCTCCTTTTGTCAACTGAATGATCTCTGAATGTCTCATTTTTTCCCAATATTGAACCTAAACTATCCAGAGACTGGCTTGAGTTAGGGCCAATCCAGAATACACACACACACACACACACACACACACACACACACACACACACACATACACAGTCTGTGTATATATATATAGACAGAGAGTTCCCCCTTTAAGCAAATGGGCCAGACAGATCTCCACTTAAAATGATTCTTACATAACGCAAATTTGCCCCACCTACCCATTTCACTTAGCCTATACAACAAAGGCATTCACAAAAGGATACCTTGATAATACCAAGTCATAAAATGTACTAAAATTCAGATATATTAAATACCATACCATAATGATGAACAGAATTATGAAAGGTAAAGTTAATGATAAAGTATGCACATAGGCTTGTAGTGTGCTGCCCCGCCCCACCCACTCCACCTAGCTTTTATCACTGGCAGTTGGCTGTGCAACTTTTTTTTTTTTATGAAACTATCAAGTCATGTTTGGACAGTGGTTCTCTTTTTCTTCTCATATATCTGATGAAAGTAAGCAGTGTTATCCTCAACTAGTCTTTGAACTTTAAAAAATCTTGAAGTATTTGGATTCATCTTTTCAATACAAGAAAAAATTCCCTCAAATGATGAAATGCTGCTGCCAGCTATCTCATTGTGAATCTTTTTGGTTTGACCTCGAGTTCTGAATCTTTCCTTTCTTCTTCTGCAATCTTTGCAACTAGCAGATCAATCAGATCCTCATTCAACAGTTCTTCTCCATAAGACTCAATCAACTCCTCCACATCATTCTCATCCATTTCTAGCTCCAATGCTTGTGCTAATTTTATACTCTTGTTACTCACTTCTTCAAAAGTTTCATCTTTGTCAAATCCACAAAATTCAGAAATGAACTGTGGGCACACTATTTTCCAAACTTTCTTTATACGTATTTCTGTTAAATCTTCCCATGCCTTTCAGAATTCTTTACATAAAGCTGAATTTACATAATGTGAATTTACATAAAGCAAGAACTCTGTGTGTGTGTATATGTGTATATATATATATATACACACACACATATACCCACATATAATATACACATACACATATAAACACATACATGTGTGTATATATATCTTCCTTTATCATGAAAATATGGAGATATTTGTCTAATAAACTGTCATTAAGTCCAAATATTCAATTCTACATCTATACAATGAATGCAACAAGCATTTCCATTTCAACATTTCAGTGGCTGAGTTTTGAGATACCCATGTTTTTTAACCACATACAACTAATTCTCCAGGTGTTGTTTCAATTACTCAACAAGCCACAAATAGTTCAAAGGAAAACCAATAAGTGTAGTAGAAAAACACTGAATTTTGAAAAGACCTGGGCTTATGTCCCAAGCAGTTCTGCCTTTCAGTACCTATATGATCTTGACCAAATCATTTGTCCCCATTCTGGCTCTCAGCTTCATCATTTGTTTAAAAAAGGAAGTTGAACTGGAAGATCTCTAAAGTCCCTTCCAGCTCAAAATCAATGATTTTATGCTCTGCTTTCTAGGAGAAGGAATTTGGAATGTAACATCTAACACATGGGGAGCTAAATAAATACAGGATTTGAGAAGATTCATGGCATCAGAAACTTTACTGTCTGAATGATTGGCAGCGCATCTCCAAATAAAAACCTAACAGTAGGCTTCCTCCTGGTAGAACAAAGGTTAGTTTCTAACAGCTCCCTTTTCATTTTTCTTCTTTATAAGTTGACATTGCAATGAAGACCACCTGTTTGAGACATTTGGTTTATTCTTCCCTTCTCTCTAGCTTAGGAATTCATAGTAACCTTATGGTGCCCCTTGTACAATAAGAAAATGTGTTATACACTTAAGCTGTCAATGTCTCTGCAAATGATAATGCTTAAAATACAGATCTTTGAGAAGAATGACTAGAAATAATGTCCATTTCCTCTGGTGATCATCACGTTGTCTCTAATCATAACCTTTGTCACTGGACTGACCAGTTTCCTATAGGGGAAGATATTGGCAGCAGCTGGGAGCTGTCCACCATTGAATATCACTTGGCAAGCAAAGCAAAGAGAGCAGGGTCAGCACCACATGCCAGTTTTCTCAAAAGCCATCTGGTTCAACTCATTTCATAGACAGGTGATTGAGGCATAGAGAGTTCAAGCAACTTGCTAGAGGTCATGCAGGTAATATCAGAGGTGGAATTTGACTCGGATCCTCTGACTTCAGAGCTAGATCTTGCCATAATGGGTATTAAAAATTATGTACAACCTTATTGCTCAAGCTCAAAATCATTTGGACGCACTTGATTTCTTTGAACTCGACCTTGGAAAGCTTTTTCTTTCTTGCCCCTGAGACTCCTTTGCCACCACATTGCTGACATGCTTTTTTAGCCCATAGATAGAATATCATGGTGCAATTCAAAAAGTACAAAACTTGGAGTCACAGGATTTATATTTGAATTCTGATTCTTCTACTTAATGACCTCTCAGTCTCTTAACTTTTCTAGGCCTCCACTTCCTCTGCTATAAAATGAAGGCATAAAACTGAATGTTCACTAATGTTCCTTTTAGTTCTAAATCTATGCTCCAATAATTTACTATCTTAAGTTCTCATTGTTTGATATTTCAAGCTTGCTATGCTGATAACTGATCCTTCTACACTATGGGACCCATCTGTTGCTTGTTTCTAATCCCTTTTAAATGGATACTTTACTATTGGCAACTTTCTTAGCCCATTCAGACTGGCCAATAAAAACTGCAGTCAATGCTGTGTAGGACTTTGGGCCATAGCACTTGTCCAGTCCTATCCCCTGATCTTACCCCTAAGCAGCACATATAGGTAGTTCCTCGAGAATACATGCACAAGCAAGGTTCTCTGGCCTAAGCTGAATTCAATTTTCATAAGGTTACCAGGCCCTGGTAATCCAATTGGCCTAGAACCAACATTAGGATTCATCTAGTTCTATATAAATATATAAAAACAAGGAAAAACCCATAGAAGATTTCTGCTCCCTTGGCAATACGAAAAACCAAAACCTAACATGCCAAAGCAGGAGGAAACAATGTGCCTGGACATGTGATGCTTTCCCAGTAGAATCAGGGGTAAAGCAAGAGTACTCCTCCCTACTATTATTTGTAATAGTTTTAGAAATGTTAGCTACGTCAGTAAGGCAAGAGTTAAAATTAAAGGAACAAATATTGTCAAGGAAGAGATAAATTTATTTCTTTTTTCAGATGACATGATGATGTACTTTAAAAACCTCAGAGATTAGCCTAAGAATATAAATACATAAATCCATAAAGACCATCAAAATATCTTTATACCACCAACAAAAACCAGGAAAAACTAAAAAGAGAAGTCCCATTTAAAATAACTACAAAATACATAAAAATCTTGTACTTAACCTAACAAGACACACAAAATTTATATAAATATAACTATTCTTTACAGAAATAAAAAGAGACAAATGATTGAACAGATAATCACTGCTAATGGTTAGGCTGTGACAATGCAGTAGTTTACAGATTTTATGCTATACCAATGAAAAGGAGACGATTTGATATAATAATAACAGAATTCATTTGCAAGAACAAAAGGTCTAGAGTCTCGAGAGAAATAAAAAGAAAAAAGTAGGAATGAATGGCACGTGGAATTCCCGTACTTCAAACTATATTTTGAGACAGTAATCACATACAATTTGGAACTAGTAAAATGCTATATCTTCTATAAAAGCCTTCTCTGATTCTTTCCAACCTCAAAACACAAGCAATCCTTCTCTCAGATCTCTGATAGCTCCCTCTTCCTTTCCTATGTATTCATACCCTATTCTGTATTAGTTATTTTAATAAATATGATATCTCCCCTAAAATGCTATAAGCTCCTTAGGGTCAAAGACCACATCAGTCATTCATTTTATGCATTTCCTTTGTGGTATTTCCAAAAATAACAGGATTCAGTACAGGAAAGAGCCTGAGTGGTCATCTAGTCCAACATCCTAATTTTACCAATGAAAAAACTTAGGTCCGTTTATAAAGGTAACACAACTTGCTGAAGGTAACATAGATAATAATAGAGAGTTTGAGTTTAGGTGTCTAATTCCATATCTAGTGATCTATTTGACATACCATAAACCATACTACACCCAACACAGTGTCCTATAAGAAAAGACATTTAATATTTTTTAAATTGTCACTTACTACAAGAGGCCTTCCCTGATTCCTTCAGTCAATAGTACATCATTGCTTTGATAATTTTGTATTTATATATCTAATATGTATTTCTCTAGGATGAGTATGGGAGCAGGTGGCCCAAAAGTCAGGATTTAATCGTTTAAAATTGGATCAAGACTTTTGGAACATCCCGTATTTATGTCTCATATTTACATATCATCCAAGTAAAGTGTAGGCTTCTTAAAGACAGGTACTGCCTCACTTTTTTTATTTTTAATTTCAGCACCTATCACAGGGCCTGGCACATAGTAAGTGTAACCCCAGGCCCAAAGCCCATTGTTATGGGACTCTCTTCTTATTGATGGAAATCAGTTCTCCACACCTGTGTTGGGAAAGTTGGCAAGAGTGAGAAAGCTCCAGTCTCTTCACTCTTCTTCTAGTTTTCCTCAAGCTTCCAGTCTCTTTGAGTCTCTTTAAGTCTCTTTGGGTTCTGAAGCCTCTTTAGGTGCTTCTGATTTTCAGCTTCAAGAGAGAAGTTGGAAGATGTGAACCCCACTTTAGACTGTTGAAAGGAGGAAAAGACTCAGGGAAAAAGCTGACTTGAGAGGAATTGGCGGTCCCCATCATGTCCTTACCTCCAGTTTGCTGTCCTAGAGACTGGAGAACTTTCCCTTGGGTGACATCTAGGACACTCACTCACTCATACACTCTCTCTCTCTCTCCCCTTCCCTCCCTCCCTCCCTCCCACTAGGGGAACTCCTTCATTCTGTACTGTCCAGTACATATTCTCATATGTATACTTTCTGTGACTTCTGTTTTTCTTGATTTGGATAAATGGGTTTTTTGATATTCACTATATGTGTTCATTGTGAAACTGGTATTTGGAGGGAAAGAGGGTCAAGCCTTAGATATAGAGTTTGGTGTGCTCTGCCCCTCCAATAATGAAGCAGACATCAGAAGTTAGCTTGAATCTGAAAACCACATCCTCTAGATGAAGGCGTCTTAAACTTTTTCCACTCATGATCCCATCAGCAATCCCTAAACTGTGGGTCACCAGCGTTTCCTAAATTGTGGGTTGTGACCCCATCACAACCCATAGTTTAACAAGCGCTGCAGGTAAATAATATTTAAGGGAATTACAAATAAATAATATTTAAGGGGATTACAAACAGATGTAATTCTAGTCCAGTACTCCCTCTCTTTGAGTAGAGCAGAGTGGCCACACTGTCTGATCTCATTTTCCTGCTTTCCATCCTGATGGGAATTAACGTCTCCCTTGGAGAAGGGTGGAAGAAGAGGAAGGCAAAGATGTCTAGTCTGCCTCCCTTTGAGCTACACAACAACACCCCTGTGCTCAGGGGGGCTGGAGGGAGGCAACCCTCAAAACACATGGGCCTCACTATATAAGCATTTTTTAAAGGTTTGTTGATTGATTGAAATTAGTTTGTTAAAATTTCAAAATACGGTCATTATTCCATAGAAGGAGGTATCTTTGAAATAAATTGCATGTGCGTATGCATGTATATCACTCATGTGTATATTGTGTATATATGCATATTCTATGCATATATGTATATTGCAATATACATATGTATATGTTGTATATGTATATATGTGTGGACATATATCCACATATCAATATAACATAGTGGAGAGATACAGTGAGAGCTTGCCTCAATGTCAGGAAGATGTGAGTTATAATCCTGCCTCGAACAGATATTGTCTGTGTGACTCTAGGCAAATCATTTAACCTTTCATTATTGTTAAGCAACTCAGGTTAGCTGGTAATCTGCCTTGAGACAAGAGATTCTTCATAAGGAGTTCCCCAAAAAATAAAATAAAAGGTCCAAATACACCTAAATATGCATATACGTGTATACTCACATATACAAATTGATGCACATATAAGTGTACGTGTGTGTGTGTGTGTGTGTGTGTATACTTAGAAAAAGAAAAAAATTCCCATTATAGGTCATGTCCTGTTTTGTTTTTTAATAAAACACACCGGGCGGGGGGGGAGCGTGAAGTGAAGCTGTTTGTGGGCTAATACAGTATGAACACATGATAGACATTGGCGACTAAAATCCAAAGAGACAGTTATTTCATTCTTTATGTTTCATTAAGCAAAGTACTGTTGACCAAAGTTGACAAAGCAATGCTGAGCAGAATATGGGGTGAGGAAGGAAATCTCCCTGGACCCTATTTGGCAGGAATCACTTTGATTTCCTTGGTTAGATGCCTCTTCACTATCTTTGCTTAAATCCAGCCAGGCCAGATGGCACAAAATGCTGCACATGATATGGAAACTTTTGGCACTTTTTTCCCTGTCAGATATGTGTGAGAACAATGAAGAAATAGGTCCTCTGATTTCTGCAACTGTAATTTTTCTTGAATGAGAAGATATAGCACTAATGCAAACCATTTCCAAGCAGGTTTTACCTAAGTCCACTTCAGGTGATAGACGAGACTCCAGAAAATTTATCTACAGAAACTTGAGGGCTTGATATTAATAGAAGCTCTGTGTGTGTGTGTGTGTGTGTTGATATAGTTCACTCTCATTGAAGTCACAGCAACAGAAGTCAGACTCCATAGTTCATCAGGAAGAACAAAATGGAGTGGAAATTGTCTCTTGTACCCTTACTTAAAAGTACAAACTCACTCTCAGCTCATTAAGCAACACAAAGTATGTCAATTTCTTGCTTGAGCAGTTCTTCTGATTTTCTGGGCACTCAATGGTCATTGTGATAATATAGGTGGGGAATAATTAGGGAGGAGCTGGACGAAAGAGATATTACAAGAGTATAGCGGAGTTAATAACTGATTGCATCGGAGTAATAAAGAAGAGGTAGACTCAAAACCAATGCATAGCAGAATTTTGTGGTCACCAGGTTACCCCTAACCCTACTCTCACAAAAGATTCTAGATTTTTAGTCATTCCATCAGATCAGTGCCTAGACAACTGGGGCCTTATACTGGCTTAGAAACCACAGATCTCAAAGTACTTTTCAACACTGTCAACTGTGAATTTTCCACAAGCAGTTTGTCATCTGGAGTTAATCAGCTTTGCTAATACATGACAAATGAGGCTAACATATGACAAATTGAATGATTTTGCCCTAACCCTATTCATGTGACAACTCTTCCCTCTTCTCTTATTTGAGCTCTAAAAATAAGCTGAAAGAAGTGAGGAATGATGAAAGGAGTTGGTAAGAAAAGGAATTGTTCAAGCAGCTGTGTCTCAGTCCTTTGCTAATCTTTGGAATTCCTACCCTGCTTTATAAATAATAGTGACTTGCCTAGAGTTACACAGCAAAGTTCATCAGAACATAGAAGGAAGAAAACAATGCTAAGTGAGTCAAAATTCAGTGTTCAGAAGTGTAAGTTTATTTGCTTTCATGTTTTACTGTCGAGGCTCCAATGCACAAAAGTCCAGGTTACTGGAACAGCAAAATCTCACATTGCTGGTGTGTTTCTAGGATAAAAAGTACACTGAGGACCCCACTACCCCACATCATTAACCCTGCAGACAGAAAAGTGGATCAAAACCCAGAGTGGAGGTTAGGTAGAGGATAGAATTCTGGTTTTCTTTCTTGGTCCTTCTGCTCTATTAACTCAATAGCAGTAACAATAACAATATTAAAAGTAAAAAAAAAAAGCATGATTTTTGGGATCAGTGTTGCTGCTTCATACATTCAGTGATGGGAGCTTCCGGGAAGCATGAAAGCTTCAGTTAGAAAGAAATGTTTATCTGACAGTTCCAGTCTGGAGAAATCAATAGCTAAACTATAGATTCCAAATATTTCTTGAAAACACCTCTACAGATGTTTTAAATGTGGTTTCTAAGACTACTGTTTATTTGAAGAGGAATTGTCAGTCTTAGAAAATTAAATTCAAAAACATTTATTAAATCATATGCAAGTTACTATACTAGATCCCGGGTATACAAAGGCAAAAATGAAAGAGTCCAGGCCTTTAGAGAGCTTACACTCTACCAGGAGGATATAACATATACAGAAATAAATGGAATTCATGAAAACTGAGGAGAAAGCGCACTAATAATTGGAGGAATTGGGAAAGGCTCCACGGAGTAGATGACATCGAAGTAGAGCTTTGATGAAAGATACAGATTCTGAGAGGCACAGATGAAAAGGGAATATATTCGAAGCTTTGAGGAAGAGTCTGGGTGATCACATCAAGGCAGGAGATGGATTACTAAATTCAGAGAAGAGCCAGTAATCCAGTGTGGCTGGGATATAGAGTTAATGAAGCGAAGTTGAATAAAATTAATAACAATAATAACGATAATAACTGAAATTTATAGAGCCCTTACTCTATGCCAGGCATTGTGTTAAACGCTTTACAATTATTATCTCATTTGAGCCTCATAACAACCCTTGGAGGTAGGTGCTATTATTATACCATTTTATAGATAAGGAAACTTGGACAAATAGAGGTGAAGTGACCTACCCAGGGTCACACAGCTAGTAAGCGTCTGAGGCCAGATGTCACTTAGATCTTCTTAAATTCAAGGCCAACACTCTATCCATTGCAGCACCTCATGGTAATCAAATTGTAGCAAGCCTTCAATGCCAGACTGAGGAATTTGTATTTTATCATGTGGGCAATGGGGAACCACTGATAATTTTTGATCAGGAAAGTGACATGGTCATATTTGTGCTACAGAAGGACTATCCTGACAAGTATGTCAAGGATGTGTCATAGAAGGGACATATTAGAAGCAAATAAACCAGTTAGGAGGTTACTAAAATACTCTAGGCAAGACGTCATGAGGGCCTAGGGAGGTAGCTATAGGAATAGAGGGAAAGGGGTTCTCTTGTGGTGGTTGTTATTTGTGCTTCACTTTTGAAGAGGACCAATGATATCCCAGGGTAATATCTTGACTTGCATGTGAATTGGATTTTGGTGAGGTAGAGTTGGGCAAAGTCATCAGCTTCTCTCTCTCTTCCAAAGTCATCAAAGTCCAGTGGCAAGACAAAGGTCAGGATGACTGGAGATGGCCCAGGATACAGTGGATGACTTTGGCATCTTTGGTGTCTGACCAAGCTCTAAGTGCCCCACAGTGCCTGTTTCAACCACCTTCATGGCCTTTAGAATAAATTGTTCTTATCTGCCCATTCCTCCGGGGGAAGTTTTCACATTTAGGGTAGACATCCCCCTAACTCACTGATGGGTTTGAGGCCTGTTGGTTATCCTAGTTTAGCCCATCTGCCAAGAAAGTTTTACCTGAGCATGGCTGCTGCACATGGTACAGTTTCTTGGAGCCACAGATGAGAGCTGGGTGACAGGAGGACACTAAAGGTGGATGAGCAGCCCTGAAAAGGGCTCAGCAAACCCTCACAGCAGATGTAATAGTCCTCCCTGAACACCTCATACACCTTGAAAGGCATTCTAGAAATGCTGTGGAGATAGAATGGGCAAGAATAGACAAGACTAGATATAACAGGTGAGGGATGAAAGGGTTAAAGATGAGTCCAAGGTTGCAAACCTGGATGACTAGAAACATGATGAAATAGAAAGGGATGAAGCAGAATTAGGATCAAGGTAACATAAGGAAGTAATCGTTATACTGGCTAGTAAGCCTGCCTCCATTCATACAATCCCAGACTTGCAATCACAGTGAGTCCAATCGAAGCCTGAACTGGAATCTCATCTGTAACATCCCCAACCAGTGGTTTATAAAGTCCTTCTGAGAAGTTCCAGTGATGGAAGAGCTCATATTATCCAAGGCAGACCATTCCACTTTTTGGATAGTTCTATTTGTTCCCTGAAACTTCTACATCTTACTTCTACTTTCCGGTTCAAGATGGAACAAAGTCAGGATATCAGAAGCTGATGGAAATCTGACTGATCAATCACTGAAGTGTAAATTCTCACCTCTGTTAGCATTTTCCACCTAATCAAGAGTGAAATAGGAACAAAAGCATACTTTAAATATAAGGAACGCATTAAGATCATCATTCCACCTTAATTCCACCCTTTGGATTCTTGATTTTCTGTCAAGGTTCTGCTTAGGCATTACCTCTTTTATAATTAAGCACAGCCCTTGTCACAGAGTAAGTACTTAAAATTCATTCATTCTGGGATAAATTGATTTAAGCAAGGGAGAGATAAGGAGACCATAACTCGAAAAGTTTTGAAAAGAACGGGCTTACATTTGGTTACCCCTTCATGTAGTGTTAAGAGGTACTTCAGTCAAGTTTGATGGAATTAGAGGCCAGTTAGCATTGGCTGGCTGAAAAAGTAGTCAAGGAAAGAGACAACTGAGCACCACAAAATTTGGCAGTGAAGAAGAGAGCTGACTAGGGAAGAAGAATCTCAATCATGGGAGAGAATCACTTTTCCCCTCTTTAGAGGGAGAGAATTTGTTTCTGCCCCACCTCCCCACCCCCCAAGGGCCAGTGGAAGTACCTGTCCAGCAGGATATACTGCACCCAGGGGGAACAGCATGAGAACACCATGAAAGAAGAAAGGGCCTCCAGGTCCCGCAGGGCCGTAACTGTGAGGTTCCAGGGCCATGTGCATTCTCTATGTGTTCGTCTCTCTATTAATGAATTCTAGATATGTGCCAATTCTTCTCACTGATGCTATATGTATTTGTGGGAGAGTGAGCCCCAGGTTAATGTTGTGGGGTGGGGAATGTTTTGATATTATTGTTCTTATGCCAGCTCAGTAAATGCCCTTATTTTTTGTACTACTTTCTATGGCTGACTGTTAAAGGTAAGTGTATTGGGCAGGTAGGTGGCAAAGTGGACAGAGCACTGGCCCTGGAGTCAAGAGGACCTGAGTTCAAATGTGACCTCAGATACTTGGCACCTACTAGCTGTGTGGCCCTGGGCAAGTCACTTAACCCCACTGCCTAGCCCCCCCCCCAAAAAAAAGAAAAAGGAAACTTTGAGGCAGCGAGGTGGCGTAGTGGATAAAACTCCGGCCTTGGAATCAAGGACCTAAGTTCAAATCCAACCTCAGACACTTGACACTTAACTAGCTGTGTGACCCGGGGCAAGTCATTTAACCCTGACTGTCTCACCAAAAAGAAAAAAAATTAAGTGTATCAGTTGGGGCTCATGAGCCATAGCCATGCTGATCCAACAGTATCTTAAACTCAAGGATAGCTATCTCTCTAGGGGCTTAACCACTAAGTGTGCATTGGGGATTAGGATAGCACAGAACATAGTTGTACACTTTCTTTTGTTTGTTTTTTACTTCTCTGTGTATATTATACCCCCTTTCCCCTTCCAGTAGACTATAAACTCCTTGAGCACAGGGAATGTTTTAATTTTGTCTTTGAATCTCTATGTTCCTTGCTCATAGTAGGTGCTTAACAAACACTTTGAAAATTGAATTGAACTCTACTTGATGATAATTCAAATAAGACTACTTTCTATAAATCAGTGAGACTAACAATTTAGAGAAAATTCAAAGCAAATTTCACAAGTCTCTTCTCAGTTTATTTTTATCATTAAAATGTATATTAAGACAACAATAACCATTATGTATATTGCATTAGTAGTATGAATCAAAGCTGTAGCAAATAACTTATCTTTCTTATCATGAAACAAAGTTACTTAAGTCTATATGAATTCTTAAATGCCCTAATAGATGGTATTTTGAGTTACTGTGGCCAAAAGAAAATTAATTCCTTAGAGGCCAGAAACAAAATCATAAATCTATTTGAACTGAGCCATGCCAATTCTTGGATAACAGAAACAAAAGCCTCCATTTAGCCCAGCCTTGAAGCTTGTCCAACTTGGTAGTCCCTGCCTGACTTTGAGCTCCATTGGTTTAAGCTTGGAAAATCCCCAAAACACCTTCATGCCCATTTATTGAAGGATACATTCAAAGCCAAATCCAACATGTCCTTCTTTGTATACTAGAGATAAAAGGATATGAGTAAATTGTGGAGATGGTCTTTAATGAAGCTAAAATACTATTTGCAGTCTGATATAGAACACACGTTGTTAGGATTCATTGCAAGACACTGAAGCCATCTCTAACCTTACTCTTCCTGGCAAGAAAGTCTAGGGCTCAGAGACATAAAGCAGATTCCCCAAGGTCAAATGGCTAGTGAGTACTGGAGCTAGGGCTTGAACCAATAATGCCCTGGAGGCTTTAAAAGTCCGGCAAATATCCAAATAAGGTGTTCTGGGGCTTTTTTTCCTCCCTAAAGGAATTCTGTGAAAATTGACAAAGGTCACGAAGGCTGCACGAGGTTTAGTATCAATGCACACGTAGCTCAGTATAGTAGGAAGATTAATAGTCTAGGAGAGGGGTCAGTAAACTACAGCCTGGACCAAATCTCCATCCCCACACCCATGAACTAAGAATGTTTTGTTGTTGGTGTTGTTTACATTTTAGAATAAAGTTTTATTGTATTTAAAAGTGCAAAAAACATTCTTAGCTCATAGGCCATATAAAAACAGGTAGCAGGTAAATTTTGCCTGCAGGTGGTAGTTTGCTGACCCTTGGTCTACAAGTCAGAAAGTTGGTTTCAAGTGTTTGCTCTGCCACTTATTGTGTGGTCATGGGAGCAATTCATTCTCCCCTTAGACCTTAGTGTCTTCATCTATAAAATGGATGGGGGGCGGGGCAGGGGGAAGTACATCAGATGTTGTCTCAGGTCCTTTCCAACACTAATATTCTATGACCCTAGTTCTCTTCCAGGTCTGACATTCCATGTTTTATTGGTTCTAAGATCCCTCTCAGTTCTGTTTTTCTATGAGTCTACAACACTTGGAAGAATCTAGCAAATAGGTAGAAACCCTTAAAGTATTAACTATTCCCCTTACTTTTTTTTTTTTTTTTACCTCTAGGCCTGGGCATTTGAGGATGTGAGTCCTTCCTACCAAACTCTCCCTCATAATAGTACAGAAAGTAAAACATATTAGCCCAACCATCTTTAGGAAGCATCTGGCATAATGCATTCCTTGCTCAGCATGAGTGCTCATGTATAAGAGTGGAGACAGGAAGGATTGGGGGATCTTCCAACTCCCCATCTTCCTGTCCTCTCTTCTCTTCCTCCAGTCTCAGAATTTTAATATTGACTTTTGCATAAATGCATGCCTGATTATGTGCTGTACAATCACTAATGGGGAGCCAGCTTGGCGTTATTTAAATACAGCAAGATGGAGAAGACGTGTTGTTATTTGCCCCTCTAATAAGGGCTGCTAGGGACAGGAGCAGCAAGAAATTCCCTACAACACAGATAAAATGACTTCCCTGAGCCATTTAAAAATGTGATTATTTTCAAAGTTGTGACATAAATACTAACTCTGGGCCTCCAAAGCTGTATAGAAGCTATTTGGCAGCTTAATTTGGACACTCAATCAAAATCTTATACAGAAAGTCTGGTGCAATTCAAGCAGGAAGGGCCAGAGGACTCGCTATCTGCTCTGAGATCTCTAAGTGATGAGTTTAATTTCCAGAGGCTGGAAAACACTCCACAACCAAGCTCCTGCAAAGGAGGATTTTTTTTTCCTCTCTTTGCTACAGAAAACAATACATATTCCCCTGGCATTCGGATGGGCTTTAATTTGCTTGCTTTTGAAAGAGCAGCCGTATCTATACAGCCACAGCCTTCCTTAAATTATGAAATCCAAAGCACATATGAAAATCTGATTGCACACAGCATCAGAAAAGCAGAATGTGAGGTGTAGGGAAAAGGAAAATGACTTATTTGTAGATAAGTTTTCAGTTACTTCAGTTGTCATTTGGTATTGGTATAAGAAAATGTCTATTAGCTAAGGCCCAATAGCAGAACATTCCCCCTTATACTTGTCTCATATTCACAGTTTCACTGGGATAGTAAAAATATGCTTTTTCCTACTGCATCTTTTTCCTTCCATTTTAGCTTAGATTGGCAAAACTCTTCTACCTTAAAAACACAAACACACACACAGACACACACATACACACATATATACACACCTATACATATGCATGTATATATATATATGTATTCATAGGCATACATGGGTCTATATCTATGCACACACTTATCCATCCATCTATATCCCTTAGGGATATACATACATACACACGTATGAAGGAGTGTGTATACACATTTCCCTGGATATTTACAGAAAAGTAAAGTTGGAAGAGACTTTAGAATATAGAATATGTAATGTCAGCAGGAGAAGGGACCTTACACACAGACCAAATAAAACATTAGGACTGGAAAGGACCTTAAAACACAGCTCATTTTGGCCTACCAAAGAAAACTCAAATTCCTTTGCCTATAATTCAGTAGTTCAGATGGTCACAGAGCCAGTAAATGTCTCAGACAGGATTTGAACCCCAAGTCCATCACTCTATCCAATGTCGCCTAGCGGCCATTATTCTCCATAGGTGTTCTGGGTGTAAAATGTGGTCCCTGTAAGGTATGCAATGAAGTTCCAGGTGGGTATTTAAGAATAGTGTGGCTGGATTGAAGAAGCAACTTAAATTGAAGTAAAATATTGAATCCATAGAAGCATTTTCTCATTGTGGTTAAAAATGTGAAAGTCTTAATAACACCATATAAATGCTTTCCACATTGGTTGGCCAAGCTAGAATTAGTGTTTCTTCCCTCTTCCTCTACCCTTCACACACAGAAATATGCACACACGGACACAATAAGAAATAGTTCTGGACTGGTGTCAGAAGAACCAGGTTCTAGTCCCATTTTTATAACTAAATTATTGTGTCATCTTTGATGAACTATTTTTCCCCCTCTAGCATGTTAGTGTCCTCATCTGTAATATTCAAGCACTGGAATAAATAATCTTTCAAGTTATTTCAGCTCTAAGAGTTTATATTCTATGTTCTAAAAAAAAAAAAGTCCATTCTCGCTGGAACATTCTCTTCTATGTTTTAAGGTTCCTTCCTTTTCCAACCCTAATCTTCTCTATGTTTCTTACAGATATATTTCACCAATTAGCATTAGCATTATAATAATATCTAGCATTTGACATTCTAAGGTTTGCAACGTGCATTGCATATATTATCATTTGATCTTCTTAACAATCCCATGAGGAGGGTGCTATTATAATCCCATTTTGCAGATGAGGAAACTGAGCCTCAGAGATGTTGTCACCTGCCTGGGCTCATACAGTTATTAAATGTTGGAAGTTAAATTCAAACCCAGGTCTTTGTGTTTCCAAGTCAAACACTCTATCTACTATGCAAGTTCTACTCTACTGGAAAGTTTTACAGCTTCTGTCACTGGAACCATCCTTAGCAATTCCAAATTATTAGGCTGGATGGAACCTTAGATATCCTAGAATCACTTAAACAAGACAGCACTATTGCAGTTGCCCCAAATCTACCAGACAAAAGATTCTTTCCTGAAGGTCTGGGGGTTTTCAAAGCCTGGATTTCAACCATTTCTTCCAGTACAGCAAAATAGAAAAGAGATAAAACTCAATACAAATTTCATGATTGCTTTTGCCACCACTAGACCTTTTTTATTTTTATTTTTATAAATGGGCTAGTGAAAAGAGCTTTTCTTTCTTCTGTGAAGTTATTTATTTTTATGGGCTGCTTTTGGGAAGTAAAAATCAATTTCTGAATACAAGTAATATATTTTACACCCCCCAAGGATGAAAGTTGGAAAATTAAAGGCCCCAAGGAATGATGTTTATGTTCTGAAAAGAAGATATGAAAAAAAAAACCTGTTCTTAAGCTTAAGGTTTATAAAAACCTTAAGCATTATTTAATGGCTTAAACTGGGAATAGCTCATGGAAATTCACAAAGGGGTTACATGTAGCAATATTATTAAGTAAGGCCCCACCTACATGCACACACTCATCCAAGAGTCACACCTTGCTCCAAACATTATCATTCTGAAGAGCAAAAACAGACACTCTTGACTGTATGGACAGAAAATCACATTACTGTGTGTTACTGAGGTCTCACTACTAAAGCAAAATACAAAATTCCAAAGTTGGAAGATATCTTAGAGATCTTCTGATCCAACTTGAATATGACCAAGAATTCCCTCTCTACCATCTCCAAAAAGTACTTATATAAACTCTGATTGAGGGCCCTCAGCAACAGGGAACTCACTACCTCGCAAGGCAGCCTATTTTGTCATTTGACTAATTATTAGTAAATTCTTCCTTTTATCAAGTCAAAACTTGCCTTTTTGTAACTTCTACCCTTCAGTCCTAGAAGGCAAGCAGAGTTAGTCTAATATCTCTTCTACATGACAAGTATTCAAATATTTGAAGGCAGTTAACCATAATCCATTCCTCTGATTAGTGACAGCTTCACTTGGCCCATTATTTCAGGGAGGTCCCCAGCCATGATTCACTTCACTTCCTACTCTCCTGTCATCCTCTCACCAGCTGCTGCAGAGACTAGAGACAATGACCCAGAAGTTTTAATGCTTTCTCCTATGGAACTTCTTCTCAGGGACTTCTTATTCTCAAGGGTGACTGCCTCAAACAGACTGCAGTTTCAAGGTGGTCCCAGCTAGGCGACACTTCTCTTCTTACCTCCTGGCCTTCTTCTCAACAGTTTTACTGGCTGCCTTGATGCAGTGTCCATACCTTATCACCTTTATAACTGCCCACCCCAACCCCTGCAATTTTGGATCTATGAACAAATCGTCTTCCATAATTCCTGGAATGTCAATCTGCTTTCTGGTGACCCTGCTCGTGATCTTTTTAATTTTCCACAACAAAATGCTCTTCTCTGGCCACCACTGCCCTTTGTATGTGGTCTCACTTCTGCTTCCACCCCCAATAGATAATAAAGTTAGTTGAGGACAAAGACCATCTTTATATTTGCACTTAAATGTCCAAAACTTAAGACAGACAATGCTTGGCACATAGACTTAGAATGGTCATTAAGTCCAACCTCCTCATTTTACAAAATGAGGCTCAGAGAAAACAATAAATGCCTATTCATTCCTATCTTCTCTTTTATAGGCTCAAAAGCCCAAGCTACTTTAATTAATACTTAATAAATGCCTATTCATTCATTCATTCATTCATTCATTCCTGAGTCTTCTCTTCTACAGGCTCAAAAGTCAGTTACTTTAATATTTCATAAATGCCATTTCATTCATTCATTCATTCATTCCTGAGTCTTCTCTTCTAAAGGCTCAAAAGTCTGTTACTTTAATTAATACTTAATAAACACCTTTTCATTTATTCCTAAGTCTTTGCTCTATACACTCAAAAGCCCCAGTTACTTTAATTACTACTGGGATGACACAATTCTGAGCCTGCTTCCTTCTCTGGTTATACTCTAACTTGCTAATGTTCCTCCTAAATGTGGCACCCAGAAACAAATAAAACCCACCATCCAGATGTGATCTGACCAGGGTAGAAAACAAGCAAGTAACAGCTCTGCTCTGAACACCATACTTTAATTAGTTCAGCTAACATTTGCATTTGCTTTTGTTTGGCTACCATGTCTCACTGCTGACTCATAATGAGTTTGCAGTTCAACAGAACCTCAGAGGTCTTTTTTCTCATGCTGTCTAACCACATCTCTCCATCCTGTTCTTGCACAGTTTTTTTTAACCCAAGTGCAGAACTTTATGATTATCCTAATCAAATTTCTTCATGTTAGACTCATCCCACAAAGCAGTCCTGTGAAAAAACAGTCAGTTGCTTGCCTATTTATGCAAAGAAAAAGTTTTTGTTAGGCTAGGTGGACAGGAGATGGTATTACTTGTGTTTCCAATGGAGTATCTTCTAGGGAATAATAATCTAGGTTTTAAAAAAAAAAATGATGAGAGTAGATAGGTAGGGAAAGTTTATAAAACTTTTAATAGTTTTCACAAGCCCTCCTATTGTTCACACCTGAAGCTTGAGGGTAAATATAGGGATGAGAAATATTGTAAATAAACTAAAGAATCAAAAGTAAATAGAAATGCAAGTCACTTCCCTCTTTGGGTTTCAGTTTCCCCATGTGTAAAATGGAGTCGACTAGATGTTTTCTAAAGTCCTTTCAGATTTTTATAGTCTATGCTATAAGATGCCTTCCAGCTCTGACATTCAGTGTTCTAAGGTCCATTAGAATACTAATATTTTTGTTTCTGGGCTCTATGGTCCTTTCCAACTTTAACATTCCATACTCTGAGGACCATTCCAGCTTGAACATTTTTTGGTCTATGTTCTAATGTTCCTTTTAGCTCAAAGATTCTATATTTAAGCTTGTTATCATGCTAGCATCTATGCTTTTACATTCTGATCTTGCTAGCCTGTTATATTCTCGTGACTCTAACTGGTTATAGCTGACATAACACTTGTCATTTGGGAAAGACTGGTTTTCCTGGTCACCGAGCCTGGATTGTTAGTCTCTGTAGTGGCATTCCCTGGGGCACAGAGGCCATGGACAATGTCCTTTGAGAAGTGGTATAAAAGAAAATTCATCAACAGTTGTTATCTGTACCCTAATCCCTACCAACTGTCATGCTCTGAGACAAGAAGATGTGAGTAGACAGCTCTGTGGAAGCCCTCATGCCTGTGAGGCTTCTCATAGAGATCACAGCTGCTTTAGGAGCCAGAAAAATTCAAGGAGAGAAGACTCTGTGTGTGTGTGTGTGTGTGTGTGTGTGTGTGTTAGTAGAAGGCAGGAAGAAAGATTATGTAGGGGAAAGCTATGCAAATAAGCAACCAAATGAGTGTTTTTAGACCACATTAATCCCTAAGCTACAAGCACAAGCTCATTTTAACAAGTCAGACTGGACAGCAAAATTTCTTCAATATATTCAAAGCTCTTTTGAAGCAAAGCTGCAAATCACCAGGGAGCAATGTAGAAATGTACAGTGGGTGTGAGGAGACTGCAGCACATGAGGAGCAATGAATTGTGTAGGAAGAGCAGTGTAAAAGATGTTAGTGGAGAAATGCGTGACCAGTAAGGAGGTAGCCGTTCACACAGTGTGTATAAAGCATGACCAATGAACAGCCTGGGTGCTCCTTTGACACACATACAATAACAAGATCTAGTTAAAGGTCTCTGTATGTGGGGTGGACCCCCTGTAGAGGAGTTTGGGGAGTATATAAGAATGTATGTATCACATACAGAGAAGGTACAGGTGGGTACGTGATCTATACCAATGGAGAGAAAGAAGCTTTCAAACCTCCACAGAAGTCTAGATTTCATATTATCTCAGATCAAAAAAGGCCTTTAGAGAGCACATAGCCCACATCCTTCATTTTTTTTTTTAATGGATGGTATACTGGCCGCACGCCGACCTTCTGCCAGCAGCACGCCGGTACCCGCTCCTCCTATAAGGAGCACACTACCAGAGTCATACTCACACTTGAGTCTTCGGTTCTCTGCCGGATAACCACACAGAGACGAGCCATCGGGAGGTGCCAACACCAGAGCTTTATTCAGAGGCCATCACAGCAAGCCCAAGCAGCAAGGCCAGAGCAACAGGGCAGGAGCCAGGAGAGAGCGCGTGTGATCTGACCACGCTCGTTCTAAGTACCTACTTAGCCCCTTCTCCCCAGCCCGCTTACTAGCCAATGATTGTAGGGTCAGATACCAGAAGGGGCTGTCTGAGTTTAGCACACCAAGGGGGAGGGAGTGACGTAGGAGGCTAGGACCGGATACAGGGAGGAGGCATCTGGGATTGGCGCATAGACAAGAGTACGTGACCTAGGAAGTCAGACTCAGACACTGGGAGGAGGGGTCTGGGTCAGTGCTGCACAAAGGGACCCAGGAAGTCAGGAAGGTCACAAGAGGTGTCTGGGGATGACGTTGCATATAAGGAGGGGACTAAGCAAAGGGAACTCAGTCCTCTGCCGTCCCACTCCCACGTGGCACCGCCCCTTGCCTCAGGAGCTCAAGCTCCGGCTACTTCCTTGTACCCAGCTTATCTCATAGCACTGCCCACTGCCTCAGGGCTTCTCCGTATCCGGCCCATCCCAGTTCACCACGACTCTGCCTACCACAGCCCCTGCCTCGACTTCCAAAATACCCAGATCTTACCCCACCCTTGCCACAGTGCCCAACCTGGTAGCTGCCAACATCAGACAGTCCCTCACAGGATGGGGCAACTCAGGCCAAAAGGCAGGAAATTATTTTAGCCTTAGACCAACTGTAGAGGTATTAGAAAGAATGAACGATCTGGGGTAATTCCTTTATCTCTAGATCTCAGTTTCCTTACTGACATTGGACTAGAGACCCTCTGAGGCCCTTTCCAGTTCTAAATCCATGCTTGTACGAACCTTGGAAGGATTCTTTGGAAATGACACTCGTGAATAGTAGTAGGAAAGATTTATTTCAAGGATTTGGGGCAAAATCCAGATCTGTGATTTCATTAGTGTCTTTTAGTACAGAAACTCCCTCCACAGAATCAGGTCACTAATTAATTTGTAACCCTCACAGAATTGCCTGGGAAAACTGAAAGGTTAAGTGATTTGCCCAAGGTCACATAGCTAATATGCGGCAAAGGCAAGATTCAAACCCAGGTCTTCCTTCCTTAGTCTACTTTACACTGCTTCTCATTGCAAGATTATGCAAAGTAATACAAGCACTGAGGAGTTCTGTCAAAGATGGTGGAAGAAACCCTTGTCAATAGCTCTCTATAGTATCAAAACCCCTGGTTCCCCAATTGTTATCCATAGGCATATTCAGGACCATGGACAGAAGGTAGAATTAGAGACACTTAGTAGGATATATAAAGCATAAGACATTATTAACTGAACTAGAAACAGATCACTGAACTTCAAGGTTGGCAGGGGCACTAGATCATCCTGTTCAATTGGCTCATCTTAGAAAACAGGAAAATGACGCAAGGAAGAACAATGATTTAAGCAAGGTAACTGATGTTATCTCTGCAAGTTAGATGGCTGTCCTCCTAAAGACTGGTGGCTGGATAAAGGAGGGGAAGTTGAGGAGGAGGGGTAACAAATATGTAAAATTCACACTTTTTTTTAAAAAAATAAACTAGTCACTTTCAACCCAGAAAATCAATATTTCTACTACTTTTTCCCCTGAAGAAATGGGATTTTGCTGTACTTCCAAAGACCCACAGTGGGGAATCTTCAAGGGAAAAAAACTGAAAAATCCACAGTATGCTTGGGCTTTGTCTGGGACAGTGCGCAAAAAATGTACAAATTGAATCATAGATTTTAAGTTTGAGAGAACCTAAGGCCATAAGAACTAGGCCTAAAAGGCAAATAGATTTATATGTGGATTAAATCCGTGGGAAGAATCAGAAGAGATTCTCTCACTGGAGGTTGTAAAGCTTTTGGAGGGAAGTAAAGGCAGAATAATAGAATATAAGTAGGACAGGATTAGGGTTCAGAAGAACTGGATACAAATCCCAGTATTACCACTTCCTATCTATGTGACTTTGGACCAATTACTTACCCTCCCTTGGACTCAGTTTCCTCACGCGTAAATGCATGATTTCTAAGATCTGTTGAAACTCTAATATCTTGTGTTCTAATACCCCTTCCACCTTTAAATCCTATGAGAAGCAGAAGCAGATTTAGACAGCAAGCACTCCCTTGGAGACCTTGGAATACTGAGAAATACTGAGACATGGTATGTAATCTCACACATAGATTTAAAATAATAATCATCATCTCAGCACTCCCTTTAAAATTACAAAGTAGACTTGTCTTTCTGCTACATTTTAAACCTATCTGTCCTTAAGTCCCCAGCTCAGTCCAGGGGTGTGGCAATTTATTCCAAGCAGAAATCATTAGAAATCAATTATTTAACGGTTTTAGTGTTTAAAGCACAAGCCTGTTGTTCTAGAGGCAATCTGTAATCTTTTGATTGGGGCTCTGTATTTTGTACTCAGAAGTTCCGAGAAGTTTTCTTGGATTATTTTTCACATTCTGGCATTTAAATTTTTCAACCTGTAATATTCTTCTGGTAGTCTACGATCTTTAAGTTGTCTCTATGGATCCTGTTTTTGAGAACAATGTATTTTGATTCTTTAGAGGTCATACGGTCTTTTACTATTACTGCTTTTGACTTCTTCCAAATTGCCCTTCCCTGTAGTATATTTGTATTCCCAATCCATTTTCCTTTCTTTTGGTTCTTTGGAGAGACTTAACACCATAGATTCTACTTTTTCTACACTGATCATTTCTGCAGTGCAGAACATAAATTCTGACATCTATTCCCTTCTAACTTTTTCTTTAAAGACTCTGATTACTCAGAGGTACCTAGGTGGTACAGTAGATAGAGCACAGGCCCTGGAGTCAGGAATACCTGAATTCAAATCTGGCCTCAGGCACTTGACACTTATTAACTGTTTGACCCTGGGTAAGTCACTTAACCCCAACTGCCTCACCAAAAAAAAAATTCTGATTTCTCTCTTGAACCATTCAGAAAAATCCTACTGAGGTGCCATACTATATTGGGATCTACAGAGTTCTATGTTGATCAGATATTAATTCTATTGGGGAGGGGGACTCACAATATTTATTTTTTTAAAAAGTTTTTAATATTTTTGATGATTTGGCACTCACTTTTTCTCCTAATTTTTGTATCTTCTCTGTTGATATATCTTGCTCTGGATTTTTAACTGAATTTTCTTCTTGAAGCCTTTTGTGCTTTTAGACTTTTTAAATTATATGTCCCTATCATTCACTCTCTGACTCCTCCCCCTTTGAAAGGACATTTGCCCCTGATGGTTGGATCACAAGATTGTCTCAGTCGCCTCCCAAATCAGGGAGTTTACTTTTCACTAGTCTCAAGTGGCTCCTATGAGCTTCTTGGAAAACTGAATGGATCTCAGCTAGGTGCCAGTCCTTTTTCCTTAAGGTGCAGTGCAGTCATGCATGCTGGCCAGTTGCCCCATTTCCATCATTCTTTAGTACTCTGGCTAAGCTGACTCAGCCTTTGACACTTTTTAAAGGGATGGGAGAGAAGAAGGTGGATGTGCCCAGCAGAGTTTCTGCTACATTGGGATTCCCTAACCTAGGTGTGGCCCCAGTGCAGGGAGAAAAAAGGAGTACTAATTCATTCTTATTCTCTCCTCACATGACTGAGCAGAGTCAATGTCTACTGAGCATAGCAAATATTATGGGAGAAAAACTTGAGTGGAGTGTGCCAGTACTTTCCGCGTATGGAGAGAAACCCCTGAGAGGGTACCAAATCACAAGCTTTTGGATCAATTTTTGTGATTTGTTGCAGCATGGAGGCTGGTGGGAAAGGGTGCTGAGTGAGAGCTTTATGGAATAGTGGTCTCCACTGTTAATTAATAATGCTTATATATTCCTAGGTTTTTTGCTTCCTTCTTTTGATTCAACTGTGATTTCTGTACCTCTAGTATAGAATTCCTCTTTTTGGCCCTTTCTGAGAGTTTCTGGGGCCTGGAGAAAATGTCTAGTCCTTCATATTGTGGGTCACATGGCCTAGAAGTCCAAATCAGTCAATTAAATTAATTAGAACAATCTCATTATGGGTATCACATTCCAGAAAGGACAATGACAACCTAGAATAAGTCTAGAGGATTTTGACCAGGATGATGAGAAGACTCAAAACTGAACCATGCAAGAATCTTTTGAAAAAATTCAGGAGACTTTTAGCCTAGAAAAAATATTACTTAGAGGAAAATTATAGCCATTTTCAAATATCTGAAGGGTTATCATCTAAAGGAAGGATGAGATTTACTCTGTGGGACCACAGACTAGAGAACTAGGAATTAAAGTGTAGTGGGAAGAGAAAACTGCTTTCCAAGTTAATATAGTTCAACTCCATTTTCTACAAAACATTTGTAGGAACACATCTAATTTGGATATTGAATCAAATTTTCCCTGTTATAACATTGGAGATGAATTTCTAATCAAGAAGGAGTTTCAATATGACATAAAATTTAAAAAAAGAATCATAATATTCCTCTCCTGGAATTTCCTCCCAATGTTAATGTTGAGTTTCTGTACATTTAATTCTTATACATAATTCATACAAAAAGTAATACTCAAGACAATTGGAAATTTTCTTTACAGAAGCCCCAACACATGGGTATCTAGCTCAACTTGCAGATCTTCAGTGATGGGGAACTCACTACTTCATGAGGAAACAATTCCACTTTTGCACAACTCCAGATTTTGTTAATTTTTTTGTTTTTTTTTAAACCATGCCTTTGATTTCATCAGTGTAGGGAGCAACTAGTGACAACTGTCTCCTACTAATACTGATCTGCATCTTCTCTTCAACTTGTCTTAGACTGTTGCCTGGTCATTGAACTGTATTGCTAAAGATAAACACTGAAAATACACTGCATCATCTTGGCACTAAATTAAAATGGTGTTTCAATGTGCTGCCTTTATCAGGAAGGATTGATGTTAGTATTACTGGTAATGAATAGGGGATTTAAAAAAAATGTATTTTAAGTGCACAAGATTTAAAGTGGATACCTTTTATATGTTTAAGTTACTATATTGCTAAGACAAAAAATAAAAAAGGAAAAAAAGGGAGTTTCCTAGTGATAATGAGAGGTTAAATGACTTGTCCAGGGTTACACAGCCCAGTTTGTGTCAGGAGCAAGAATTTAACATAGGTCTTTCAGACTCCTGAGACCAGCTTTCTATCAGCTGCCCTTTTTTTCTGCCTTTTCAATTGTCCTTATATAAACCTGAAATCTGCCTATATGGAAATTTGACCCATTTGATCCTAGTTCTTTCCTCTAAGGAAACCCCTGGAATTTTATAATTTATAATGTTCTGTCTAGCCACTTCCTTATCAAGCCACATGATTTCATACTGTTATTAAAAGCAAGCCTGTATTAACCACCCATTTAATGCTCATTCCATTATGACAATGCTTAGCACTTGATTGTTTAAACAGATACACTGTTTAAACAGTTGTGTCAGATATTATTCAACAAATCCCACTGGATAGAAATTCTGCACTAAGCAGACCACATTAATCAACAATCGATCAACAAGTATTTATTCAACACCTACTGGATGCTGGTTGTAGACACTAGGGTTACAGGCACAAAGAATAAAACAACTCCTACTTGATTGGAACTTACATAATAACAGAAGAGAGAGGCACACATTAAAAAATATAGAGAGCTTAAATATAAAGTGAATAAAGGCAATTATATACAAGGTAACTTAATAGGAAGGGAACCAGCAGTTGTGGGAAATCAGGAAAGGTTTCATGGAGAATATTATATGCATGGAAGCTGCATCTTAAAGGAAGAAGGGCAGAAGTGAGGAGGAAGTACTTATGGGATGGCCAGTGCAAGGCACAGAGACTAGGGATGGAATGTCGTACATGAAGAGCTACCACATTTTATGAAGAACATTGATAAATGCATACATCTAGGGAAAGGCAATGAGGATGATGTGAGGACCAGAATAAAGCCAAACAAAGACCAGCTGAAAGAATTAGGCACATTTGGCCTAAAGATCTAGGGGAGATGTGATTGCTGTCACTAAGCATCTGAAGGGTCATCCTAAGGAAGAGGGATTTGACCCATTCTCCTTGGTCCCAAGGAAAAGAACCAAGGGAAGTTACTGAAAGATTTGAAATAA
This sequence comes from Vombatus ursinus, assembly GCF_900497805.2. NCBI lineage: Eukaryota > Metazoa > Chordata > Mammalia > Diprotodontia > Vombatidae > Vombatus > Vombatus ursinus. Next base: position 2,418,578 of record NW_020953949.1, on the reverse strand, counting down.
GGAAAAGTTTGCTAATAAATAAAGTCACCCAAAACTACAATGTTTCCCATTATTAGAGGTCTTCAAGGAGATGCTAGATAACTACTTGTGGGGCATACTGTAGAAGAAATTGCTATTTGCATCCTGGTTAGCCTGAATCTAGAGCTAACATATGTCAAATTTGTCCAATTCCCTCATGCTATTTTGATTTAAAGATTTTAAAGGGTTTATGTGACATGCCTTTGTATAATCATGACAAGACCATTATTTCAATAACAAAAGGAAAAGACATAGAACAGACTTGAGTTTTGTCAACAGGCATCTGTCAGAAAATTAAAAGGGAAATACGCACCTTTACAGATATGAAAATGTAAAGAAAAAAAAAGACTCAGAAGGACTGTAAACATACAGTGATTGCCCTACCTATCCTGGAAGTATGGCATGCAAAGATGAGTCAATTGTGTCCTTAAAATTGGGGGAGCAGAGAGCCAAAATTATAACACACAGCTCTTAGTATACCCGTTCTAGAATTAACAGCAGCAATACCAAGAACATTGGGACAAAAAGAACAAAGGACACAAACACATGGCAAAAGGACTTTTTGCTGTTATCTTCTTCAGTCCTCATCATAGAAAGCCCCTCCCCATGAAGTCTAGTCTAGCATTTCCCACTCAAAACTATTCTGAGGGCTATAAAGCACCTACGTTCTTTACTGGGGATTGTCCTGCCCTCTGTGGTCTCAATGTGGTTGCTCTCAGAATCTTAATCATGGTGGATCAGGAACTTGAAAAAAGAAAGCCAGGGATGGGAAGAGCAGTATTCATGAAGGAGAAAGAGTAGAAAGAGGGAGGGAAAGGAGAAAGAGTGGAGGAAAAGAAAAAAGAAGGAAAAGGAGAAGAAAGAAAAGCAGCAGAGAGAAAAGGAGGAAGAGTCATAAAGGAAAATGGAGAAGAGGAAGAGTGACTTTGGTAAGTTTGTATATTTGAAGAAGCAAAATGTCAACTTCTCTAGGGCAGGGACTGGGGTGGCTGTTTTTGTTTGTTTCTCTACATGCCTAGGGCCTCACACAGTGCCTTTGCATATAGCTTAATGAATGCTTGCTGGGTTGACTTAAACTGATTTTTTTTTTTTTTTTTTTTTTTTTTAGCAATAAACATCGTGTGGACAGATCAAAATCTGTCACAAACTGCTAGCTGGCAAGCACTTTCTCAGTAATGCCACTTTCTGCCTACAAGACCTTCAGCAAATCACTTCCCTTCTCAGAAGCTCAGTTTTCTCACCTTATAAATCGGGTACCCCACTACTAAAACTCTCCATCTCTTAGGGGTTTAGTGAGAATCCAATGATATGATGGACATACAACATGCTACAACCATAAAAAGGCTATGTAAACATCAGCTACTAATGTGATAAGCACCATTTGCCTTAATGCGTCTGTGGATGTATGCAAAACTCCTTCTCAGAACAGAGGGATTCTTTTTCCATGGTAGGAGATGACAGACTCAGGACTGGAAAATTCAGGTTCTCCATCCCTTTCAGCAACATCAAACTCTCTCTCACCCTATACAACTAACCACTGACCATCTTCCCTCCAACAGCCAAAGGCTGACAAGGAAAAAACACTCCTTCAAACATCATTATTCTTCTCATAACCACCCCAGGAGGGCAAAGGATGCCCCAGGCATGAAGGAGTCTAATGACTGCTTCAGAGAAAGATACATGTGCACAGGTTCTTATAATCACAGGGAAGATTCAGTATGGCCAATTTTTCTGGCCTGGCAGTTATTAAGGTGGGCACTGCCCTCCCCAGTAACCAACTGCTCTTATCAGAGTGGTTATTACTTGTATGCTTTCTGCAGCCACAGGTGAAGAGAGAGGGTGAGGGAGGGAATAAAATCAAAGAACAAAAATCTTATGCATGCAGAACAGGGCTGGTGGCATCAAACCAAAGACCTGTGGAGATCTGTTCACCATGTGGAGACAGATGCCCCCCGCAAGGCCTATGGAAATGCTGCAAATCCAGCCAGTGTTCCCAGAGACAGAAATCCAGCTCCCCTACCCTTCTTCACACAGCAGATGAGTCACATGGAACCTGGGAGGGGGGCTCGGAGGTCAGGGCTGCTATGATTCACATCCCTGCTAAACATTCTCAGGGCCTTGCAGGCAGCCAATAACAATACTTCAATAGAGTTTGACAGTCCATCTGGGGTTTACTCTCTCTCTTATTTCCAATCTCACAGTGCCTAAAGGGGCTGCAGAAGTGATGGGTTTCTGACCTCACAGAGAGGCCTGATGCAGAAAGAGAAGATGAGCTCTGGAAGATGTTTGCTTAGATAAAAAGACAGAGAGAGAGACAGACAGAGAGATAGATATAGATACATAGATATATAGATATATTTGTATAGACATAGATATAGTCATGGTTATAGTTATATAATTATAACTAAACTAGATAGTTACATATAAATGTGTTTTTAGATATATATATATAAAATTGGTTTCCTTTGTAATCCTAGGAATTTTATTTTATTGCATTTAAAAACATACCGAGAAGGGGTCCATAGGCTTCCCCAGACTTCTCCAGGGGCCCGTGACACAAACAAGATTGAGAAGCCCTTGTGTGTGTATAAAAGCATATTAGTAGGACTGGTATTTTCAAAGGAAATTGAATGGAAGTATCAACATGGTACAATGCAAATAACACAGGAACTGCAGTCAAAGAACCTGGGTTTAAATCTTGGCTCTGCAACTTATTATGTATGTTGTAACCTTGAGAAAGTTACTTCCCCTCTCTGGGACTCAGTTCCCTCATCTGTAAAATGAGAAGGTTGGGCCAGATGGCCTCTAAATTCCCTTTCTATTCTAAATCTAGGTGGTGTGGTACATAGATCACTGGAGTCATAGTTGGAAAGACGAATTCAAATCCCACATCAGACATTTCACTAGCTGTGCCACCCTGGGCAAGCCATTTAGTTTCTTCACCTGTAAAATGGGGATGATAATAACAACTACCTACCCATCAAGGTTGCTGTGAGGATAAAATGAGATATTTGTAGAGTATGCATTTAGGGTTAGGATTTATAGGACTATATTTATTGTTGTTGTTGTTGTTGTAAGCATTAGCATTGGCTAGTGGAAAAACCATTTATTTAAGAGTCATGAGATGTAGGCTCTAATCAACAAAGATTTATGAAAAGGCTACTATGTGCCAGATACCATATTAGGAGCTGAGGATACGAAAACGAAAGTGAGACAGTCCTTGTCTGCAAGGAACTTACATTCTGCTATGGGGATACAACAACATGTCCTATGACTGTCTCTGTCCTTCACTGCTTTTAGGCTCTTGGATTTAGAAATCCCTTCTCCTGTCTAAGGTTTTGCTTCCTTATCAGAAAACTTAGATCAGGACTATAGGGTACCTAAGAGCCCTCCAAACTGTTAACATTCTAAAGCTCTGTCCAGCCCTGACGTTTCATATTCCAAGGTTAAAGTCCAGTTCAGACTTCTATGTGTTACTTTCCAAGGTCCCTTCTAGCTCTGACACTCCATTATTCTGTCATCTGGCTATTTCTGCATGGGGCCTCATAGCAGGCATTATACAAAGGAAGTCATACAGGAAGGTTCTGTACTAAAGGTAAATACGACTTCAAATTAATAGAAATGGTTAGAGGCTGAAAACATACACCAAAAGGAAACTCAGAAAGGTATAGTGTCTTTTAAAGACAGAATATTACAAATTATTCCATTAAATCTATATAAGTCCATATAATGGATGGATTGTCCATACAATGGATGTGCCCCATTTGGACTTCAGCAAAACTGAAGGTTTTAGGGAGCAAAAATAGAGACAAACTAAAACAAAGGGGAAAGCCTTTGGGATGTAAAGTATACATTTCAAACCTTTAAAAAGGGTCTGACGCTTAAATATCTCAAATGCCTACCAAGAGGACAATGGGATAATGATTGTGCTGCCAGGGCATATCCTACAGGCAAATCTTTGGCCCTAGTCACTCATCTGCTTCTAAGACCCAAAAAGAAGTCTGCGAAGTATAAATGCTTGATCTTTAACACCAAGGAAATGCTTCAGATTAAGGGAACTAGCCCAGAGCCAGGAAGGATTGTCAAAAAGGAGAGGCTAGGCTTTCCTACCTCCTACCTTCAAGTAAGAAACCTCAGAGTCGTACCATATCACACCTATCAGAGTAGCCAACGTGACAAAACAGGAAAATGATAAATGTTGGAGAAGATGTGGGAAAATTGGAACACTAATGCATTGTTGGTAGAGTTGTGAAATGATCCAACCATTTTGAAGAGCAATTTGGAACTATGCCCAAAGAGCTATAAAAATTTGCATTCCCTTTGACCCAGCAATAGCACTTCTAGGGCCATATCCCAAAGAAATCATACAAATGGGAAAAGGATCCACATGTACAATAATATTCATAGCAGCTCTTTTTGTGGTGGCAAAGAATTGGAAATTGAGAGGATGCCCATCAATTGGAGAATGGCCAAGCAAGTGGTGGTATATGAATGTAATGGAATACTATTGTGCTATAAGAAATGATGAACAGGCTGACTGAACAGGCTGAACAGGAAAGACTTGTATGGTCTGATGCTGAGTGAAGTGAGTAGAACCAAGAGAACGTTGTACACAATAACAGCCATATTGTGCGATGACTAATGTTGACAAACTTAACCCTTCCCAGCAATACAAGGATCTAAGACATCTCCAGAGGCCTCGTGATGGAAAATGCTATTCACATCCAAAGAAAGAACTATGGAAGTTGAATTGCTATTTTTTTCTCTTCTGTTGAGTTTAGTTTCCTCTTTCTGATGGTTCCTCCTTTTTAATTTTTCTTACAATATCACTAATGTGAAAATATGTTTAATATGAATGTAAATGTATAGCCTATATCAGATTGTGCACCATCTTGGGGAGGGTGGGGGGGAGGAAGGGGGAGAAAAATTTTAAACTCAAAAGCATATGGAAATGATTATTGATAAATCAAAATAAATAAAAAAATTTTTTAAATGAATAAATAAAAAAGAAATCTCAGAGTCAACAAGGAGATCCTACTGCGAATCCAACGTAAAAGAGCCTAGTAACACTCCAGCTAAAGAGATAGCAATATGACACAGCCAAGCCAGGAGATGAAGGTAGTGAAAGACTATAACTGCCCATTAAAGACCAAACTAAGAAAGTCTGGTAGATTGACCCAACACTGAGAGGAGCTCGGGACTGAGTATTCTTGCTGGCCCAGCCCAGGCAGTCACAGCCCAAAGAACTGCCTGACTCTGTCCAGCAGCAGCCACCCTGCAAGAAAATGACCTACCTGTCCCCATTTGGAAACAGTTGTCAAGGGTTAGATTGAGCTGCCCAGATGAGTCCAAGAGCAATCAGGCAACTAAGTGATCTGTCTGGTTCAGCCCAGCAGCGGCTGAGATGAGCAAACTTTGACCCAGCCCAATGGCAGATTAACCCATCCAGCCAAGACATCGCTGTCTACAAGGAACCAGCCAAACTGAGCTGTCAATCCAGCAAAGACATTATGCCCTTCAAGGAACTATCCAAGCTGAGAAGTGGAGCAACTTATCCATCACTAATACTATAGCCTGAAGCATGAGAACTCTCTGGAGGAATAAAGGAAATCAAAGCCTTCCAGTTCCAGAGGTGTGAGCTGCCTCAGCCCCACATATTTCCTACACACATACCTCATTACTACTGTATTTGAAGCTCATACCCACTTTCCTTACACCACAAACTTTGTGCATATTTGTGAAAGAGAGTGCGCCCAAAGGTTTTGGAGGAAATCCTTCATGACCACTGTATTTGTTATGTTAATTTCATAAATGCTCTGCTAAAGGACTCAATTTGCTGCTGGTCCATTGTTAGGGAAAGTAGTTAAGGTGGTGACTCATGAGCTATTATTAAGAGGCTACTCTCTACAGGGTACCCCTAAAATCCTAGAAGCAGCATGGGGCCTCTTGGGGACTCCTCTGGGGACTCAGTGTGCCAGTACTTGACTGTATTGGGAGAGTGAGTCCAGAGAGGGTATTCTACACAAGTTTGTAGCCATGTTCTAGGTTCCTAGAGAATATGATTTCCAAGTCTACCATCAAATGAGATAATGGACATAAAGCACTTTGTAGCCATAAAGGAGCACATAAATGCCAGTCTTTTTTTATTACTGTCATTGATACTCCCTAGTCATTTTAATGGCATTCTTTGACTGCCAAGGTTTTTCACTATCTAAACCATTCACTTCACTATCTTTCTGTGCTAAGGCTGGTACCCAGGGGGATAAGAGCAACTGAGGAACACTAAGGTTGAATGTAGTTAAAACAGATATACCTAACCTACCTGGGACTAATTCATTTCCAAGTGTCCATTTGTGACTCAAAAAGTTTAAAGAACTAGTCTTAGAGTCTCAAAGGAGCTCAGAGGTCCTCTAGAAACATGAATACCCTTTATGGCATCCTTAATAAATGGCCTTTCAGGCTCTTCAGACTTTCCTGACTCTTTTCCAAGCTGCTAGCACTGTCTATCCTGCCCTTCCCCCACCCCAAAATTACCTTATTATTTGGTATATACTTTATATTTACTTATCTGTATATATGCTGCTTGAAGGCAGAGATTCTTTTCTGTCATAGCTCCAGCACCCATCCCAGTGCCTGGTACCTGCTTATCAGTATCCTTGAAGGATTGCAATGTTGGTAGACTCACCTCCCCCCAAGGACACCCTTTCCAATAATGGACCATTCCTATTTGTAAGGAAACCATTATATTCAGCTGAAATATGCCTTCCCTTAACTTTAGTCTAATTCACTTTGAGATCAAGAAGAGAAAGTCTTTCTTCTCCTTCAAGCAACTGGAAAACATTCTAACCACTCAGCCAGACTCTTTCATTGTCCTCAAGGAGTAGAGCAGTCCCTTCTCTAGAGGCTTCCTCACTTCAGAAAGTCTCAGTCACAGGACACTAAAGGTCACTGGAGACAGGTAGGGCTCTCCCCACTACTCCCACAATGATCCTGCTATTCCTAACCAGCCTCGCCTATTGAAAAGCATTAGCAAACAGGGTGAGCTGCACTTCACAAGGATTTCCCACGGCCAAAGAATCTAATTGACATGAACAAAGATGTGATCTCAATTTTCTCATATGAAAAATTGGAGTTGGACTAGACAATTTCTAAGGTTCCTTCCAGCTCCAACTCTTTGATCTTAGAATCTATCAAATGCCCATCCTTGCTACTAATCCTTGAGTGTAGTTAATTTTCCATCCCTGGGTAAAACTGACTGATGTCCATCAGGCTTGATTACATGCCTGTTACTTTTACCTTGGAAAACACAGCCTGAGGGGAAGAATATGGCATAGCTGGTCATGGTAATAACATCTGAAGATACTTGGAAATCTCAGAAGAGTTCCAAAGACTTTTTTCCAAAATTCAAACTGTAAATCTCTCTGGTCTAAAATCCTTTCAACTAAGAGGTCTAACATCAAAAGTCCTCCAAAAAGAAATGTATGTGTAATATATTTATAATAAATGTATAATAGTTTTCTTCTTAGTCCCAGTCAAATTGGCCTATATAACCCTCCTCATAGGCAACATTCCATCTTGTATTGCTATGTGTCTCTGTGCAGCCAGTCTCCATGCAGGGAAAGTATGCCCTCTTCATCTCTCCCTCTTAGAATCCTCAACTTCCCTGAAAATACAATTCCAAGCAACTCCTCTTACGTGAGGCCTTTTCTGATTCTCCTAGGTCCTTTGAGGCCAGACACATTATCCCCATTATATCCCTCTATTGTAAAATTGTTTTTAATAGGTATTTATAGTTTATCTGCACATTACATTGAAAGTCATAAGATAAAATTTGTGGGGCAGGGGAGAGAGAAAAACAAATGTTTACTTTGAAAGCCATTTCTGATCATTTCTTCTATTTAACCATCTTGGAACATGAGAACTAGAAAAGACATTAGGAATCAAGTCTAACTACCTTGTTTTGAAGATAAGGAAACATCAGAGCTGCAATTAGTAATTTCAGTACATGGGGCAACACACACACACACACACACACACAACCAGAAACAAAACAGAGACCTTAGGACATCAGGCCATATGAGTATTGGAAGAGTGGAGAGGTGTGAGGTATAAAGCATGTCATTTGGGAAGCTGCTTATTTTAATGAATTATTCTTGCTAACTAGGTGCAAAACTCAGTTGTTTCTACCTTGTGAAATATATGATTAGAACTCTCTAAATTTTGGTTCCCCGAGATCAAGTCCCAATTGCCCTCCCCTAATTTTGGCTCACCTATACTTGAAGTCCAAGCAGAAAAATTGGTGTCCAGCATGACTGGGACCAAGAGAACATGAACACACATGAACATGGTGGAAGCTGCTTTGCTTTGTCTTCATAAGTAGATGCTCTGTTCCTGTGAAAGCAGTCCATTTAACCTAGTGATGCACAACTACAGGTCTGTAGCAATTTTTAATCAGTCTCTACCAATTTACAAGAATCAACTTGTAACATCTACAGAAATCCTTTTCTTATCTTCTAAATGTAAGTGCTCTCTTCTTCCTCCTCAAATTGTTCCCAGTCATTATCTAAATAAAGGATTCTCCTTGTTCACTTGGTCTTTCCCATGAGGAGAGTTAAGCCAAAATCTCTTGAATGATTTGGGATCTCTTCTAGGAGCCTGTGCAATGTTCTGGGACTTGCTGCACAAAACTTGAGCACGTGAAGGACCTCTCCATTCATAGGGAAACCCGCTTCAATTTTGGCTCTCCATTGGATTTTCTTCTCATAGTGGCACACATCTTTGGTGAGCTTATAGCTCCTTGTTTATGCCTCACCTGATATTCATCATCAGAGGGCCAAAGAACATGGTTATTTCTATTTTAATATCTTTCAAGGAATCCTGAATGACTTCAATCCATCAATCAGGGAAACCATATTGGAAAAGAACCTTTAAGGCAGTGTTTTCTTCTATTGAATCAAATGGTTTATTTTTTCCTAAGCAACAAATAATAAACACAGTGGAATCTTGTATTTTCTACATCTTTCAGTTAATTGCAAAATGATAAAGATATGGTCCATTGTAAACAACTGATTAAGAAACCCTGCCTGTTCTCCACTAATACCTTCATTAAAATACTCTCAATTCAAGGATAGATTAGGACATGAAGGCAGATAGGAAAACCTATTTTTTGTTGTTCCATGGTTTTCAGTCATGTCCAACTCCTTGTGACCCCATTTAGGGTTTTCTTGGCAAAGACACTAGAGTGGTTTACCATTTCCTTCTCCAGCTCATTTTATAGAAGAGGAAACTGAGGAAAACAGGGCTACATGACTTGCCCAGGGTCACACAACTAGAAAGTGTCTGAGGCCAGATTTGAACTCAGAAAGATGAGTCTTTCTGACTTCAGGCCTTGCATTCTATCCATTGTACTACCTAGCTGCCCAGACAACCTATAGAACTTATTAATTAGTATGGACAGACAGTAGAAATGAAAAATTAATTTGGCCAGTATTAAACAGAAGGAAAGAGCTGAATTGCCTTCTAGAAAGTGTAAAGCTCATTTAATAATCCAAAGCTTCTCTTGGAAACCAAGGTCTATCTTTTAAATATGGATATTCTATCAGGATTGTTGTGTAGACTATGAAGCAGAAAAATTGGTCTCCATGGAGCACAGTAGTCTCTGAAGAATAGAAAATGAATATCAGGTGGAGGGCAATGATAAGTTGTAAGCAGGTTGCAACATACAACAAATGAAGAATTTCAAATAATAGGAATAAAATATATCATGAGCTGGTCCTATAAGGGCCATGGACAATGGGTAAAAAAACTAAGGGTTCTACAGAATTAGGAAAAAGTCAAGTGAATTGCTAGAATCCCTTGTGGAGAACCTATGAGAGGATATTAATGAGTCTTACAGGTTGGAAAGGCATGGGTAGGTTGTGATCTATATCATCTGGAGGGACATCCAAATTGGTGAGATCACAGATTCATTTGAGTACAGTTATGCCTTCCACCTTGCAGGAGTTAAAGGCAGCACCCCCGTGACCTAGAAAATCCATATGAAATGTTTTGGCCCTCCCTTCATACCCAAGAAGAACTCTGAATTATTATGGTGTTAAAAGATAAAATATGGGTTGATATTATACAATACTACACCTATGATTTATGCATTTCTGAGTTTCTAAACTTTTTCTGTATCATCTGCTGGCCTTTGCATGTCATCTATGGCTTCCACAAAACTCCCAAAAAATTCCCATTTAATTTGTTATGCCAACCCATGATATATAGAAACTGCAATAGGGAAGGTAGAAATGGGATAGATGGGATAAAGAAGGGATAACTTTATTTCCTTCACCAGTAGAAGGAAACCTCTTGAGGAAAGGACCTAGTGTTTTGCTTTTTATCCCTAGCATCTTAACACAATGCCTTACATATAGTAGACATTTAATAAATGCTTGTTGATTGCATTGCAAGGTCTTTACTATAAGAGGTCCTAATGAATTAAAATCTAAAAACTGACTTATCTTTCTCTCACCTGCATCCTGGTTCCTTTTCCCCACTCCCTGAACCCGAAAGAATTTTTGTGCTGAACCTGCAAAGGGCCAGGTTGCCTAATGCAAAATGTGACTACTTCATTACTCGACAGTATAATTTGCAAACAGGATCACTTTTCAGGTTCTAAGCTCTTGAATGATTTGGGATCTCTTCTAGGAGCCTGTGCAATGTTCTGGGACTTGCTGCACAAAACTTGAGCATGTGAAGGACCTCTCCATTCATAGGGAAACCCGCTTCAATTTTGGCTCTCCATTGGATTTTCTTCTCATAGTGGCACACATTTTTGGTGAGCTTATAGCTCCTTGTTTATGCCTCACCTGATATTCATCATCAGAGGGCCAAAGAACATGGTTATTTCTATTTTAATATCTTTCAAGGAATCCTGAATGACTTCAATCCATCGATCAGGGAAACCATATTGGAAAAGAACCTTTAAGGCAGTGTTTTCTTCTATTGAATCAAATGGTATAGCTCTAAGTTCATATTCTAAGGTTCCTTCTTCCTTTAACATTCTGGTATTTAGCACAATGCCTAGAACCTAATAGGCACATGATAAGTGATTATTGATTAACTAACATTCTATGTTCAGTGTTCTAGAGTCCCTTCAAGTACTAACATTATATGATTCCTGGACCCAAAGTCATGCTGCCTTTCCACCAATGTCTCTAGCAGTTGAATCTTCTTACTCTCACATACAATTTTGAGGACCACTTTCTGCCTCAATCTTGATGTACAAGGTGACAACTGGGAGCAAGGCCAGTATAGAAAGCAACTGAGTCAATTAGTTCGCAAACTAACTTCTACAGTCTTCATAGTTGCTGATGTCTGATGCCATGCCACATATAAAACAATACTACGCTACTTTCAAGATACATTCACTTTTAATAAATTTCAAAGAAAAGGGCAGATGTAACATTTCTATATCAGCTCATTTAGAAACCTAAATATCATGGTCCTCAAATGGGACTGGCACACTGAAATATATACTGGGAAGATATTATATTAAGATAAAAGTGTATTTTCTTGATGGCATTTTAACATTTCACAATTTCCTACTTTATGCAGCAGTCTTTTTTTCTCCATCTAAGAAGGAATTTGTTGAAGTCTACCACCTAACAGATATACAGGTACAGACCAAGCCAAGAAGAGACATTAGAATATGGAATGTCAGAAGGAAGCAAACAAATCACTTTATCTGCAGATAACAGAGATGTCACAAAGTCTTTGAACCACGACCCCCCCCCCCCATTCATTGTATTAACAAAATTGTTCGGGGCCTAACTTAGAGCTGATTTACTCTTACTTTACACAAAACTCTAATAGGCTCATTGACTTCTTTTCCCAGTTCACAGCAAATTAAGAAGACAGAAAGCAAGAGGGAGACATTTAGTATCAATTGACAGGGATAGAGGAGGCAAAAACACAAGGGATCATGCTATAATGAAAAGAGAGGTGGATTAGAAATTAAGAAGACTGAGTTCTAGCCAAGGTTCTGCTATTCACTGGTTATGTGAGCTTGGGGAATTCACTTGCTCTCTCTGAGCAATAAGTCTTTATCAGTCAAATAAAGAGATTGGATTGAACAATCCCTAAAGTCCTTTCCAGATATCTGACATTCTATGAAACTCCTATATTACATACAGCACAATAAATAATAGATGCTTATTAAAATAATCATGAGTCATCATTCTGGAGAGCAATTTGGAACTATGCCCAAAGGGCAATCACACTGTGCATAGCCTTTGATCCAGCAATACTACAACTAGGTCTGTATCCCAAAGAGATCATAAAAAAGGGAAAATGTACATGTACAAAATGCAAATGGACATGTGCAAAAATATTTATAGCAGCTATTTTTGTTGTGGCAAATAATTGAAAATTAAGGGGATGCCCATCAATTGGGGAATGGCTGAGCAAGTTATGGTATATGAATATAATGAAATATCATTATTCTATAAGAAATGATGAGCAGGCAGATTTCAGAAAACCCTGGAAAGACTTACATGAATTGATGCTAAGTTAAGTGAGCAGAACCAGTAGAACATTGTACACAGTACCAGCAACATTGTGTGAGGATCAACTATGATAAACTTAACTCTTCTCAGCACTACAATGATCCAAAACAACTTCAAAAGACTCATGATGGAAAATGCTATCCAGCCACATCCAGAGAAAAACCTAATGGAGTTTGAATGCAGAGTGAAGCATACTATTTTTACTTTTTTTGTTTTTTTTCATGGTTTTTACTTTTTGTTCTATTTCTTCTTTCACAATACTACTAATGTGGAAATATGTTTTACATGATTGCACATGTATAACCTATATCTTATTGCTTGCCATCTTGGGAGGGGGGAGGAGAAGAGGGAAGAAGGGAGAAAAATTTGGAACTCAAAATCTTTCAGAAAATAAATGTTGAAAATTGTATTTACATGTAATTGGAAAAAAATAAAATGCTAATGAATAATAAAAAAATCATGCATCATCAAGAAAATATGTGCTATATTCAATATATGCTATTGAAGAAGATAAGGATACATGCTATGCAATTTTCAAAAGCTGTCCATCTAAATTGGTTAAAATATGTCCATTAATGTCACCCTGAAATGCTTCATCGGGGCATGGAGGCAACCTTGGAGATTATTAGAAGTAAACAAGTAGAGTACAAGCTTTGGCAGGACCCACTCAGATGGAAAGGCTTCAAATACAATCCAGGCAATGGGCATATATGTCATCGGAGAATCAGTCCACCTAAGCATGGAGAGGTTCCAGACCAGAGAACATTGACTACCATGGTTGATGGGCTTGAAAGTTGAAGGATTTTTGTTTTCTGGTCATAACTACTGATGAAGAACTATCTACTATCACATGAGGGAGTTCTGGTCTGGATCAGCACAGGGAGAGCCAAAACAATTGAATCACAAATATTATAAAGCACTAAAGTGTGATTAAATCTTAATTTTTGAGAGCTTTAACGTTAAGCTTCAATTACCTAAGAAATTTACTTCAGTTTAAGTTACCAACAATTTATTAATGTGAATAAATCTTAACAAAACTGAAAAGCTCTGTGCTAAGTTCTGGAAGAAATATAAAGTTTAGATGAGACATTTTCACTATATTCATGAATAGAGAAAGTCTAGTAAAAAACAAGGAAATGAACACAAAGAACTAATGTAAAATTATATTTATGGGTATATGAAGGGTGCAGACTCATAGCTATAGGAGTTCAGAGGAGGAATAAAATATCTAGGAATATGAGGGAAGGGTGAGAGAGGATTGGGCAAAGCTTCATACAAGAGCTGGTATCAACTCTTCTGGATATCCATTTGTAATTATGCAAGAAGAATACCTAGCTGTACCCTTTGATACAGCAATCTCACTACTGGGCATCTAGGATATTAAAGACAGAAGCAAAGATCCACTACATACCAACATATTACTATCAACATTCATATGGTAGTAAAAACTTGAAATAAAGTGAGAATCCATCAATATGGTAGCAGCTGAAATAGACATAGTACTCCTATTACTACAACAACTACTACTACTACTACAACTACTATCACTTCTACTAATAATAATAGTAATAGTAATAATAGCACTTATATAGCACTTTAGGATTTGCAAAGCAATGCACATATTATCTCATTTGATTCTCACAACAGCCCTGAGATGTACATGCTTTTATAATCTCCACTTTTCAAATAAGGAAACTGAGGCTGAGAGAGGTTAAGTGACTTGCCCCCAAAGTCACAAAGCTTTTATTAAGAACTCAGAACTCCATGTCCAGCACTCTACCTAGCTGCACTACTACTTTCCGTGCTTTTTGTGTGTCATGAACTCCTTTGGAAGACAAGGTGAAGCTCAAGGACTGCTTCTCAGAAAAATATTTTTAAATACATGAAATAAAATATATAGGATTTCAAAGGAGGCCAGTCATATTGAAATACACTTAATATATTAACATAAAAGATTTTAAAAACCAAAGTTCTCAGATCCTAAGTTAAGAAGAGTAGATCCCCTGGGATTCTCAGGATCTGGACTTGAGTTTAGATATCAGTTCCTCATCTTGACTTTACAGGTCTCATTTAATACAGAAGATCTTTGTAAGTAAATTGTGAAGACTTTCATTCATACCTAGCCTTCACAGACAACTTCTGAGAGCAGTAGATAGGAAACAAACATGCGGTCTGAGTTAATCCAATGATTAAAGAAAGTGCCTATACATCAAATGTAGGCCTAACCAGGATAAATCAAAGCCATGTCTCAGAGTAAATCCCTGAGGTTCCTTGTGTATCCACTTTCCAAGAACTATATCCAAGATAGGGCTTCTTAACCTAGGGTCTATGAACTTGTCAAAAATTTGTTTTGTTTTCTTTTCAACATTCTGATAACTGTATTCCAATATAATTGCTATCCTTTGTAATCTTATTTTATTCATTTAAAAACTTTATTCTGAGAAAGAGTCCATAAGCTTCAGCAGATAATGAAAAGGAACCGTAACATAAAAAAGATGAAAAGCTTCTCTCTCTCTCTTTCTCTTGTTCAAATACACACACACAGTAGCAGCATACTTTCAATTAATACAGACTTTCATTTTGTTTTTTCACTGAAACCATCTTAACAAGATTTTACTTTGAATTTGAGCCTGATTTTTTCCATTTTACCTTATACTCTATTTTGGTACATCATTTCCCTAAGCCATTGGCTACAATTAAAACATAGTCTGAGAAAAAAAGCTTTACAGAACAGTTAATTTCCTTAATGATAAAGCAACATAATAACATAGCATTTTAGAGTTAAATCATGATAAATTACCTGTGATTGGAAACAATTGTGGATTGGAAAAAGGAAGGGCTTGGAATCTAGGACCTGGGCTTATGAGTTAAGTCATATACTGGTCATGTGACCCTAAGCAAATTGCTTTAGCTCTATGAGCCTCAGTTTCTCTATCTATAAAATGGGGAAAGTAAAAAGCTGCACTGCCTACATCATAGAGTGTTGTAAATTGTAAATGTAGTCAGGAGGAAGGTTATATACACACTGGACAGCAGAATCATGATCCCAAAAGATCTCTATAATGGTTCAGACCTAATAAGATGGAATTTAAGTTAAGTGTAAACTCCTGCTCTTGGATTAAAAAAATCCTACTGTACAAGAATAGGATCAGGGTAGGGGAGCAAAACAGTGCTTTCTAAGATGAAGTTAGAAGGGTTTCTCATGGCTTATGAAAGGGACAAACATTTATTAAGCACCTACTATGTGCCAGGCTCTGTGCTAAATGCTTTACAATTAATCTTATTTGATCCTCACAACAACCCTGGGAGGTAGGTGCTATTGTGCTCCCCATTTTGCAACTGAGGAAACTGAGCAGGCAGGGTTTAAATGACTTGCCCAGGGTCATACATCTAGTAAGGATTTGTGAGCTCAGTATAAGTCAGCAAGATGACATGGCCAGAGCTAATGTGATTTTCTGTATTAAGAAGACTGTAAGAAGAGAGGCAGACTGCCAGGATAGCAATGCTATGCTCTACCCTGGGCAGACCATACCTGGAGCAGAGATCATCATCAGATCTGGATGTCACACTTTGGGAAGGGTATTGATAAGCTAGAACGAACCCAGGGGAGGTGATTGAGATGAAGAGAGGACATGGGGCTTGGAGTCATGAAGACCTGGGTTCAAATCCTGCCTCAGATACCTACTAGCTGTATAACCCTGAACAAGTCACTGAAACTCTATGTGTCTCAGTTTCTCTAATGCTCAGGAGGGTAGGACTGAATGCCTTTAAGGTTCTTTCCAGCTCTTCATCAATGATCCCATGAATCCTGAAATGTATTTTCTACCCAAGTGTTGACTTCACTGGAAGTCTTTAAGTGGAGGCTGGGATGGATCCAGCCTGGTTGGAATGTTGAAGAATTTTATGTCGGGTAAAAAGTGATTTGGATAATCCCTGAGATCCCTTTCAAACATGAAATCCTCTGGTCCTATGATTTGAAGAGTCAATGAGTGCCCCTTGATTAAGTTAATGGAAACAATAATAACATCAATAACAATAGGCATGTATGTACCACTATAAAGTACTTTCCATCTATTCTCTCATTCCTAATCATTCTTTAAGGCAGGTGCCACAGCTATTACTATTCTCATTTCACAGATGAGGAAACCAGGGCTATTATCTGGGTGACTTTGGGTCGGTCATTTAAACACCTGCTACCTCAACTGTAAAATGAAGGGTTGGAATAGAGAGCTTATGAGGCCCCTCCCAGTTCTAGAGCCATGAGCTTTGACTTGCTGTTGGCCACATAGTAAAGTATCAGTCAGTCAACAAGCGCGTATCAAGCTCTTACCGTGTGCTACTCACTATACTAAGTGCTGAGGATACAAGTACAAATATCACCGTCCTCGACGAGCTTACATTCTAATGACGCAGAAAGGACAACTGCAAAGACATGGAGGGAGAAGATGATGCTGAGGGGGCATGATGGTGAACTCAGAAGCAGAGCCAAGAAAGAAATGAAGAATGGCCAGCTCAGACCCCTTTCCAATATAGAGGCAGAATTTGAATCTAGTTTCACCTGACTCCAAATCTAGCATTTTATCCCCTATTTCATGCAGTGTCACGAGCAAACAAAAATGTCTGGAAACCTTGCTTGATTGTCTCAGTGGGTATGAAGGGAATACTAATGGTTATAAAAAATGCTCTGGCATCACTCACCACTAAACGTCTTGTGTCCATGTCTTATGAAGCCTGGATCTCCTTTTGTGCTCTACATGGTATATTACACAGTTGTGTTAGGTTATTTAACAGATTAGGCAGCTCAGGCATGCGGTAAGCTATTATTGCTGCTGTCCTAAAGCCTTTAGGACTACAGCTTTATGACCGACCAATGACCATGGCTAGTTTCAATTGTATTTACTAACACCTGCTGCAAGACAAATGTTAATCTGTACCTCACCAGCGGCAGAATCTCTCCAAGTGGAAATATCACCATCCGGTGGTGATCCAGACATCATGCACCTCCAGCGGCTTCATTTGCTATAGGATTCCTAGCCATGCTATGGGTCCCTAGATATCATTTAGTCCAGGGGTGGGGAACCTGTAGCCTGGAGGCCACATGTGTCCCTCTAGGTCCTCAAGTACTGCTCTATGACTGAATCCAAAATTCACAGAACAAATCCCCTTAATAAAAGTATTTGATTGACCAGATTCACATCTTCCTCATTTTACAAATTAAGTACTTGAGGACTGGAAGGGTGAAGCTACTTGCCCAAATTACCCCAGAACTGAACTGAATCCAGGTCTTCTCATTGCCAAATCCAGGGTTCTTCTTAGACTATTTTCAATTGTCACACAGGTAACAGGCTATGATATATCTATTCAGATGATTTCTAAACTTGGTACTTTCTGGAACAGAGGGCAGAACTGAGGAGCAACATGACTTGGGACAAAATCAGAGGGTTAAAGGGAAGACTGGAATGGGTTTGGAGACACAGAACTAGAAGGCAGCTTCAAGATCAACTCCAACCCCACTCTCACCTAGCTCTCTCCTTTGTACTGCTAAGGAAACTGAGGCAGTGACCTGTCCAAGGTCTCACACAGTGAATTATTGGCACAGCTAACACAAGAGAGGTGCCCTTGGGGTCCTAGCCAAGTGATCTCTTCACTATAGCACAGCAACACAGGCTGAGGTTAGAGAATAGATCTGTACAACTCCAGTCCATCACGTTTTACACTATATCATATTGGACCTGCTCATCTCAGCCAAATTTGTTTTGTTTTGTTTTTAAATAGAATCATTGAAACAGAAGGGAAGAAACACACTGTAGAGTTTATGAGTCACAAAATACATGAAGTCATACAGAAGAAAGAGGGTAGCTAGGTGGCACAGTGGATAGAGTTCTGGATTCAGGAAGATCTGCATTCAAATCCAGTCTCAGACACTTACCAGCTGCATGACCCTGGGCAAGTCACTTCACCCTGCTTGCCTCAGTTTCCTCATCTGTAAAATGAGCTGGAGAAGGAAATGGTAAACCACTCTAGTATCTTTGTCAAGAAGATGGAGTCATGAAGAGTTGGGTACAACTGAAATGACTTAACAATAACAACACAGAAGAGAGGTGGCGGCAAAAACGTGCGTTGGCAATTGGCAGTCCAAGTGACCTAAAAGTAGCATGGGAGAAGGAAGCAGGGGAAAGAAAGTATGCTGAAACTGGAGTGAGAAAATCCAGATTCCAATTGCAGTGTGCTACACTGGAAGAGGTGGCTTAAAATCACTCTGACCTTCAATTTTGTAATTTATAAAACAAGGACTGCCTCACAAGGTTGTGGCGAGAATGAAAAGAGACGATGTTTGGGAAAGCCCTTGTAAAAAGTTACACGCTGTGTGTAGAGGTGAGATCATAGGATTTAGAGCTGGAAGCGCTCTTGAGCAATATTTAGATATTTAGATATTTAGATATTTAGATATCCAGGCGTCAGCAAACTACCTCCAGACAGCAGGCAGCCTGTTTTTGTACGGCCCACAGCTAGGAATGGTGTTAGATTTTTAAATAAAGTTTCATTTATTTAAAAATGTAAAAATTCCAGATTTGGTGCTCAGGCCACAGTTTGCTGATCCCTGATCCAATCCCAGGGTTCTTCACCTTCTTTTGTGTCACAGACCTCTTTGGCACTCCAGTGAAGCCTATTAATCCCTTCTCAAAATGACTTTAAATGCATAAAATAAAATCCGGAGCATTGCAAAGGAAAATAATTATATTAAAATAGTTATCAAAATGTAAAAAAAAAAAAAAAGAAGTTTGCCAACTCTAGGTTAAGAACCCCTATTCTAGTCTAAATCCTTCATTTTACAGGTAAGGAAACTAAAGCTAACTGGCTTGGCCAAGATGACACAGTAAGTTTTGGCAGAAAAGTCAGGACTTGAACCCAAACCAAAAAATTATAATATCATGGATTTAGAGCTGGAAGGGACCCCAATGGTCATCTAGTCCAACCCCCTCATTTTACAGATGAGGAAACTGAGGGCCTCAGAGTTTAAGTGACTCACCCAAGGTCACAAAAGTAGTATAGGCAGCAGAGTTAGGTTGTGAACCCAGGTCAGATGATCATAGATTTTGAAATGGAGAAGACCACAGAGGTAACTCCCACAGTTAGTGGAGAACCTTCATTTAACAGATTAGGAAACAGACTGTGAAACACAAAGGGATTAAGTAACAGAATTGGGACTTGAACACAGGTCCTTTGACTTCCAGTCCAAATCTAGCATTCCTTCTACTGTACCACTATGCCTCTCCTCTGCCATCCATATCAGATAGTATTTTAAAGCCTTGAAGAGGGGAATGGAATATAAAACTGGAGAAGCAGGAAGAGTAGGAATAGAGAAGGTTTTTGTCTTTTTTTTTTAATGGGTAAAAAGAAACCAGTGATGCACACATCAAGTCACGAAGCATCTCAGAAAGCGGGAGAGTGGTTTTTCAGGTGGTAAATCGTTGGGGTGGGGTACAAGAAGCTAAGGCAGAGCTTCAGGGAAAAGCAGCAAATTGCAATTAGCAATGACCTAGCTTCTGGTGGCAACACAGGGCTTTCTAAAAGGATAGGCACAGAAAGTGTTACTCACTGGTGAATGATTCAGCAAAACTGTATTTACTGAGACAAGATTCCTTCCTTCCTGGGAAAGGCTGTGCTAGCTTAGAAATTCCAAACATTCTTTTGTCAACAATCACACCTGATTCTGGAGTCCCAAGCTGTGGGTGGGGGAACCTCTGGCCCATGTGCTGAATCTGTCCTTGGGCTTTGTTTTAAGTAGGTCAAAAGCAAATGAATCATATACTAGAACCATGTTAATACATTGAATGCATTCATATAAGTGGTTTAAGGTTTACAAACCACTTAATAAATGTCATTTGAATCTCACAACAACCCTGTAAATAACATAATTCAGGCATTATGATTGTCATTTCAAGATGGGGAAACTGAGACCCAGAGAAGTGACTTGATCATGGTCACAGGGTTACTAAATGTAAGAAGTGAGATTCAAACCCAGATCTTCCTAACTCCACATCCAGGTCTCTTTCTACTATACCACAAATGTCAGAACTAAAGGCAACCAGAGAATATAAAATATGAATGCTGGAAAGGAATTTAGAATCTAGAATGTTGGAGATGCATGACACCTTAGAACAGAAAATCACAGGAAATCAAGGTTGGAAGGTCCATATAATGCAAAGTCATGAATCCAAAGCACTGGAAGGGCCCTTAGAGATCATTTATTCTAATTTCTGCCAGAGCAGAAATCCCTTTGACACCCTCCCTAACAAACAGTCATCCGGTCCCTGCCTGAAAGAATGACAGCTGAATGGAGAGCAGAATATAGAACATGGGATTGTTCTTGTGATGGTAAAACTACCAACATCCATCTAGCAACTTATTAAAACTAGCAATTTATTCCATCTTTAAGGGCTCTAATAATTAGTAAGAGGCAGTTTGGTATAGAGATTTGGAGGCAGCCTCAGAAACAAGAAAATCTAAATCCAGGTCTGGCCTTTGATACATCTGGGCTATGTGATACCAAGCAATTCGCTTAACCTCTCTTAGAGGTTGCTGTAAGCAATTCTCTAAGATTATAATTTGTAGAGAAGGTACCAATTGCATTGAGAGGGGGAATTTACCACTGAAATCATAGGTCCAGTGCCTGTCCCTATCCTTAATCATCAATCAGTTTTTCCTTATGTCGAATAGTAATCTCTCTCTCTGCACTAGGGCATATCCACAGAGAACCTCTCTCCTTCCCCCATGCCCTTCTGGTTGATATTTATCTATTAAAAGCTACCCTTTAGGGTCAGTAATTCAACTAGTTCTGAATTCACCTAACTACACTATCATCCCCATATCTGCATCTTGTCCATAAGGGTGTCCTGAGAGATCCTATTAAATAACGTGCTGAAATATAGGTAGAAAAAGAAGACAAAATTGTACAGATCTGGGGGTTTGGAGAATTTAAAGAAGGCCAGAAATTGTAATTTGGGAACACATAAGTAGAAGAGGGAATAGAGAAAAGGACTTGAGTTGGAGAAGGAGGACAATATAATTCCTCCTTCTTCTTGGTTTAAAATGGAGGAAAAGGAAGAGGAGGAGGAGAAGGAAAAAGAGAAGCCTGGTCACATAGGGAGCTAGATATGCCTGTCAAGGCCCTAATGTAGTGAGGACATGTTAAGGAGATGAGAAAAATGACAGCTCTTTAGACCTGCCCATGAGCTAGTATAGAGGTATAAATGAGATAAATAGAGATACAAACCTTTAAATATTCAATTTTCTGTGGGACTCCTCTCTATCAAACACATTGAAACAAATCATTTCTTGTCTTGCCTTAAATGATCACTTTATCCTTCAAAAGGCATAGAAAATAATGAGGAAGAAGACCATGATGGGCATAATAGTCACCACAAGGAGAAGCTGCTTGCTGGCACAAACCTTGGGAGTGACCACTTCAACTTTCAAAGTGAATTTGCCCACCTCTATGATGCATGTCAGACTCTTCCTGATTTTCCTCTCCTTTATTACAAATTTTAAGAGTAGAGAAAGGATATGTAGAATCCCACGATCTAAAATTCTAAATGATAAATCAACCCAGGAGGGATGAGAAACTCTCAAGAATGCATTTTTAGGTTGTTAAGGGGGACAGAGCCAAGATGGCAGAGTAAAAGCAGTGACTTGCTTGAGCTCTCCCCCAAACCCCTCCAAATACCTGAAAAATGACTCTAATCAAATTCTAGAGCAGCAGAACCCACAAAAATACAGAGTGAAACAAATTTCCAGCCCAAGACAACCTGGATGATTGACAGGAAAGGTCTGATATGCCAGGCTAGGAGAGGAGTGCAGTTCAGCATGGGCCGTACAGGCAAAGACAGGGCCCCACAAACCTGGAGCAGGCCTCAGGGGACTGACTCACAGGAAGCTGTGGTGGTTTCCAGATTTCTCAACCAACAAATGCTACAGACAACTTAGAAGGTCAGTGGGAAAGGTCTGTCAGAGCTGGGTGAAAGAGGAGCATGGTCCAGCCCTAGGGCAGAGGTAAAGGCAGCTGATTCCAGAGCTCTAGGCCCATGGACAGTGGGGGGATAGAGCAGCTGATCAGAGGGGGTTTGCAGGGATCTCTCTGCTGGCATTAAGGCAGGATTCTCTTGCTTTGCCCATGTTTGCATCTGAGTCACAGTCCTGAGTGGTGGTCCTGGGGTGAGGAGGAGCAGTGGCAGTGTTGGAAAGGGAATCCTCCTCACAGCTCCAAGGCAGAAAAGAATGTTTGTGGTCACTCATAGACCAGAGCACAGGGCAGGAAAGGAGTAAACACCTCGCCCTTGATCATACCACCTTGGAAGAACTGAAAATTTACAGGTGCCTAGAAGTGTCTCTGAAAACAGCTGCACAAAACCCCTGAAGCTTGGGACAGTACACCCTCCATACTGGAAGCAGAGCCCTACCTTAACAAAGAGTTAAAAAGTCAAGTAACTGGCCGGGAACATGAGCAAACAGTGGGGAAAAAAAACTCAGACTATAGAATCTTACTTTGGTGACAGAGAAGATCAAAACATACAACCAGAAGAAGACAACAAAGTCAAAGTTCCTACATCCAAAGCCTCCATGAAAAATATGAATTGGTCTCAGGTCACGGAAGAGCTCAAAAAGGATTTTGAGAAGCAAGAGAAGTAGAGGAAAAATTGGAAAGACTAATGAGAGTGATGCAAGAATGAATTACTGAAGATACAACCATAGCTCATGAGCCCCCGACAATGTGTTCACTGTTACTGAGCCAATGAGACAGGACACAGCAGTTCAAAAGAAAACATTTAATCAAACAAATTGGATTTAAGTTGTCGTAACACTATAACTTTCTGTTGTCTTTAGAATTTCTTGCCAGATTTAGATCATTCTGAGCTTTAGTATTCTTGACACTATTCTTACAGGACTAAGTCTCCAACTAAGTCAGGCCCTCATCACTTCTCACCTGGGCTACAAGAGCCCCCTAACTGGCCTCCCTTCTTGAGTCTAGTCATTCTCCAAGCCATCTTCCACATAAATGCTAAAGTTATATTCCTAATGCAGAAGTATGCCCATACCATGTAGTCATTCAAAAACCTATAGTGGTTCCCTATCACCTCTATGATCAAATGTAAACTTCTCTGACATTTAAGGGCCTTCACAGTTTGGCTCTAATTTACCTTTCCAGACTTATTATACATTACACCCCTTCACATGCTAAAATTCATCCCCTCTGACCTATGTGCCTCAAACATTCCCCACACATTCCATTTCCTTCTTCTATGCCTTTGGTTAGGCTGTCCCCTTTCTCATAGTCACATTGATATTAAAGATGAACAGCAGAATCAAAACACCTCTGAGGTACCATCTCACACTTATCACATTGGCTAATATGACAGAAAAAGAAAATGATAAATGTTGGAGGGAATGTGGGAAAATTGTGACACTAATACACTGTTGGAATTGTAAACTGATCCAAACATTCTGGAGAGCAAATTGGAACTATGCCCAAAGAGCCATAAAACCGTGCATACTCTTTGACCCAGCAATATCGCTACTAGGTTTGAATCCCAAAGAGATTGAAAAAAGAAAGAAAAGAAAAAGGACCTATCTACACATATATTTATAGCAACTATTTTTGTGGTGGCAAAGAATTGGAAATTGAGGAGATGCTCATCAATTGGAGAACGGCTGAACAAGTTGTGGTATATGATCGTGACAGAACACTACTGTGCCAAAAGAAATGATGAGCAGGATGGTTTCAGAAAAACCTGGAAAGACTTACATGAACTAATGCAAAGCAAAGTGAGCAAAACCAGAAAAATATTGTACACAGTAACAGCAATGCTGTAATGATGATCAACTGTGAATGACTCAGCTATTCTCAGCAAGACAAAGATATGAGACAATTCTGAAGGACCTATGATGAAAAATGCTATTCACCTCCAGAGGAAAAACTGATGGAATCTGAATGCAGACTGAAGCATACTGTTATTTTACTTTATTTTTCTATGGTTTTTGTCTGTGTTTTCTTTCACAACATGACTAACATGGAAATATGTTTTGCATGACTACACATGTATAACCTTTATTAAATTACTTGTCTTCTCAATAATGGGGGGAGGGGAGGTAGGAGAGAATTTGGAAATCAAAATTGTAAAAATAAAGATAAAATTTGTTTTTACATGTAATTGAAGAAAAAATAAAATATTAAAAAACATTTTTTAAAGGTCAGGGGCAGGATTCAAACTCAGAGTCCTCCTGGCTATTAGTCCAGTACTCTTCCTGCCACATCCAATTGCCTTTCAATGAGAACCTGTTAGCTAAAAATCCAGATAAACTATTTGGAAGGTAGTTGCAGCTGCTGAAAAGGTAAGAGCTGTAGTACCTTTAGACTGGGCCTCTACAGGGGCTGCTGCTCTGGATCATGGCTGTGGGGGCACTATTCTAGCTATTTCTAGAGCTGCCTCTTCTAGGATGTAGAGGGAGGTGGTGGTAGTAATTTGGTCTGCCTAGCACATGCCGCCGCCTCCTCCTCCTCCTCCTGTCCCTCCATCAGGGCATATTGCCACTTTGGCTAGGCTGTCATGCCTCCCTGTCAGTAGCAATGGGTCAGTTGATGTTTTTGCTGGCAAAGATGATAGTTCCCTGCCACCACAAGAGCTATTCCCTTTGAACATAACTTTGGGGGCCATTCTGGAAGCAGATGCATTAACCAGGAGAGAGGAGTGCTACTATTCCCTGGGTTTCCTCTATTAGGGTCTGAGGGGAGGTAATGAAGATATGGAACTCTAACACATTGGGTGAAACCACTGTGGTGAAAAAACTTACGGAAGAACATTGAAAAATTTCACATAAGACAGGCAGAGGCAGGAATGGATTGTGATCTCCATTGTTAAGAAGGAGGACCCATAGCTCTAAAATCATGTGAGTATGTGAGAAGAAAGATTTTATTTTAACTTCCATTGACAAGCACAGATATTAAGATAAACAAGGACATAAGAAAAAAGAAAAATGAGCATATGACTACTTTTATTGTTACTGTTACTCTCACACCATGTCAACAAGCATTTATTTAAAAGACAAAAAGCCACTTAGAACTTTGGGTGCCTTGGGGCAGCTAGGTGGCGGCAGAGGATAGAGCACTGGCCCTGGATACAGGAGGACCTGAGTTCAAATTCGGCCTCAGACACATAACACTTACTAGCTGTGTGACCCTGGGCAAGTCACTTAACCCCATTTCCCAACCAAAACCAAAACAAAAACAAAAACAAAGCAAAAAAATCTACTGTGGATGCCTAGACACTAAGCTATTTCCTTGCTCCTAATTTGTGTGTCTTTGTGTGTGTGTGTGTGTGAAAGTTAAAACTAGAAAGGGGATTGGGGAATGATGATTAAAACTAAGCACTAGCTGTTGAACCTGTCTATCCTCTCAAACGTCACAAACTCAAATCTAAGTTCCCAAACCAATGAAGGATACACACATGTGCATGAAGATTCAGGCATTTGGGAAAAAGTAAGATGGAATAAAAGAAAAAGTATTATGAGTCCCCCCTATTTCCAAAACTGTGCCCATCATGTAGTAGAAAGCAATGTTGGTTTAGTGCCAAGATACTTGGGTTATAGTCTAAGCCACAGAACTTAAAGCTGGGTGACCCTGAATAAGGCACTTGCCACCAAAGGGTGGGCTTTAGTTTTCTCATCTGTAAAATGAAGGTAATAATACATAGCACCTCAAAAGGTTGTTATGAGGAAAGCATTTTATAAATCTTAAAGTGCTATGAAAATGTGAGATTATCAAATCACTTGCTAATTCATTTACTGCCTACTTCAGAAACCAACTAGACATTAGCTTCTCAGGCCAAGAGTATCATTTCTCACATTGCATCCATTTTGACAAAGTTGAATGACAATGAAATAAGTGGATAGGTGATTTTAGTGTATTGTTTGAAATTGCCCTGTTAGCTTCTCACATTGTAACTTTTATTTCCATTATCTATACAACTATCTTACCCTCCTGCTAGACTCTGAACTGCTTGAGAACCGAGATTATCCCTTTATCTCTGCATCCCCCCATGCATTATACATAATAATCACTTAATAAATGTTTGTTGAATTTAATTAAGTGAAGAGAACTGACTCCCTTTAAAAATGGATAGCTGCAAGTAATACACTTCTGCCACCTTGTGGCTGTTGGTTTGTGCTCCTACAGAGAGAGCTGACTTCTTCACCAAGGTAGCCCTTGCCAGGCACGCTGTCACAGCGATAGAGAGATCTGATGTTACTGGAGATTTCTCCCTAGAGACAAGGGGCACATGGACGTAACTACAGCTAAAATGGATGACACAATGTTCTCTCCTACAAATCACAGGTGCTCCCTACCCAGGGGAGAAATGGTCTATAGGGGAGGAGACTTAAGAGGTCAGAGTTGGTTCAGGGAAAGGTAAATGACATGAGAATGAGGAGAAGAGAAATGTAGCAGCACAGTATAGTAACAGCCCTAGTCTTGGTGTCAAAGGACTTAGCCAGCTAACAAACTCTATGAACCTCATTTATAAAATGGAGGTAATTCCTGCCTTACTCATAGCACATATGTATGTATATATAAACATATACATATCTGTATGTATGTGTGTATATGTATATGTGTGTGTATATATATATGTGTGTGTGTGTATATATATATATATACATATATATATCCATCCCTCTTAGCCCCTTCAAATTTGCACATATTTTGTGGGATTATAGAAAAACTCCATAACTATAACTATGTACACATATATAGAAAACATATATATGTATACAAACATATATTTTTCTTGGGCATCTAAATGGCACAGTGGATAGAGTGCTGGACCTGGAGTCAGGAGGACCTGAATTCAAATCTGGCCTCATATACTTACTAGCTGTGTGACCCTGGGCAAGTCACTTAATCCTGTTTGCCTCAGTTTTCTCATCTGTAAAAAGAGCTGGAGAAGGGAAGGTCAAACCACTCCAGTATCTTTGCCAAGAAAACCTATAATGGAGTCATGAAGAGTCAGACATGACTAACTGACTAAACAGCAACAATGATTTTCCTACAGCCTCACAAAAAAGTGTGAAGATGGGGGCAGCTAGGTGGCACAATGGATACAGCTCCAGCCCTGGAGTCAGGGGGACCCGAGTTCAAATCCAGTCTCAAACCAGACACTTGACACTTACTAGCTGTGTGACTCTGGGCAAATCATTTAACCCCAATTGCCTCAAAAAAAAAAGTGTGAAGATACTGAGTAATCAACTTGAGATTATAAAGTCTTAGCCAGTGTGTAGTAGGTATATGTAAGGAAGTTTTTCTACATCTTTTCTCTCTTAAGAGGCATGAAAAAGTAACTTAACCAACTTGAGAGGATTATAGCATCATGACCTTTAAGTGAAGGCAACTGATAACACACATGAAAGTCTAGTGATTGGTTGAATGAATGAATCAGCCATGCCCCTTGAGCCTATTTTTAAAAGCAAACCAACCAGCTCAGAGAGGAGCTCTGGCAGTGTAGAAGAGAGCCAGCTAGATCACTCTTCATGTCTCCCCTTTGCACTCTCACAAGGTGCAGTGCAGTGAGGGGAGAAATTTTTCTCTCTTCCCTACCCTCACATCTCTGCCCCCCTGGCATTTTGCAGTAGATGAACACGGGGTTTGTTCTGGTGCTGTCTTCCTTCACTCATTGACATGGATGAATGTAAGACACTGAGAGGAGAAAAGAGAAAGAGTCAAGACTGTTAGGGAGTCTAGCTTTGAGTTAAATGAATCTTTCTTAAAAAAATCTTTTAAAAAAAAAGATTTGAGAATATGATACCCAGAGCTGGGATGCCACCCTGGAGATGGCAAGCCCAGGAGCCAAGACTTCTGCTAGGACATGAACTCTAGCTCTTTCCACAAGTGCAGAGAAGTACCCTAGAGGCAGGCTGTCAGGAACCCAGTCAATCAACAAGCAGTTATTAGGCAATTACTATGTGCCAGGCACCAGTACTATCTACTGGTGATACAAAGAAAAATAAAAACACATTTCTTAAGTTCAGGGAATGAGGGTGGGGGACAAGACGCAAATAACTGCACACATGGGGTGTGCATATACATATACAGTGTAAATGGTAAAAGGAAGGTAATCTCACAGGGAAACATGGAAGCAGTGGTGACTATAATAAAGTAGTGAAGCCACATTCAGTGGAGACTCCAAGACCCTAAAGATATTAGTGACCCTGAGACCTTGCAGCCTCACCTGTGTGAGTTGCCCTTCTCCCATGTGCCACAGCCACATGTACTCCTATTGTGTGTACCTCTCTGCCAGTATACTCAATGTATGTATTAACTCTTCTCAAAGACTGTATTTACAGAAGAGTAGGCTCCAGGTTTATCAGGGAGATGTTTTGTTACTATTGTTCTTAATATGACAATTTAGGAAATGCCTTTGCTTTGAACTAACAGTGTCACCTGGCTGATAATTGAAGGTGAAACCATCAATGGGGGCTAATGAGTTATAGTTTAGGAAGACAGACCCAAAGATTACCTTGAACCAGGTATAGTTGCACTCTAGAAGTCACAATTTATGAGTGTGAGTTGGAGAAGTAGCTCTATTTATCTTTAGATATTGATATGTAACTGTAAAATCCTATATAAAACATAACACTACGATTAATATCATCATTAGGCTAGGGAAATGAAGGTTGATCCAAAACTATAATAGGACTACAGGTACAGTGAGGGGGAAATCCTTGAATGTCAGTAGCAGTAGGGAACCCCTGTAACACCTGACACAAGTATTATCAGTTTTTAGATTTATTTATATATAAGTACAATGACCATATTTTCCAAATGGAAAATCATAACTTATAGGTAAATAGTGTTTTAAGGGAAGAAAAATCATTTATTAAGTATACTGTTCTAAATTACAAATATCTCACTTAAGCCTGGCAACAACCCTGGGAGGTAGTTGCTATTATCATGCCCACTTTACAAATGAGGAAACTGAGTCAGACAAAGGTTCAGTGACTTGGCCAGGGTCACACAGCCAGTAGGTGTCTGGAAGGGTAAGTAGAACATTGGTTGGGAACCATGTTGTATTTTCTACACTCTTTCACCTACTTCCAGGAAGAATAATCACCGGGAACGAAATAACCAAGCTGTGTCTTCCCTACAAGTCCTGGGTTCAAATCAGGTTTATATTAATGACTAGAAGCTGTCCAGGTCTAAGGGAAGCTTCAGGAGTTCAGCGAAAAAGTGGGTGCTTTATTATTGTTTCATCGATTCCATTGATTATATGAAGAATAAAACAACGAATAGAGTTAAGATACTCTGTCTGCTCCTGAGGGGACGTGACTACATCATGCTAAAGTTATGTAACTGGGATTCAGTGAAATATGGCAAGATCAGGGAGAATATTGGTTGGTTGGTTGGTTTTTTTCAGTAGGTGGGGGGTTAATGTTAACCTGATTAGTTAATTCCATAGGAATCCTACTTCCTAGACTGACAAGATAGTAAAGGAAGATGGTGGTGGGAGAAGGTGTAGGGACTGAGTGTATATAGGTAGGCACTGATTCCACCCTCTGAGGACTGCAGAGAGCTTGTTACTTCCTCAGAGAAGGGTGAAGCATATAACCACCAAAGTGAACCTGGCACTTGACCAAAGCCTGATCCTTTCTGTTGGAAAATTAGTAGCTAACAGCACCAGCTTGTGGTTAAACAAGAATTATCAACCCCATTTTACAGAATTTACAATTTACAACCTGAAGCTTAAAGAGTGAATGATGTGTCCAAAATCATACAGCCAGTAGGACTCTTTGGCATTTGAACCCAGATCTCCTAAGGTCAGGTCCTATACTCTTCCCACTACATAGCCCCAAAAAAGGGTCTTTTGCAAATGGCAATGTAATATAATTAAAAGGACAGTCTGATGTTGTGGAAAAGGACTGGAGATCAGGGTTCTAGTCCTGAATTGTGTACTGGCCATCTGTGACCTGGGCCAAGTCACCTCATTCACTCATTTAATAAATATTAAGTACCTCCTAGGTGCACATGGCAGCTGGTGGTGGAGTAGATATAGTGCCAGGCCTAAAGTTAGGAAAACTCATCTTCCTGAGTTTAAATCTGATCTCAAATACTTACTACTGCATGACCCTGAACAAGTCACTTAACCCTGTTTGCCTCAGTTTCCTTATCTTTAAAATGAGCCAGAGAAGGAAATGCCAAGAAAATCCCACATGAGGTCACAAGAGTCAGACATACCTGAAATGAGTAAACAACAACAAATGTGCACAGGACTGTGCCAGGCATTAGGGAAGATAGAAAGTTAAAATGAGATGTATGTCCTTAATTCATAGAATTTACCATCTAGTAGAAGAATTAGATGCAAATACAGATTAAACAAATATCCAATATTCACCTCTATGGGTCTTAATTTCCCCATTGGTAAAATGAGTGGATTAGACTTCTGACCTCCTTTACAGCTTTGAATTTAGAAGTCTTTCTTTTCTTGAGACCACGAATATCCTACAAGTCTTGAATGTAAGGGCCTTGAGACTAAGGGAGGTTAAGTGACCTTTCCTTTTTTTCTCACTCAGGAGAAGCTCCCTTCTTGTCATCCCAAGCTAGGTACCTGCCCACCCTCAGTCTGCCTGCTCCTCCCTGAAAACAGAGAAAAGAAGGTATAAATATATATAGACTTAGAATAGAAGGGAGATGCAAGGCATAATGGTGAGATTAATAATAGTCTCTAAATCAGTGGCACTCATTCTTGCATGGCACAGACCGACTCCAGGGTTTTTGTGGCTTGGGGTCATGCCCAGTCAGGCCTCTTAGGACCATTGCGTGTGTGTGTGTGTGTGTGTGTGTGTGTGTGTGTGTGTGTGTGTGTGTGTGAGAGAGAGAGAGAGAGAGAGAGAAAGAGACAGACAGACAGACAGACAGACACAGATTGGCCTACACATCCAGAAATCAGACAGACACAGTTAGTGTCCCTGGCAGGAGTCATACTACCATCCCAAGCTACAAACTTCATATCCTTGAAAAAAACTACATTCGTGTATGGTAATTGAAGTCAATTCAAATTCTGGGTCTCCAATGAACAGATGGGCACTTCTTGGTGCACTTCCAGGAGGAGATAGGAGTCAGAAAATATGGGTTTTTATCCCCCTCTGCTACTCACTTGACCTATGAGATCCTGGTTAAATTGTTTTACATCTCTGAGCTTCAGTCTCCTCACATGTAAAAGGAGGGATTGGGATTAAGTGATCAGTCCCTACCTGGAACAAATTGTTATTCCACATAACCAAAGGTATTGAGAGAAAGGATTATTAAATAAACAATCGTTAATATTGGGGAGATCCAGGATTTTTTCCCTTCCTATTTCTTCATTCTCTGCTAGGTCAAATCAGCCTCTGAAGAACAGGGTTGATAATGAGATTGGATTCAACATTCTCCTCCATCTTGTTCAGACCCCACTCAACTAGGGAAGCCATTATTTCCTACTCAGACTTGGGTCGGGGCAGGCGGGCAGGGGGGAAGAGTAAGATGCTTTGTCTAGATTGCCCAGGCGAGGGGTGGTCTGGGAGTAAGAGTGACATCAAAGCCATGTCCCCCAGCCCCTCATTAGAACAGGTCCACTTCTCATTCTGATATTCATTCTCTCATTAATAGTTAACCATTCAGAGTTGATTGCCACCTGTTGGGAACACTCAATTCTTCCAATAGTATGTAAGCGTCAAGATGCCTCCCAAATTTGTCTTTGGTTTATGAGAGGCAACCAAATGACCAGCCTTTTATTAATTATTCACTGGCCATAATTAATAAAATGATTAATTACCCAGAAATCATGTCTCTCAGACTTTTTATACATCACAATATGAAGACCAGGGAGTGGAAATTCTATTCTATGATATTTATATTTCTATTCTAAAAGAGACAGAGGTGGGCCTGGGGTGGTGGGGCATACCTGTAGTCCCCGCCACTGAAGAAATTGAGGCTGGTGGATTTCTTGAGCTCAGAGGATCTGAGAGGATCTAAGCCTAAATCCAGGTGTCCATATTCAGTCTGGCATCAATATGGTGAACCCCCTCCCCACCTCCAGCAGTTATAGGCCATCAGGACTGCCTAAGGAGGGATGATTCAGTTCAAGTTGGAAATCAAAGGTCAAAGCTCCCATGGTAATCATTAGTAGGATTGTACCTATGAATTGTTGCTGGATTTGAAGCCTGGGAAAAATAGGGAGATCTAGCCTCAAAAAAGAGAAAAAAAAATGGCAACATAGTGAGGAGTGATCATAGTGAAAGGCAGAAGATGACAGCCAATAGTGGGTTTGCCTTGGAGTCCAGAGAACATGGATTCAAGTAGAAAGGCATCATGGTGCTAGATTTGGCCTCAGAGTATCTGGGTTCAAATCCTGTTGCCTATGTGACACTGGAAAAGCCACTTAACCTCTATGAGGCTCAGTTTCTTCATCTACAAAATGAGACAGATGGACTAAATGACCTCTGAGATTTCTTTCATCTCTCAATCTTTTAATCATGTATCTGACACACAATGTGATCATCAGTAAACCAATTTTACCTCCCAATGCCCCAGTCAACTCTTCTTCTAAGACTATTAATTAAGGAAAAAGTTGCTGTTCTCTACTGCTGGAAGAAGTTTCCATATATGAAGTTCCCTACACTGATAAAATCACAAAGGACTCAGATCTTTATGTTCCCAAGGTTACTGTGTCTCCAAAATTCACTGATATAATAACAATAATATTTATAATGAACCTGGATTTCTATAGCACCTTACAAAGCATTTTACATATGTTATCTCATTTGATCCTCACAACAACCCCGTGAGGCAAGTGCCATTATTATCTCCTATTTACAGATAAGGAAACTGAGGTTGGAGAAAAAAAGTTAAGTAGCATGCTCAGGGTCACGCAACTAGTAAGTATCTTTTTATGCCAACACATGATAGATATATCAAAACTCAATGGGAAAGTTGAAATATGGAAGGGATAGCTATAATCTCTAAGTATTCTAACCAATCTCCCTGCCTCCAGTTCCAGGATAGAGTGCCCAGCCTGGAGTCAGGACGACCTGAGTTCAAATCCAGTTCCCAGCTCCAGCCCCACTTCAATCCAATCCCTACTTCATACAATAGCCAAAGTGATGCTTCTAAGGCACAGGCTTGACCACATCATTCGCCTGCTCAATACCTCAGGGGCTTCTTACTGACTGTAAGATGAAATGCCAAGTTCCTTAACCAGGCATTTAAAGTAGCCGCAATCTGGCTGCAGTCAACCTTCCTGGCCTTACTTCACTCTGCTCTGCTCCAGGTCTCCTCCTGTTTTGACCAAATTATCCTATTAATTTCCTGAACTTGGCATTCCTTCTTCTACCTCTGTTCACCATGTTCACCAACCATCCCCTATGTTTGGATTTCCCTGCCCCTTCATAGCTCTCCTTGTTGAAACATCTCTCTTCCTCCAAGGCACAACTCAAGTTCCTCCATTAACCATCCATCTCTCTCCTTCCTCAAAACTACCCAGAGCACTTTAGATTCCTTCTTCACATTCACCACATTCTACCCTATATCATACTTTTCTGTGCACATGTAATTAGATTGCCAATTACATCCCAAGTTCCTTGAGGCCTTTTTTCCTCTTTATAGCTCTAATGC
This sequence comes from Vombatus ursinus, assembly GCF_900497805.2. Lineage (NCBI taxonomy): Eukaryota > Metazoa > Chordata > Mammalia > Diprotodontia > Vombatidae > Vombatus > Vombatus ursinus. The sequence continues at coordinate 2,384,318 of NW_020953949.1, read as the reverse complement.
CTTTCACATATTAAATGCTTTGCACTTAATAAGTTTTTGTTGAATTAAATTTACTTGCACTCTAACCAATTTTCCCCCCATGCTGTACCTAGGCAGTCATTTTTTCTAAACTCAACTATATGATGTTCCATTAATTCCTATTCTATTTCACTTTATTAGCATTGGTCCATTTGTTCTAGCCAAAGATCTTTCAGGAATCTTGATTCTGTCTTCCAAAGATAGCTATCACTCCCATCCTCATCCATAAATGTGAGGTGTATGCCATCTATGCCTAGAGTTAAGTCGGAGCAAGAAATACTGAATAGCACAGGGTTTACAATAGTTTCCCTAGGTTACTCCACTAGAGAATTCCCTCCAAGTTGAAATTATTCATTAATTGCCAATCTTCGAATCCAGTCATCCAATTAGTTTTGAATATGTCTAACTATATAATCATCCAGTCCATATTTCTCACTATAGTTGACAAGGATGTTATAAGAGAATTTATTAAAATCATTGAAGAACTCCCAGCATATTACATCTATAGAATTCTCTATAGAATCATCTATAGAAATTAAGTTAGTCTGAAGAAAGATAAGTGGCACAGTGGATAGAGTGCCAGGCCTGGAGTCAGAATGACCTGAGTTCAAATCCAGCCTCAAACACTTACTAGTTGTATGACCCTGGGCAAGTCACTTAACCTTATTTGTCTCAATTTCTTCATCTGTAAAATAAGCTAGAAAAGGAACTGGCAAACCACTTCAGTTTCTTTGCCAAGAAAACCCCATATGAGGTCACAGAGTCAGGCATAACTGAAATGACTAAATAACAACAAGTTAGTCTAACTTGACTTATTCTTAATGAACTCGTGCTGGCTCATAGTAACTAATGTTTCCCTTTCTAAGGACTCAGAATCTATCCTTCTCATCATTCTTCATTCTCCTCTTGGACTTGTTCCTTACTTCACTTAATGTAAACTTCACTATGTCCCCTCTATTGCTGGATCATCCTGCAATTTCCCTCAATGCCTTGGTCTTCCTTGTCCTAAGACAGCTTACCCCTATCAAGATCATGTAATTTGAATTAACTGAGGTCAGTTAAAAGGAATTTTGCTATCACCTGACTTGTTTTTGGTTTTTAATTCTCTGTTAACTACTTTTGTTATATTGTCCTGTCAAAAGATAATTCTCCCTGTGAAATCAGAAACAAAAAAAGTTGTCACAGCTAGGTCCCAGTTAATATGAATAATGAATCCCCTGAAGTGGTTGCATGTATTCAAATTAATACTATTCCAAGTTATAAGTATGTAAAATATGGCAAATTGTTCCAATCCAATGGAAATATGGAATAAAAATTCAAACAATGCAACTACTTCAAGGGATTTGTACTCTTAATTTTGCTATAATTCCTATCATCATTATCATACCAATCTCCAAAAACTGACCTTATTAATTTCTTATTTTTCTTCTTACCCTAAAAATAAAAAAATCAAAAAGGCCATCTTGCTATCTGTTTTGTTTTTTTTCTTCAGGTCTCGATTCATCCGGGGCTCGAGTCTGTGGTTCCTGGCTTAGATAGATATGGACACATTTTCCTATTCCTCTTCATTTTCAATTTTAAGTTCTTTTGATCATTCCATCTAGTCAAGAAGCAAATACATTCTTCTAGATCTTCATCAGATGTACTCTAACCTTAGCCAGTAGCCAACCATTCTTATGTCATTAACTATGTTTTGGAAAACTTAATCCCAATTTCCAACACTATCTTCCTAGCCACGTTATAAGTCAAAAAAAAACCATTTATTAAGTACATACTACAGGTCAGGCACTATGCTAAGCTCTTGGAATACAAAGAAATACAAAATACTTAATCTTGAGGAACTCATAGTCTAATGAGGAGAGACAATATGAAAACACATATACAAAGAAGATATATACAGGATAAATTGTAGATAACCAAGGGAAGGCATTAGAATTAAGGGTGATCAGAAAAGGCATCATGCAAAGGTTGAGATTTTGGTTAGGAGTTGAAGTAAGCCAGGGAAGATGGGAGGAAGAGATGAGGAGAAAGGGAATTCCAAGCTTAAGAGACGGCCAATGAAAATGCCCAAGTCAGGAGATGGGGTATCTTGTTTGAGGAACAACAAGGAGGGCAGTGTCACTGGATTACAAAAATCAGAGTGGAGTAAGGTCTAAGAAAACTGGAAAGGTAGAAGAGGTCAGGCTATAAAGGGCTTTGAATGCCAAACAGAGGGTTCTATATTTGATCCTGGAGATGATAGGGAGTCACTGGAATTTAATGAGTAAGGGCCAGAACTGTGCTTTAGGAAGAGCAATCTGAGTGGAGGATAGACTGGACAGGAGAGGAACTTGAAGGACACAGACCAACCTTTGCCTTCAGTCTGCAGCAATGATAAAAACACCACCTTTGCCCCCAAATCTACATTTCCTTTTTAGTATTTCATAATCCCTAGAGACCCTTTCCTGGTTTTCTCTACCAACATAATATTGGAGAGGGTTTTTAAGATGTGGAAAAGAAATTCTTATTGAATGGCCTCTATTTTTCTCAATAAAGTAAGCAAGACAAAGGTTCTCTTATGAGAGGGATGGGGGAAAAGATTTTTTTTTCTCACCTTTTTCTCCTCCATTTTTTCATCAGCTGCTCTGTTTGGTTTCAACTCCAGGAAACATCATGCCTCTCTCAGAATAAACTAACTGATCAATTTCATCACCATGCACACTGATGCAGTTTTTAATACTCAACACCTTCTCAACTCCCTCAGTTGCTTCTCTCCTCCAATTGGAGGGCTGGAGTGTGGAGTATTAAACTCCTCCCAAAGCCATCCTTTATAGAGTCACATAAAGTCAAAGTGAGAACTTGGAAAGACCTTAGCTTAAAAAGGCCAAGGTCTCCCACTGCATCCGGGGCCATCTCCAGTTGTCCTGATCTATATCTTGCCACTAGACTCAGATGGTTCCGGAAGAGAAAATGAGTTTGGTGATGCTGCACAGCCTTCCCTCACTTAAATCCGATTCACTTGCAAGTCATGGAATCACCTCCCTGATGCCATGGTCCTCTTCAAGTACAAAGGACAAACAATAACACATAACTTTCCAGTAACTCTATTTTCCATAAGGAACTCTGTTCAGTTTGGACACCACGAACATCATGTCTTAGAACATCATGTCTCCCTAGTGGCTTTCGTCCTCTCCTCCTCCTTTCAGTTTTCTTTTGTCTGTTATCTTCTCCCATTAGATTGTAAGCTCCTTGAAGGCAGGAACTGTCATTCTTTTTCTTATTTGTAACCCCAGCACTTAGCACAGTGCCTGACACATAGTAGATGCTTAATGAATCTTTATTGAATTGAGTTGAAATGCTAAAAAAAGGTTTGAGGAGAGTAATTTAGAACAGCTGCTCTAGATTCTGTGAGAAATAAACTTATTACATTCAAAGATTCACAGAATTTAGAGCTACAAAGATCATCTATCCAAAACACCACATTTTACAGAAGAGGAAACTGAAGACTAGAGAGATTAAATGATTTTCCACAGAGGTAGTCTGTTTCAGAGTCTGAATTCGAACTCAGATCCAGTGCCTTGAAATCTAGATTTCACTGGTTCAAAGCTCCTCTTTCTTCTCCTCTTTACTATCTTCCACCATGTAAACTCGTGACTCTGGTCTGGATACCCCTGAACATCTTCAACATTTTCCACTGGAGACCTACTTTGGCAGCCATCATTCCTTTGATCATTTGCGAGAATACTTTTTTATCCTCTTTATCTATAAAGCTGTAGATGAGACAAGTTGCTCGTCCAGACCTTTCATTTTCTCAGCTAGCAGGGAGTCCAATTTACACGTAGTGCCTACATGGCTGTTAATTACTTCTGTAAGAACTACAAACACAGTCCAATCCTTCTTATGGTTTGCAAAAAATCAGATCCCTTGATCTCCACACAATCCTGGGGTCCCTGTTGCTGTTACTAACTACTCCCACGGCTAACTATACAGCAAACTATGTCATGGCTTCACGCCAAGTCCTGTGGTACTAGGGAAGGAATGCTGACTCTGGAGAAGTCAGAGGACCTAGGTTTATCTTGAACACCTTCAATATTTACTATATGTGTGATTACTGGCAGGTTACATCAAGCCACTGGGCCTCAATTTCCTCATCTGTAAAATCAAGGCCAGACTACACAGACCTTGAGGACCCTATCAGTTCTAGATCTAAGACCTTTTTATTTTGCTTTTTATAAACATTTTAATGAACATTTATTAAGTACCTACTATGTGCCAGGCATTGTGCTAAGCACTTGACAAATACTACGTCATTTAATTGTCACAATAACCCTGGGAGGCCAGTGCTTTTTTAATCCCATTTGACAGTTAAGGAGACTGAAACAGATGAGGTTTGGCCAGGGTCACACAGCTAGTGTCTGAGACCATATTTGAACTTGGATCAGGTGGCAGGTAGATAGATAAAGCACAGAGCCTGGAGTCAGGAAGACCTTAGTTCAAATCTGGCCTCAAACACTTTATAGTTGTATGACCCTGGCCAAATCGCTTACCCTGTTTGCCTCAGTTTCCTCATCTGTAAAATGGGCTGGAGAAGGAAATGGCGAAGGACTCTAGTACCTTTGCCAAGAAAACCCCAAATGGGGTCATGAAGAATTGGACACAACCCAAACAACTGACCCTTGTGTATTTATCATGTAAGTAGTCAGCATGACACAATGGACAAGTTCTAGACCTGAAGTGAGGAGTTCCAGTCCCAGCTCTGATACTAGCTAGCTATGTAACCTTGGTCAAATCACTTAACATACCTAAGCCTCAATTTCCTCATATGTGAAATGAGGAGGAAAAAAAAAGGAAGGGAGGGTAAGGGAGACAGGGGAAGAAAAAAGGGAAAGGGGGGGAGGGGAGAGGAGGGGGGGAGGGGAGAGGAAGGGGAAAGGGCAGAGGAAGGGGAAAGGGCAGAGGAGGGGGAAAGGGGAGAGGAGGGGAAGGGAGAAAAGAGGGGGAGGGGAAAGGGGAAAGGAAGGTGAGAGGGGGAGGAAGAAGAGGAAGAGGAGGAGACCTTCCTAGTTTCAGGACTTTAAAACCATACTGCTGCACTGGATACCTTCATCCCCTTCTCCCATCCCTTTTTAACTCTTGTATGTTGTCTCCCCCAGTGTAAGCTCCTTGAGCATAAGGACAGTCTTTTTGCTTGTATTTGTGTCCTCAGCACTTTTCACAGCACACAGTATGTGCTTAACAAATGCTTGTTTCCTTCCTCACTTCAACAAAGTGCAACAAACAATGAGTAGAATGAGGACATGTTAGACAAACAAGGCCTGTTGTGGGATATATGAATGTTTAGAGGTGATGTGGATACAATCTATAAAGTCAGGAAAGGAATGGAAAAGAAAGATCCAGCTTGTGGGATAAGAACTCACTATTTAACAAAAAACTGCTGGGAAAACTGGAAAATAGTATGGCAGAAACAAGGCATAGACCAACATCTCACATCCTATACCAAGATAAAAACCAAAATGGGTATGTGATTTAGATACAAAGATGGATACTATAAGCAAATTAAGAGAGCAAGGAATAGTTTACCTATCATATCTATGGAGAAGGGAAGAATTTATGGCCAAACAAGAGATAGAGAACATTATGAAATGCAAAATGAATGACGTTGGTTACATTAAATCAAAGTCCCTACTCTCAAAAAGCATCCTTTCTACTTGCAGGGGGTTACCTAAGAACCCCAGGGTAAGAGACTTATTCCCCTCTTTGAAGTCTAACAAGTTTAGTTTAGGTAATATGAAGGGACATTCAGTTATAAAATCTCAGAGCTGAGAGATGACTTCAAGGGTCATCTGGTCTGAATCATATCTAAGGATGAAGCTTCTCTACAACAAATGGTCAACCAGCTTCCATTTGAAGGTCTCCAGTGATATGAAAATTCACTAGCTCTAGAATGTCTTTTTTTCCAATCCAAGTGCAATGTCTTTATATCTTGAGTTGCTCAGTCCATGAGAATTCTCTTTTTTAGACTTCTAATCATTAGGAAAGCTTATCTTAGATAACTACCCAAAACTGATCTCTCTGTACCATCCACCTATTGAGCAATGCCTCGTTCATGGGAGATATTCAATAAATGTTTGTCAAATTGAATATATAGCTTCTAATCCCTGGGGCAAAGATGACTACAATTCCTCTTCCAAATAAAGGACCTATGTTCCTTTTTCCCCCAAGTCTCCCCTCCAGATTGAACGTTTCCCCATTTCTCCAATTAACTATTATATGGCATGGATTCAAGCCTCTGCTCATTCCTGATCACTCTCCTCTAGGGGAGTCTTGTCAATGTCCTGCCTAAAATGAGGTGTCCAGAAATGGACACAGCAATCTGTGCCAAAGTAGAGGATAAGGAGACCACCTTGATTCTAGGCATTGTGTTTTCTATTAAAGAGGCTTAAGATTGCACTGGCTTTTGTAACGACCACATCACATTGTGGCTTCCTACAGAATGTTTAGTAGAGTACACACACACACACACACACACACACACACACACACACACCCTGCAACTCCTTTTAACCTGAGCTGCTGTATAAATATTTCTCCCTTATTCTGAATTTTTTATAGTTGATTCTTTGATCAAGTATAAGATGTCACATGTATCCCTAATACATTTTACCTTATGTTTTGCTCCATCATTCCATCCTATTAAAATCTTGTTGGAGCCTGATTTTGTCGTCTAACATGTGAGACATCTATGGCTTTATCCAAGTCATTAATTTTTAAAAATTCAAATAGAACAAGACCACATTTACTGTTGAAAGAGATTACATTCATTCTATTCACATGCATCATGATTTCAAAGATCCAAGCAATCTCCTCTTAGCCCAAGTCTAATTTTTAGAGCATGAGATCTTAAATTGGAAGCCTGTGAACTTGTATTTTGATAACTCTGTTTTAATTAATCCGTGTCTTTTGTAATCCCATGCATTTAAAAACATTGTTTGAGACAGGGTCTGCATAACACAAAAAGGTTAAGATCATCTGTAATATGCAGAAGAGGCTTAATATCACTATTATGTCATCATGCAGCATCCCTAGACTCTCCCTTGATCTTTTTTTTTTTTATTCTTAACCTTCTGTAGCAGAGCTTTCTTTAACGTGAGTAGCTTCAAGATTGTCACAAGGTGGCAGCAGATTCTCATTTTTCCGCAACTATCTCAATGGCTCCCTCTGGAGCCATCTGTAGGCACTGAATATCAATGATGAAAGTATTCTGTATTTAACCCCCTCCCCACCCATAAAGCTCCATTTATATGTTACCTCTCCCTGACCGTGGCTTACATGCAGTTTTCTCAAGCAGTTTATTCCTGGGGGGCAAAAGAGGTATAGTTTTTCACCAAAGGAAAAAGTAAAAATCATTGGCCTCAAGTGGTAACAGAAGGGACTAGTCATAAGAACTTCCCCACAGTACATTAATGGGTCAGGCTGTGAAATCTCTTTCAAATCTCTTTCACGGCAATATCTAAGAAGTGGAAAGCAAGCCATCTGTTTTCCATTCTGTTACTAGCTGAACCAAAGTAGAGAATAGACTTTGTTTTTCTCAACCCAACCCCATGGCACAGATCACAGCACTATCTTAGTCTGGCATTCATTGCCTTTTGGATTAAACTTTAGAAAGCGAAGCATGATGGCCTCTACTGGGTATGCAAAAAGACTAGGTTAATCTGCCAATAATGTACCTATCAGGAGTCAGCTGTTGCCTCCTTTGGGACAATGATGGCACCCTGATGGACTCAATCCCAGCTAGACTCAAAGAGTTCATGTTAGTTGGGCTGAATCCAAAGCAAAGTCCAATTTATAGGTACTATTGGCACCTTCTGTTTCTTGGAAGTTTTACTTAAAGACAAGAAGAGAAAAAAGAAACAAAAAATTAAAAGAGGGCAAGGGAGTGGGGATTAAAACCCATAACCCAGCCCAGCTCCCTAAAGCAGCTACTCTTTGGATCACCATATCAGCAAGAACTGGAGCAGGACTGGAAGGACAAGGGGTAAGTAGACATGGAGCCAAGCCCACTAGAGGACCATGGACAGCAGGTAGAGCTCAAAATTTTCTCTTCTGCACAGGAGTTCTCCACAACAGCTGAGCTGAATAGAAATCTGCCTCGTATCTTATATCCAGTGCTTCTAATTCTGCCTTCTGAAGCTATCCAGTATAAATCCAAACTGCCACTTAGAATTACAGAATCTAAATGCTGGAAGGGACACACCGGGGGCTGCCTAGTACAACAGATACTTGACCAAGAATCGCTTCCTTTTCCTTTTTTTTTAAATTTTCTTGAAGGCAATTGGGTGAAGTGACTTGACCAAAGTCACACAGCATGTAAGTGTATGAGGTCAGACTTGAACTCAGGTCCTCTTGCCTTCAGGTCCTTCAGGTCCTCTTGCCACCTAGCTGTCCTCAAGAATCACTTCCAAATCACCAAGCTGTTTTCCAGCCTCTGCTTGAAGTATTCCAGGAAGACAGACCCATTCCTCCCAAGGCAACTTAAACCACTCAGGCCAGCTCTTCTTGTTAGGAAGTTTTTCCTTGCATCAAACATACACTTACCTCTCTGCAGTTTGCCCCACAATTATTCCTGGTTCTGCCCTCAGGAAGCCAAGCAGAACAAGCCTAACCTCTCTTCTTCAGGACAACTCTTCAAATGCTTGAAGACAGCCATTTGACCCTAGGGTATCCTCTCTACTCTAGACTAAGCCTTCCGAGTTATTTCCTCTGACCTTGACATGACATGATCTGAAGTCCCTTCACCAGTTTGGTCTTCCTCCTCTGAATACTCTTCAACTTGTCAATGTTCTTCATAAAATGTAGCACCCAGTACTGGATAGAATACTCCAGATTTGCTCTGACTAGGATATGGTACAGAGGTTCAATAACCTTCTTTCTGATACCATGTCTCTCCATGAAGCATTAGCTTGCTTTTGGTTGCCATATCACACTGATGATCTCTATGTTGAGTCTGCCATCCAGATCTTTAATATAGGAATTGACTTTATGTCTCTCCCATCCTTAACTTTGAAAGTTGCCTTTTTTTTTAACCCAAAGCTTAGAACTTGGCATTTATACCTACTAAATATCATCTTATTGTTATCTAGCATGCTAGATATTCCTCTTAGCTTTGTGTCATCCACAAATTTGATAAGGATACCTTCTATGATTCCATCCAAATCATTGATTAAAATGTTTAACAGCAGAGGACCAGAGACAGATTTCTGTGATGCTCCACTACAAAATTCTACCCAATCTGAAATAGAACCATCAATAATCATAGCATGGATTTAGTCATCCAACCTGTTCTAAGTCCTTTAGACAATATCTATCATCATCTAGACCAGTGCTTCTTAAACTATGGTGCTGATCCCATATGGGATCGCGACCCACAGTTCAAGAAGTGCTGATTCTAGACCATTTCTCTCCATCTTTTCCACAAGAACAGCATGACAGATTTGCTCTAATGTTTTGATGATATTGAAGTATGCCAAGCCATATCAATTTTACTGATCAGTCTACATACCCAGTCCAGAAAAAAAAAGTTGTCATATTCAATCTTGACTTTTTTTTCCTTAGGCACACAACTAATGACTACGGTTTAAAAGTCAGCTGATGAAGCAACTGTTTTGCTGAGAAGGCCATTCCTACTAGCTCGCTTGGTGTGTTGATGTCAATGAATGTTTTTCAAATATGAGAATCCTTAGTAGTGTCAGGAAGTTCCCTTTGGGAGTGGTCAGTTTCTTGTGAGATGTATATCTCTATGCTATCCTATGCTTCTTTCTAGTCCCAGGAAAGACAGTCTTGTGTATATATTTATGTTACACCCATGGTAGGCAGAATTCTTCCAGTTGAAGTTTCATTACTCTATTTGTCTGTGGGAAAGGGGATGAAGCCCTGATCCCCAGTTCCCTTCAGCAGAGGTGGTGACATAATGGACTGTGGACTCTGCCCATGACCACATGCCAATGTTTTCTTTTTGGGGGTGGGGAGGTTCTCTAGCTTCTATTCTTGATCTTCTTGATCACTTGAGAAGTGACCATTCTCTCACATTCAAAAGCAACTTGGGTTCTACCAACCTGGAAAACCAAGTGACTATAATCTCTGGCACAGTTTTGACTCCCATTAGGCTATTTAAGGACTAAGAGGTCAACCCACAGGATGTAGGATATCTAGTTTACATGGACACCTAGCTCAAACTTGCTGCCCTATTCTGAAAGCCCCCCACCTCCCTCTGTCCTTCTCCCCATGCCCTGCAGGTTTGTGTGTAGTGAATATTTGTTTCCCATGAGGATGGTGGTGGAAACCAACTTGCCATTTATGTTCTATTAATAAAAATCAAGGGCTTTGAGTACATGGAGTTTAGAGAGCTACAAAAAGACAGGAAGAAGGAAACTCCACAGGGAGTGTTCAGAACTCCCTCACAGAGGCCCCAAGCTGTCTGCAGTGCTAGACCACACTACCCTGAGGGCCTCACAAACACAATCACTGCCACAGGGAAGAACACCAATTGTGAGTCCTATAGAACCTGACCAAAATGGGACTCTGGGCTAGTCAGGAAAGGGCAAAGCTCACAAGTCAGAGTAATAAGGCAGGGAGGTCCATGTCTCTAAGGGTCTCCTGCCCACAAACATTCCCTGCCCTCTTCCTTCATCAGTATACAAGCTAAGTCAAGAACAAGGCAAGAGATCTATTTCAGGAGATCCCAAGGCTATGTTCCCCCAACCCAGGCTTTCCGACATCAGCACCTACCAACAACAGTGAGAACTTCTTTGTCAATCTGGGCCTTGATGTAGATCCGTCCTCGACGCTCAGTGTGGTCTGTTCCACAGAGGCTGGGGACATTCATCACACAGCGTTTGTGCACGTTCATCATGCAGGCTGGACAGGAGACAGAAAAGGAAAAATCCATGTGATGGAGATGTGGGCTTTGAATCATGTATTTAGAGGCAGAAGGGACCGGAAAGATCACTTGGTCTGATCTCTGCCCTACGGGGGAGACTTAGGTACAGTGACATATTAGTACCTAATTCCCAAAGTCAATGTTATCCCCAGAGGTCAAGGAAGAACAGAAAAAGTCAACCATTAGTAAAAACTATAAAGAAAAAAAAGTATGTGGGAGAAGGGAGGGAAGAAGAGAGAGGGAGAGAGGTGGGAGAGAGGGTGAGAGAGAAAGGGAAGACAGGGAGGAAGAGGGACAGGGGAGGGAGAGGGAGAGAAAGGGAGAGGGAGGGAGAGGGAGATAAAGGGAGAGGGAAGGAGAGCAAAGACAGAGAAAGGGAGGGAAAGGAGAGATGGAGAGCAGGAGAAAGAGGGGGAGAGAGAGAAAAGAGAATAGGTGTACACACAAAGGAGAAAAGGAGTGGCAGGTCATCTGCCCCAAGTCCCAGATGTAGAGCTTGGATTTTAGCCCAGATCTTCTAACTCCAAGTTCAGTATGCTTTCTACTATACTACACTGCCTTTAGCTTTGGAGAACTACTACAGAGAAGTGCCACAGAGAGGTACAACTAGTTAAAAAAATCAATCATAGGCATGTATACAGTGTTTTACAATTTGCACATATATCATCTCATTTGAGCCTTACTAAAATGCTGAGGTAAGTACTGCAGATTTTTATTGTTGTCGTTCAGTCATTTCCTGTCCTGTCCAATTCTTCGAGACCCCATTTGGGGTTTTCCTGGTAAAGATATTGGAGTGGTTTGCCATTTCCTTATCCAGCTCATCTTACAGATGAGGAAACTAAGGCAAACAGGATTAAGTGATTTGCCCAGGGTCACACAGCTAGTAGGTGACTGAGGCTGGATTCGAACTCAGGTCTTTCTGACTCTACTCCCAGAGCTCTATTCACTGTGCCATATAGCTGCCTAGGGTGTTGCAGATATCATCCTCCTTTTACATATAAGTAAGTTGAGGTTCTTAAAGGAGTCAAGCAAACATCAATTCCATCTCTGTCATTGTTCTCTGTATTGCTTAGCATAAACAAGATGGATGGCACAATTCATATTTTCATTTTCCACACCTCAGGGGGACAGATGCCAGGGTCAAAAGAACAAATTTCTTATTCTTCAGAGCAGTATATCAAAGGACATTCCACATGGCTCTTCCCCAGAGGAGCCAAGGAAAGATTCAGCTACATGTTCCTACCGGTAACGCTACCTGTCCACCCTCCCATTGACAGTTAGCCTCTGACCTCCAGGCAGCAGTACTAAGAGGTCATTCAATAAAAATTGTAAAATTAATACTGAATAACAGGGAAAGCATAAGAAAGAAGAGAGGATGAGAGTTAGAGAGAGAGAGAACTAGAAAACAAGAGGTGAAAACACAGTGAAAGGACAAGAGTGTTAGAGAATGCAATGCTGTGTGTGTATGTGCACATGTGAGAGAGAAAGTGGGGTGGGAGGAGAGGAAGGAGAGAGGGAGGAAAAGGAAAGGGGGAACAAGGAGAGGGAAAGGGGGAGGGGAGGAGGGAGAAGGAAAGAGAAAGAGGGAGAGGAAGGAAAGGGGAGGGAAAAGGAAGAGGAGTTAGGAGGCAGAGAAAGGGAAAGAGATAGAGGGAAAGGGAAGATGGACAGTAGAAAACAGAGGGAGGGAGAGGTAAGGGAGATGGTAGAGTGAGGAGAAAGGGGAAAGGGAGGAGATAGGAGAGAAGGAAAAGAGAAAAGAAGAAAGGGGGGAAGAACATTATTTTATCTCAAACTCTCTTCAGGCATCACTGGGCTTATTTGCTATTCCTGACTTGGCATATTATATCTCCCAATTGTCAGAAAGGAAGGAGAATAGAGAAAGGGAAGTCCCTAGAGAAATTCCCTGTGAACATGTTTGGGGTAGGAAATGGCACAAAATTTGTCACTACACTTAAAGCTCAATCACTGGGCTCAGTCATCAGCTCTCCAAGGCTGGTCAGATTTAGAAGAGTGACGTGTCCTCTAGTGTGCCATTTTTGTCTTCAACCCTCTCCTTGGCCACTGTCCACCCACTGCTTCTAGCTGCCACCAACCCAGAAAGATCATCATCATTCCACTCACAAACCCTGGTTGGGCACCCAACATATGGAGAGTCGACTGCTGCTTTCCCAGCCTCAAACCCCATCGTGGGTCCTGGAGCCTGTGTATTCAAGGTCCAAGCCAGAATATTTGAGGAAATAAGAAATTAACAAAGCCATCTCTGCCAGCCTGCCAAATCAGAAAGGCTGAATGGATGGGTAGAAGGAAAACCAAGGGGTCCCACGGGTGTCTTCCTGCTCCCTTGAAGTAGTAACAGCCCTAAAAGAGAATTAACAAACACATTTCTCCGTGACTTGGTCTTTGGAGACTAGCTCCAAAAACAGAACTGGCAGCAGAAGCTGTGTGTACCTGAGGGGATGGGGGAAGTCAAGTCGGGATGACAGAGCCTTCGTGGAGGGCAATGTTTATATAATAATACAAGTGAGTGTTACCTGGGGATTTTAGGGAACTGCAAACTCAAAATGTAACAGCATTGAGATATAGCAGTCAGTCCAAAAAGCTAATATGATCCTTTAGCTGCATAAATAGAAATAATGTCCAAAAAGAGGGCAATATTAGCCCCACTGTACTCTGCCCTCATCAGATCACATTAGGAATATTGTTTTCGGTTCTAGTCACTGAATTTTAGGTAGAAATTGATAAGCTAGTGTGTGACCTGGAAGGTGAGGAAATGAAAGACCACACGATATAAGAATGGGTTAACAGAACTAGGCATATTGAGTATGGGAAAGAGAACACCTAAGGGGAACATGGTCACTGCTTGAAGGGACCAGTAGGAGGAGGAAGGGTTATTCTGAGTCTGGATATTGAAGGAAGGCAGATCTTTGTTTCATGTAAAGGAAAACTTCTGGAAAATTAAAGCAGCTTAAAAGCAGAATGGATTGTCTTAGGGGGTAATGATCTCCCTTAGGGGGTCTTTAAGTAGTTGCTTGGTGATCAACTATCAAGGTTGTTATAGAATAGGAATAAGATTCTTTTTCAGGGACAGATTATCCTAAATGATGCCCAAGGCCCCTTAAAAGGAATGAGATTCAATGATTCTATGACTAGAGATCTCAGTGGATGATGGGGCACAGTATGGAACTAAGAGCATTTTAAGTTTGTTTGGTAATTAATGCATTACTACCCAGGGATATATCTTCCTAACATTTTTCCAGGTGCCTAAAAAAGCTTGAATACTATTCCCTTCCTGTTAGCCTAATACAGATAAATAAAATTAAGAAGGTTTTTAAATCAAGCCAAAATGGGAAAGAGGGGAGAGGCAATAAGATTACCAGGCTCCCTAATCCTTTAAAGGAGAAATGAGTCTCTGGAAACAGAGTTATAAAAGGGACAGATACTGATTCCCCACTTTTATGGAAGGGGAAAACTAAGACACAGAACAAGAGGAAATAACCCAAGGTCATCAGCACAGTCAAGGTAGAAGAGAAATAAAACCCTGGTATTTGGACTCCAAATCCACTCTCTGAGTTTCAAGCAAGGGGCATAGAAAGAGTTTGGAATCACAAATCAGGAGAGCTGAAAAAATGTTTGTGAAGCATTTTGAAAACTTTAAAGTACTATGTAAATATCATCACAATCATTAATATATTTCTACCCTCATTCTTCATCATCACTCTGATTCCAGCTCTACTAAAAACCTTAACAATTCATCTGGTCATTTCCCCTTTCTGGGCCTCAGTTTTCTCAGCTGTAAAATGAGGGGAAAAGGAATTAGATTAAATTCTCTCTAAAGTCACAGAAGCATAGGATTTAGAAGCAGAAGGGGCCTTCAAGATTATCAGGTCCACTCTCCTCATTTTGTAGATGAGGAACTCAAAGCCCAAGTAGGACAGCTAACTTTCCCAAGGTCACCATCTAAAGTAGTAAGTAGTTGAGTTGGGATTCCAAACCAGGTCATAAAGTCATAGAATCTCAAGAGTTAAGAACAGATCATCCAACCCAACTTCTCATTCAGTGTAATAATCTCGTCTATAGAATCCCCAAGAGATTACCATCTGGCCTCTGATTTAACATGTCCAGTGTGAAAAATGAATATTTCTCTTGTATTTAATAACTAATTATTATATTAGGACTAATATTTTTCCCCTTTTCTATTTTCTCATCCAGAAACCAACCAGTGTGGGAAATCTCTCTCTTAGAGATTTACCCAGGCTAAGAGCTAATCAGAGAGTAAAAGAAATTCTAAGTATGGGTATACTCCTGCTCTTTGTGTTTGCTCAGACAGGCCTGAGGAAAAGTTGATTCTTCCTATTATCAAGACAGGTGATATGGAAATGGATGTCTCTTTGACCAAGATTGGGATGACTCAAGTTACATACCCCAAGACTTGCATTTTAATATAGTCCATACCTGTCTTCATGTTAACCAATCCAAGCTGATTACCACTCCTTGGGAACACCTCTTTGAAGAGCATATAAATTGTGACCCCACTTTTACGGTCTTTAGTCTGAGAGATGGCCAAATGACCATCCTTTTATTAATAACCTGCTAGCCTCATTAATAAAATGATTACATTACCCAGAAACTATGTCTCTTGAACCTTTTTAAATGTCACATCAGTAACAATGAAATCACACTGCCTTGAGGCCATTCAATATACTTTTAGTTTTTGGTTTTGGTTTTTGGTTTGTTGGTTTGTCTATTTGGTTTTTTTTTTTTGAGGCAATTGGGGTTAAGTGACTTGCCCAGGGTTACACAGCTAGTAAGTGTCAAGTGTCTGAGGTCAAATGTGAACTCAGGTCCTCCTGACTCCAGACGATGGTGTTCTATCCACTATGCCACCTATCTGCCCCCAATACACTTTTAAAAGAGAGCCAAAATCTGCTTCTCTGCATCTTTTATTCATTGGTCCTAGTTCTAGCCAGCAGAATTATCCTTCTACATGTTGTGCTCATTGCATTTTCTTATTGTACCTTAGCCATTTGTATCTAGACATTTGTCCACATGTCTTATCTCCCAAACAAGATTGTGAATTCCTAGAGGACACAGATTGGATCTTATTTTTCTTTGCTTCATCAGAGCCAAGCAGAGGTCTTGCCCATAGGAAGTATTCAATGAGTGATTCATTTTAAATTGTGTTTTAAAGTAGATAAATGTCTCTGGGGCACCAAAGACATAAAGAACAATTTATTTGAATAAATATCACTTATACACTTCTCAGCATAGACATTGGTTGTCCCCACTGTTTCAAAGAGAAGGATGCACTCCTGATTATACCAATAGTTTCTATTTCTATGGGACTTTAAGGTTCTAAGAGCCCAAAGAATAGTACATAGAAGGCTGCCCTCAAGTCCAGTCTGTGACACACACTGACTGTGATCCTGAGCAAATCACAACCTCTTAGTGTCCTGGGCAACTCTCTAAGATTCTAAGTAAAGACAAGGTGCTGACCTGCAATGGAAGAGGGAGTTTCCTCACCTGGAAGTTCCCTATACTAAAGAAATCATGGTTCCAGTTCCTATCCCCTTTAGGGTTTACTGAGTACTTTTCTGAAAAGAATTCAGTGAGATAGTAAGAATAATATTATCCCATTTTACAGATAAGGAAACAGATTTGGGAAGGTGATCACTCCACTGGACTTTGTCCTGGCCAGTCCACGTCTGCAATATTGGGTTCAATTCTCGGCAGCACATTTTAGAAGAGACAATGAGAAGCTGGATTGCATTCAAATGAGAGCAACTAGGACACTCGAGGAAATGGAAACCCGACCAGAAGACCATGGATTGAATGAACTACAGATATTTAGCTTGGGGAGCAGGAGAGTTAGAAAGGGAACCAAGAACTGGCTTAAAATGTCAGAAAAGCTTTCATATAGAAGAGACTGGTCTTGTTATGTTTAGGTGCAGAGAGCAATAAGAAGGGAAAATGAGTGGATGCTGTCAAGAGGGACTGATGTTGACTCCCAATATAGAGGAAAAACAAACAAAACTTTCTAACATTTAGAACTGTTCAAAAAGATAATGTGGGCAGCTAGTTGGCATAGTGGATAGTGTTCCAGGCCTGAAATGAGGAAGATTTATCTTTATGATTTCAAATTTGGCCTCAGACACTAGCTGTGTGACCCTGGACAAGTCACTTAACTCTGTTAGCCTCAGGTTCCTCATCCATAAATGAGCTGGAGAAAGAAATGGTGAACTACTCCAGGGTTTCTTTTGCCAAGAAAACCCCAAATGGGTACATGAAGAGTTGGACATAACTGAAAAACAACTGAAGAACAAAATAGTGTAAAGGGCTGCCTCAGGAGGTAGTGAGTTACATCTCCCTAAAGGTTTTCCAGTAGAGGCTGGATGACTATTTATAGGGGATGATATCAAGGGGATTCTTGGTCAGGTAGAGCTTGGCATAGATGACTTCTAAAGTCCATTCTAACTCTGAAATTCCAAGTCTCTGGGAAGTGACTTATTCAAGTCCATGCAGCTAGAAAATGACAGGACAAGTACTCAAACCCTGGTCTTTAAAATCCAAATCCAGTGCTCTTAATTGCCTATATTTATATAACCCTTTATGGGTTAAAAAGCAAAGTCTTGGATTCCAAATCCAATGCTCTTTCCATTATTACATACTTCTTCTAGCTCTGAGAGACAGACAGAGACAGAAGAGAGAGACAGAAAGAGACAATTCTGCACTCTCCTGCAGGCATTCGGAACCTTAAAGTACTACAGAAATGGAAGCTATTATTATCATCGATAGCGCATCCTTCCCTTGAAACAGGGGGGACAACTGAAGTCCATGCTGAGAACTAGGTAACAGAGACAAAGAGACAGACAGAGAGACAGAGACAGACAGACACATAGGCAGGGAGACCAAGACAGAGAGAAAGACAGACACAGACAAGAGGCAGAGATAGACAAGAGACAGAGAGAGAAATAGATAAAGCATTTATGAAGCACTGGCTATGTTTTAGGTATTGTATCTAGTCTTCAAGGTGCTTATATTCATGTGTGTGTGTGTGTGTGTGTGTGAGAGAGAGAGTGTGAGTGTGAGTGTGAGTAAACCCTGATGCATAACCAACAAGCAGCATGGTGTCATGAAAACAATATTGAATCTAAAATCAGAAGGTCTGGGTGCAAGTCCCAGGTCCTCTGATTCCAGACTCAGTGTTCTTCTTAGCTTTTTGACCTCAGGCAAAAATTTGAATCTTTCACTCCTTGACCTACATGGGGATCATAGATAGGGCCTGAAGGATCTTAGAGATTATCTAATCCAACCCACCCCCTCATTTTGCAGGGAAGGGAACTGAGGCCCAAAGAAATGAAGCTAATTGCCCATGGTCACACAACTAATAAGTGTCAGAGGTAGGATTTGAACCTAGGGTTCTTCACTCCATATCCAATGCTCCATCCACTGCCAAAATACTTGAACTACCTACATCACAGAGCTGCTGCTATATCCAATGAGATAACATGTGTGAAGGGCCTTGTATACCTAAAGGCAATATAAAAAATCTAAGCTAGATCATGTGAAAGGAAGAGCATTTGGAGCATTTGGATTTGGAGTCAGAAGACCCAGATTTGAAACCTAATTCCAACCTCATAGCTGTGTAATCTTGGCCAAGTCACATTGCCTCTTTAAGTTTCAGTTTCCCAAATTGTAAAATGGGAATAAATCATGCATTAACTAGCAGTTGAGGCAGACAGATGGTATAGTAGATAGAAGGCTGAACCTGGAGTCAGGAAGAACCGAGTTCAAATCTGGCCGCGGACACTTACCAGCTGTATGAGCTTAGGCTATCATTTGTTTATCCCAGTTTCCTCAACTGTAAAACGGGAATAATAATAATTGTAAAATGGAAATAGCACCTACCTTCCAGAGTTGTTACAAGGATTGAATTAGGTTATCTGCAAAGTACTCAGCACTGTGCCTACCACATGGTAGGTACTAAATAAACACTACCTACTATTTATTATATTATCAAGGTGGCACCACAGTGCACAGAGCACTAGGCCTGGACTCAGGAAGACTCATCTTCCTGAGTTCAAATCTGGCCTCGGACACTTATTAGGTGTGTAACCCTGAGCGAGTCACTTAACTCTGTTTGTCTCAGTTTCCTCATCTGTAAAATGAGCTAGAGAAGGAAATAATGAACCACTCCAATAACGTTGCCAAAAAAACCCCAAATGGGGAGTCACAAAGAGTCAAACATAACTACTACTGCTACGACTATTACTACCACTACTGTCATTGCTACTACAGCTGCTGTTGTCACAGGATTTCTACGAACAAAACATGCTGTAAACTTGGAGCACTCCAGAAACGTGAACTCTCATCGTCATCATTTCCATCCCTATGCTGATCCACACCTGCTATTTTCAGTCATTCCTGCTGGAGGGAGGTGAACCCTGGTCCTCAAAGGCAGCCAGCAGATGCAGTGCAAGGGGCAGCAGGGGCTATGAAGCTGAAACCCCTCAGGAGTGAGCCCGGTAATAGGCTGCATGCCTACTGTCTGATGACCAGCCTTGCTAAGTTCTGAGACAAGGATACAGGCACAGGTCTGGGGTTGCCTTCCAGTAAGGTCACTTCTCAAGAGGCATAACTAAAGGCCACGTATAAAGGGCAATGCTAGTTATCTGTAATTGCTGATGACTACAGACTGGCCACAGGGGTTCTGGGTCATCCCTAGATCACCAGAGGGAAATGCATTGTTTTGGACACAGCCAGTCTCGAAGACTATTTATTGATTGCATTTGGGGGGCTGTGACCAGTCAGTGGAGTGAGTACCCACACTGATGAAATTACAAATCCCTGAAATAGCAAAGTACTCTTGCCTGCAGAGCCTCCAGCTGTTTGCTTCTCTGCCTTAAAAGTTGGCTCTTTTCTTTGCTTGATGAAGGCATTCTCAATTACCAAGTGCTCCAGACGATGTCACTCAACCTACCCTCAAGGGTTCCTAGCAGACATGGGCTAAATGTATCTAGTCTAGCTGACTCTGCGCCAGTCCCCAAGGAAGGCCAGCTTCTGCTTGGAAAAAAAAGGATGGCAAATGATTGCTAAACTGCACTGTCTTTTAAAACCTCTTGGTCCTGACTGATGAGAAATAATCATACCTTCTTGTGAAAGGAAACAGTGTAATAGAAAGAGTCCTGAACTTGGAAGTCAGATGTCCTAAATCTGATACTTATAAGTTAGCAGCTAGGTGGTACAGTGGATAGGGCTCTGGACCTAAAGTCAGGAAGACCTGAGTTCAAATCTAGTCTCAGATGCTTACTACCTGTGTGATCCTGGGCAAGCCACGTAACCTCTCTCTGACTCAGTCTATTCATCTGTAAAATGGAGATAATAATACCACTTACCTCACTAAGTTGTTACGAGAACCCATCAAGAATAATAAACAAAGATCACTTTGCAAACCTTAAAGTGATATATCAGTGTTATCTATCATTATCATTATCATTATTAAGAGAAGCTTATCATCAGAGCGTTGGTCATTAGAGCATAAGTTTAGAGATGGACAGGACCTTAAAGTCATAGATTTAGAGTTGGAAGTGAATTTAATGTTCATCTAGATCTGAGTCTCTTATTTTAAAGATGAAGAACTGAGGCCCAAGAAGTTAAAAGACTTGCCCAAGTTAAGTGATTTTACAAGTAATAAGGGCCACAGCCAGGAACTGAGCCCATGTCCTCTTGTAGGACTCCAAATCTGACTTTCTTTCCACTGTATTTCACTGCATCTAACCCCTTCAACTAACAGATGAGGAAACTCAGACCTGTCCTGATCAAGTGAACTGTCCAAGGTCCTAAAGTGGTAGCAGAGTCAGGATTCAAACCCAGGTCCTCTGACTTCAAATCCAGTACTTTATTCACTGCACCATGCTCTCCCCCAATCAGAGATAAGGAGGCATTGTATTTGAGGCATGAGTGAGGCAGTTTAGGTTTCAGGAATTGTTCCTAGTTTTAATTTAGCTGGAACATAGAACACATGGAGCAGAATAATATGAAATGAGGATGATAACTAGGGGATTTTGTCTGTCCATTCTCATTTCATAACAAAAGCAATAGGGGATCACTAAAGATTGGGGGGCTGAATAGGCACATGGTTACATTAATCTGACAACTCTAAGTTCTTGGATGATGATTTTATTTTTGACACAATTTATAAAGAGCATCTTAACAGGTGTGAAAGAATTGCCATTTGCATTGGAACAGGGAATGCCCACCTTGGTGAAATTATAGAGCTAGAAACTGTTGAAGAGTTACAATCTTCCCAATAATCCTTGCTCCAGAATCCACTTGGCCTTTAAATATCTGGGTGAGGGAAGAGGTGTAGTCCTACCCTAAACTAAGGAGACAGTAACAATCACATTTCTGTTTCCAAACCACCCAACCTTGACCTAAAGAAAATTCACTTTGAACATAAACAGCAAACCCATCAAACATGTCCCTCTTGTTTGCTTCCAGCAGCCAATAAGTAGACAGAAAAGAACTGAGGGGACTTCACTTACTGTCACATTTCATTCCTTGGTGAATGAGCCCATACAGCAAAGAGCCGCAGTGATCACAAAATGTTGGACTGGAGTAAGTGTGGATTTTAAACTTATGCTTGCTCCGTGGGTCCTGAAAATCAAGGGGAATAAAGGATGATTGTTAATTTATACGAATTTCCAATAAGCCAATAATAGGTCCAAAAACACTAGGTGATCATTTATAAATAGCTGTATAAATAATGAACACATATTTCAACTCTTATTGAATGCGTCCATTCCTGTAGAACCCAGTCTGTTCTACTCTGCTCTTGTTATTCTCCCAACCAAATGTCATCCCATTGCCAATAGGATAAGGACCAAATTCCTTAGCCTACCATTCAAAGCCATCTACAATCTATTCTCAATCACCTCTACATCCTCATCTTATACTATTCCCTTTTATATCCTGCTTTTCAGACAAGTGACTTGCTTGCCATTCCCCAAACAGATCCCTTACATTCCCTTGTTTCGACTCCTTGTCCATACTGGACCCTTTGCTCAGAATTCCATCCCCATTATTTATTATATCCATCCATAAAGGCCTCACTCAGGTGCCTTTTTCTTTGTGAAGTCTTCCCCAATATCATTAGTCAGAAGTCATCTCTTCCTGAATTTTACTGTCATAGATGGCATTTTGCTCATATCTTTAACAATTCACTTTACTCCACTTTAGAGCAAAAGTATGGATGCCCTTTAATTAAAAAAAAACACAAACAATAATAAATACACAGTAGAAAATAAACTCTAGATTGAAGCACAGAATAAATTATGAATGGGCTAGACAGATTCTAGGATAGAGTTTTAAGTAATGATCATCAATAGCCCTACCAGGTCTTCAGAAGCAAGGACAATGAAGTTCCAAAGTAAGGAAATGGAATTTATTTCAGCATATCTCAGCTTCAAAACATTATGAAATTTGGAGCAGAAAGGACCCTTATAGATAATCTAATGCAATTCCCTCATTTAATAGTTAAAGAAAGTGAGGCCTAGAGTAGTTAAATGACTTGTCCATGGTTGCATGTTGTTGTTGTTCAGGCGTTTCATTTGTGTACAATTCTTTGTGACCCATTTGGGGTTTTGTTGGCAAAGATACTGTAGTGGTTTGCCATTTCCTTCTCCAGCTCATTTTACTGATAAGGAACTGAGGCAAACCAGGTTAAGTGACTTGCTCAGGGTCACATAGCTAGTAAGTGTCTGAGACTGGATTTGAACTCAGAAAGATCAGTCTTTCTGACTTGAGCTGCCCTTGGTTGCAACCATCCCCAATGTCACATAGGTAGTAATAAAACTAGGATTTGATCCAAGATACTCTCACTCAAGAACTATTTCCGCTATATCAATGCTGCCTCACTACTATATTTCAAGTTCTTTCAAAAAAATTTTCATCTCCTTATCTTAGGTAAGAGGTTTGTGGATGATGAATGAGCAGCATCACCTCATTGCGTATAGCAGGTACTTTAGTAATATGTCCTGAATTAGGGGGCAGTTAGGTGGCACAGTGGATAGAGCACCGGCCCTGGAGTCAGGAGGACCTGAGTTCAAATCCAGCCTCAGACACTTGACACTTACTAGCTGTGTGATCCTGGGCAAGTCACTTAACCCCATTGCCTAGCCAAAAAAAAAAAAATGTCCTGAATTAGATTACATTCTTAAAGTGGTCTTTCCCTGATGCAGACCCAAGTGTCTGTATTCCTTTATACTGTCTCTGATCTCTTATACCCTTCCCAAGATGATCTTCCCTACTGAAAAGACGAACTTCATTGTAAGGATAAATAGGGTACATGTCAGTCAATTGGCAGCCTCCTGATTAAAGGCCATTGTCTTCATCAAATATCCCAAAATCTACCCATGAGAAAGGCATGAGATCACTTACGAAACATAAATCTCAAACATGGTTGTTATTGGGTAATACATCATTTTGAACAATCCTGAAGGGAAAGAAAATCAAGAATTTAAATTTGTGTGAATCATTTTAATTTGCTACTATTTTTCTTCACAAGGTTCCAAATCAATGCTGTGCCCGTGAGATGAACAAATCCGCCCTTAATTCAGTAGAGCTAAAAGAATGAGACACTTGACTTTAGACTCCTGCTGATTTAACAGCATAGCATTCCACACTAACACCCTTTCACAAGTAGAATGTTATAACCATAGACATTCTTTCTTGTGCTTGATCCAAATGGCTACTTTCTAATAGCTGGCTTTGCCGAGTCTAAAGAAAACATTAAGAGTTTCTTGTTTAATGACAATTAAGCAATCTCTTGGAGGTCCCCAGACAATGAAATCTAGTTTATTAAATCATGTTTCCAGCAATATTCCCCAGCCTTCATCATCATTATGCCATGTTTACTTACTTCTCACTTGAAACTTTACCTGGAAGACTACAACTTAAATCTGTCCAGTTCTTACTTTCCTGCATTCTAGGCATTTTAAAAGGCCAAGATATATGAAGAATGTATTCCGATTCACCATCAAAAGAAAGTCAATAAAGCCGAGCACCTACGTATGACAAACTGTCCACAACTGAGATAATCTTCTGAATTTACTGAGTGCTTGATTCTGCCTTCCTGGCATCAAGTTTTATTTGATCCTGAATTGTTTTTTGCCTGCACTTCACCCTCTGATACTCAACCCTTTAAAGTGACTTGGATGTCCACAGTGTCTGATCATGATAATACTTTGGCAATGGCTTTCTCACTACTTTTAAGGTATGTGGAAACTTACTACCTGGGTGACCCTAGGCAATTCTCTTAACCTTTCTGTGTATCAGTTTCCACAAATCCACAAAATGAAGGAGTCAGACTCAAAGGCCCTCTAAGATCTTTTCCAGCTCTAAGTCTATGGTCTTATTTACTGCCGTCTTTCAACTGTTATACTCTGCAATTATGAAGGAAGGAATCACCTTAGGAGAGATTGGGCATGTTTATACTACACAAAGAAGCTCTGAGTCAATCTCTCATCATGGTGTGGTTCTCTGAGTGATAGTAACAAATTCTAATTTCTTACTCACCTCTTCTGTGGTTCTCCGAGAGAGAGCAAATTCTAATCTCTCGCATACCTATTCTTAAAACTAACAGAGCCAAGACAACAGAGAGTGAGGGCTGCCCTGAAATGCCCTGCATTACCTATGGTTAACCCAGATACAACTCCACAAATCCTATGGATAGACTCCACACAATTCACAAAGAAGGATAGCAAGGACAGTGGATCTGACACAATCTGGGCTACAGACACTGGCTGAGTCCTGGACCAAGTCACTTGAGCAAAAAAAAAAATAATAAATCCTTAATGTGGGCTTACTTTGTGCAAGGCATCAAGGATCCAAAGACACAATAAACTAAGGTGCAGTCGGTATTTAGGAGGGTGAAGAATGATTTTTAAAATGTACAGGTAATAGTAATAGCTAATAATAGCTAACATTTATTTAGTGTTTACTACGTGCCAGGCATTGTGCTAAGTGCTTTATAAGTATTATCTTATTTGATCCTCACAACAACCCTGGAAAATAGATGCTATTATATCCCCATTTTTCAATTGAAGAAACTGAGGCAAACAGAGGTTTAATGACTTGCCCACAGCTAGTAAGTTTCTGAGGCTAGATTTGAACTCAGGGCTTCCTAACTTCAGGCACAAAAGTTTTATCAACTGTACCACCTAGTTACCATGAAGAGTCTGTCTTGGGGAGTAGGAAGAGATAACTTTGGATAGGTAAAGAAAGCAACAGGAAGTTTCTGAGGGAAATAATTAAATGAGTGTAATAGGACATCTGGGTTCTAATCCTAGTTCTGATACTAGATATGGAATTGTAGGCAAGCTACTATACCTCTCAGTTAAAAAACCTTTGTTAGGTATTTATCATGTACCAGACAGTTTTCTAAATCAGAGAAATTAAGATAATTATCCTTGAACTACCTTGAGGGGCAGTCCAGGTAGGGGAAAGACTGAAGAACTTGAAGTTTTTCATACAAGTCAATTAACTTATCAGGGTCTCAGGGCAAATCTCTAAGATTTGCTACAAATGGATTGTACCTATTTTGAGGAGAGATTTCTT
Organism: Vombatus ursinus; assembly: GCF_900497805.2. Classification (NCBI taxonomy): domain Eukaryota; kingdom Metazoa; phylum Chordata; class Mammalia; order Diprotodontia; family Vombatidae; genus Vombatus; species Vombatus ursinus. Next base: position 2,358,769 of record NW_020953949.1, on the reverse strand, counting down.
TGTACTAGTTAGCTCACAGGGTTATTGTGAGAAAAAAATATCTTCTAAAACCTATAGGAACATGCAAATGAGTGATTTTTGTTAGGAAGTTAATTCTGATAGCCCCAAAGGTAGATTGGAGGGAAGATACCAAGTAGAAGATGGCACAGTAATCTAATCCTGGGTTGGTTAGACCTTGGACTGATCATCAAAGGGGTAGGAAAGGAAAGAGAAAGAGAAATTTGATAAATGCTGTACAGAGAGAATAGAACATGGTGGCCTAGAGAAGGATTGACGCTGACTCATCCCCAAAAGGAAAGACCACATGATGTGTCTATTCTGAAAGGGAAGATTTATGAAACAATGTCAATTGTCTGGGATGACAGTACCCCTGACACATTGGCTAGCATGCCACTACTGTTACCGAATAGCATGGTCTTAGTCAGAGGAATTGTGTGAGAAAAATTCCTCTGGCCCCCATTTATTGTGCCCTTTATAGCATGACTGGGCTCATCTCCCAGGCTTCGATTTCCTGTTACAAATTCCTTTCCTACTGTCTGCCTAGACTCTTGGATTTGATTACTACATGATTTGATTATTAGATGAACTTTGTCCTCACCCTAAACACTTGGACCACACCCACCTTCTCTAGGATTATTCTTTCCCTCAGATCATGTTAATTGTACCTCTTTTTCCTTACCATGTCTCAATCCCCTTCCCAAGTTTGAAGATCAATAATCATCAGTCACCAAATTGATAGGGCTGTTCCAAATTTGGTATTTTTAGTTCTTTTTGAGGGAAGGGGGCCTGAATTGTCATACTTCCATCCTTCAAGGCCTATCTTTTCCACGAAGACTTTCTTGATCTCACCAGCCCACTTTGAAGGTCACTTTAAAGTCATTAAATCTCAACCCTCTAAAGACTTTGAGTCACTGATTGGGGAGCACTTAGAAGGAAAGCCTCCACAGAGGGAAAGAAGATCTGGGTTTGAATCCTTTCTCAGACACAGTTGTATGGCCATCAGTAAGTCACTTAACCTCTGAGTGCCCCAGTTTCTTCATATATAAAATCAGAATGATAGTACTTTTGGGAAATAGTATGGTCCAGAGGATAGAATATTGACTTTGGAGTCAAAACTGCTAAAAATAAAGGGCAGGCAATTCTGGGTCAAGGCAGGGTTCTGTGGGCAGAGGACACAAAGAAATGGTCTAGAAAGGGGGTAGTTAACATGGTGTCATGATACCATGAAAGTGATCATAGGGGTCTTTTGTTCTCACACAACTTCTCTGCCCCAGACAGCATATATCCCATTAACTCCTTACTCTGCCATGGTCTTAGGATTAAATACTAAGAGTGGGAATGGACCTTAGATGTCACCTACTGTCACCCTCTTCATTTTATAAATGAGGAAACTGAGGCCCAAAGAAGTTAAATGAACTGTCCAAAGCCACATAAGCAGAAAATTTTACAGTGTCAAGACTTGAAACCCCATCTTTTGACTCTAAATTTAACATTCTATTCACTGGACCATACTATCTCCCCAAAGTACTATTATTCTAATATATATGAAGAAATTGAGGCACTCAGAGGTTAAGTGACTTACTGATGGTCACACAACTGTGTCTGAGAAAGGATTCAAACCCAGATCTTCTGACATCAAATTAAGTACATCTACTATGCCCCACTACTTTCCTGTTGGTCCTGGACAACAAAAATGAGTTTGGTCTTACTTAACATGTCTATTAATGATATGTCAGGACTGTTTCAAGAGAGATGAGCAGTGCTGAGAAGTCAGGCTAGAAAAGGGGCTGGAGGAGGAGTGGGGAGGAGTTGGAGCTTCCAGCCTAATCATTTAAGCAATGGCTGACACAGGCTCAGTTGATACTGGGCAGAGGAACATAAGGCAGGGGCAGCACAGGTCCCAACCACATCCCTGAGCACCAGTATGTCCCTCCAATCTAGCAACACCCCATGTCTAAGTAAAATAAATGAATATCTGTTATAGAGACATTGGCAAAGAATTAGGAGGTAATGTGTGAAGAGGAAACAGTAAAGCTGGAAATACTGTACCGCAGTCTGGATAAAGATTGCCTCCACAAAATAAAGATAGGCCACCACCACCAATGGTCAAGAAAAATGTGTGTATGTGTGTAGATATACATATATACAATATGTGTATATATGTGTGTATATGTATATATGTATGTGTATAAACATACACACACATACATGCACACATACATGAAACAATGAAAATAATAAATAATACCCATTGATTATATGCACTCTGGATTTATATAAACTATATGTGGGGTGAGGTGGGGAAAGTGCATTGGATTAATAGAGTAAATTACTTAGAGAGATGGATAGGAATTGGACCTATCATTTCCTTGACAGAGGGCATAGCCAAATGAGAAAATTCCCTCTAATACAGGTCAGTCCTTTCTTGACAACATATAGTGTCAGAAAATTGCCTAGAGCACTGAGAGGTTAAGTGACTTGTCCAGTCACATAGCCAGTAGGTATCAGAGGCAGTACTTGAACTCAGATCTTCACTTCTACTTTCTACATATAGTTCTGCTTGGTTTCAACTCCATGGAACATGTCTCATTGCCAGCTAACCCCTATAGTCCCCCCTCCAGATTCCAGATTCCTTTCATATGTTGTCTTCCCCAATTAGAATGTAAGCTCCTAGAGGGCAAGAGCTGATTTTCTTTTTCTTATTTGTATCATCATTATTCAGCACAGTGGCTGGTTTAAAGTAGGTGCTTAATAAATGTTTATTGAATTGAATTCTTGATTCCAAGGCTAGCACTTTATCTATCGTGCCATGCTTCCCATCTAGAAATATGGATGGACCAAAATATTTCAGATGGGAAACTTATATTCAAGAAGAATCCTGAAACCATTCCATGAGATATATCTCCCTAAGTAAAGCAGACAGCCTGGCCCTTCACCTGTAGATCCCTACACTGGCTTACACATCCTGGGCAGTCACTAAAGGTTTGATGAATGAATACTAAGGAAGTGGAAAATTACACTGATAACACTAAAACAAAACAAAACAAAAACTGGGTCTTGGCTTTCCTTCATGCTTGATAATTCAAACCTTACTTTGACTAAGAACCACATGGCCAACCAGTGGCTGACTACAGAGACATAAATTTATTTCCTGGTCTGATCTTCCTTGGGTCTGTACACTCAGATTAACTACGAAAGAAAGAAAAGGATGACTGATGGTGATATAGCTGTGTTTCTAAGGCTAATGATCAGCTCTTCTATTGCAAGGCCTTGAAGCGGGGATGGAGTGGGTTTATGCTTACGTCTGATGCATCAAAGATCTGAGTTACAATATTTTTAAAATTCTCACTTCAGATGCATCACAAAGCTATGGTACAAAACAAATCCATCTCTGTAATAGAGTAGATATAGTTGAAAGGATACTACTTGGAGTCTAGAGATCTGGGGCTGGACTACATTCTGTCATTAGCTAATTGTGTGATTGTACCTAAATTATATCCCCTTTCTATCTAAAATTTCTTCCTCTGTAATGAGAGGAGACTAGATCAGGGGTGCTTTACCTGGGGTCTATGAAAATATGGTTTTTAAAAACATTTTATTACTGTATTTCAGTATAATTGATATCCTTTGTAATTCTACACATTTTATTTTCTGCATTTAAAAGCATTATTCTGAGAAAGGATCCAAAGGCTTCAGACTGCCAGAGGGCTCCATGACAGAAAAAAGGATTAAAAAACAAATCCATTTCCTACATGTCCTCTAAGGACCTTTTCTAGCTCAGATAATCAATACTCTATTGTCTCTTCCAGTGCTAACATTCTATGTACTAAGGACCCTTCTAGTCCTCAGCTTCTGCATTCTAAGGTCCTTTCTGACTCTAATATTCTGGGATTCTATTATCCTATGTTTGAGTACAGCCTATTTTTATGGAGACTGTATTTTAGCATCCGATGTCCCCATTGAGTACAGTAGCTGTTTAAGGGAATATTCACACTGCATCAGATCACACCCTCAAGTTATAAATAAATCCTCTCTCACCCACCAACACACACACACCCCCTCCCAGCAACCCCCTTCCCCAATCATGGCAAATGCCAGGGATGCAGCACATTCTTTCCTCTCGCTGCTGAATTTGGAATGCTTGAATGCAAATATATGACACGAAATTACATAACCTCTGAAGTCCCTGTTAGCTTGATTTATGGTTGTATTTCAAAGCTCCCAAATATGCTCCCACCCCACTCTGCTATACCATGGTAGACCTCAGAAATCTGCTTTTCAGAATAGCACACAGAACCTTTTTATAGCTGAATTAGTGAATTACAAAGTGAATTCCCGCAAACCATGCAGTTGAAAGAAAATACTTCCTTCCTCCTTCTTTCTGGGTGGCGATGAGCCAAGGGAAAGGGCCCTAGGCCAGAGACTGCCACAGACCTGCCCAAGGAAGGAAGAAGACCTCACTTGTTCATAGCAAGCAGAAATAAACACTGCCCCCAAATTAGGGAGAAGGGAGTCTGGAGGACACTTGTGTCAAGACTGACCGTGACTTTTTTCTAGACTGGCCATAATCCAAGGACTACTGGTACATCCAGGAATGTTCAGTTGTTCATTCTTTACAGAAAACATTAGTAAACTAAGCACCAAGAACTAGAGAAAGACAGCAAATGTAATGGGGAACTAGGAATATATCAAAGAAGGTGGGCAAACCTATCCAGTTAATAATTTATTAACTACCTGCCTACTTGTGCCTACCTGTGCAATTATTTACCTGTACTACCCTGAAGCCAGGCTCTGCCACTGTGTAAACTTGAGGTCACACCACCTTTCTAAGCCTCCATTTCTCCATCTGCAACATGAACTAGGCAATCTCTAAGGTTCCTTTTGCCTCTAAATTGTGGGACTTGTGATCTGATGTGGTATGTTCCAGCAACCTTAAAGTTTGGAGTCTAAGATACCTGTGGGATGTAAAACCTTGGTTCCAGATAACTGATAGTGACACCTACTTTGCTCTATGGAGCATGGGGTAGTGCACTATGGACACAGACATGTTATATATCCTATCAGTCACAATTGCTCTATTGGTTTATTTTACTTGACTGCTTTTTACCATCAGAAGAGAGAGTTCTATGGTAAGAGAGGAGGGAATAATTAGGAAGTTAAAGTAAAATTAAAAAAAAAAAACAAAAGGTATCAATGAAACATTTCTCAAAATAAAACAAACAAAAATACAGATATATATATATGGGTATTTGGCCCTATTCTCTTGCTATACACATTCTCCCTTAGAGAGCTCATCTGCTCTTATGGCTTCCACTACCATCTCAATGCAGATGACTCTAAAACATATAGGTCTTTAATTCTGACTTCTCACCTTTCTTCTAGTTCCATTTTTCCAATTGCCTGAGGACATTTTTTTTTTTTGGTGAGGCAATTGGGGTTGAGTGACTTGCCCAGAGTCACACAGCTAGTAACGGTTATGTGTCTGAGGCGGCATTTGAACTCAGATCCTCCTGACTCCAGGGCCAGTGCTCTATTCACTGGGCCACTTAGCTGCCCCAAAGACATTTCTCATTAGATACTGACACTATTTCCGGCTTACCATTTGTTGTTGTTTTTAAGTCATTTTTCAGTCATGTTCTAATTCTTCATGACCCCATTTGGGGTTTTCTTAGCAGAGATGCTGGAGTGTTTTACTGTATCATTCTTCTGCTCATTTTTACAGTTTAAGAAACTGAGGTGAATAGGGTGAAGGGACTTGCCCAAGGTCACACAGCTAGTAAGTATCAGAGGCCAGATTTGAACTTGAGAGTCTTCCTGACTCTAGGTCTGGCACTCTATCCACTGAGCCACCTAGCTTACCACAGCCAAAGCCAAATTAATCATCTTTTTCCTGAAACCAGTTCTCCTTTCCATCTCATTTGTTTCTTTTAGTGGCATAACTACTTGCTCAGTCTTCCCAACTAGCAATCTAGTTACCATCTTTGATACTTCCCCTTTCCCCAGATGGACACAGCTTTTTCCTCCTTTAGAAATTGAGAGTAAAGTAAAAGAGTTTTGAGAAAAGATAACCATCATCCCATGGCCTGAAACTTTAGAACAGAAGAGACTTTAAAATAGGGTTATCAAATTACAGCTTGCTATAAAGAATAACTTCCTAATAATGAGAGCTGTCCAACAAGAGAATGGACTGACTCAGTAGGTCAGTAAGGGCCCAGTTCTGGAGGTGTTCAAGGAAAGTCTTAAAAGGGCACTGGATAGGGATACTATAAAGGACATTTACTCACTGTGTGGGAAGTTAGACTAGATGCCTTCTGAAATCCCTTCCAAATCTAATTTCTGGGTTGGCTGAAAAGCCATGGAAGACTATTAAAAAACAAAATTGAAAGACACAACCAAAAATGATTTAAATAAGGAAGATGTAAATGATATGTATAAAAAGAAATATGACTGTATATCTGATGAGATTATATTTGAAAGGATGAAGGCAATGCTACGGTATCCAAAGGCAAATATAAAACAATGATGGGGACCTGTCAGGAAGGCCTAAGGCCAGCAACAGCCAACACTTGCCAAAAAAAAACAAAAAAACAAAAACTAAGAATTTCTTTCAAGTGTTTTTATTCATGTTGGGGACAGCTAAGTAGTACAGTGGATTGAGCACCAGATCTGGTGTCAGGAACACCCAAGTTCAAATCTGGACTCAGACACTTAGTAGCTTTGTGAACCCTGAGAAAGTCACTTAACTATGTTTGCTCAGTTTTTCAACTGTAAAATGAGTTGGAGAAAGAAATAGCAAACCACTCCAGTATCTTTGCCAAGAAAACCTCAAATGGGGTCATGGAGAATCAGACATGACTGAATAACCTGGAAAACTAAAAAATCCATATTAGGGGCAAAAAGGACAAGACTGCTATTGGGGATGTATATTACAAGAATAAGAGATAACAGAGGGAAGATGGTTTATTCAACTAAATAATATTTTATGTCTCTCCTCTCTGCTGTTGTTCAGTCATTTTTCCATCATGTCTGACTCTTCATGACCCCATTTGGGGTTTTCTTGGGAAAAAAAATTGTAGTGGATTGCCATTTCTTTCTCCAGCTGATTTTACAGATGAGGAAACTGATGGCAACAGGGGTAAGTGACTTGCCTGGGGTCACACAGTTAGCAAGTGTCTGAGGCCAGATTTTAACTCATGAAGATGAGTCTTCCTGATTCCAGGCCTGGCATTCTAACTGGCCACCTCACTGTCCCTCTCTCTTCTCTACAAGGATGATAACCCTCACATGCAATGCTACATTTCCTCTTTCTTTGCTTTTCTACTGGCCACCCCCTATAACTGAAACACATTTTCTCCTTAATTCCACCTCATAGATTCCTTCTTTTCCTTTAAGACACAGCTCAAGCACCATCTTCAGCATGAAACCTTTCCTGATTCCTTCAACTGTTAGTACCCTCCTTCCTAAGCTACCTTGTATTTAACTACTTTGTAGATGCTGTGTTTGTTTGCTTTTATGTTCATGATACACAGATACACATACACACACGTACATACTTGTTATCTCCCTTATTAGCATGTAAGCTCATGGTGAGTGGAGATTATTTCAATCTTTATGCTTCAATTCTCAGTACCTAACAGTCTCTGGTGCACAGTAAACACTTAATAAAAACCTATTGATTGATTAATTGCTCTCACACTCGAAAAGATTGTGGGGGGAAGGGAGAGTTAAGAAAAAAACTGACACCCACCACATGTTAGTACATAACCGTACTTCATGAATGTTAACTGATTCAAATAAATTATATTCCAAGATACTAAAGAAACTTGGATATATCATTCTTAATTAAAATATTAGAAATCTTTGAGGAGTCATGTCCTCATCCTCCTTTTTCCTCAGTAACCAACACTGTTGACTGACATTTCTACCTAGACTTCCCACTGATACCTCACATTCAAAATTTCCAATATGAAAAATGTTATCTTTCTCCCTTATCCTCTTTCTGATTTCTGTATTTCTACAAATGGCATCACCATTTACCTATCACTCAGTAATCAAAATCTTATTATCACTAATTATTTAATCCCCCTCACCTTCCACATAACATTAATTGTTGAGTCTTCCCAATTCCACCTCCATAACATCACTAGCATTCGTCCCTTATTTTCTATTCTAGCTGCCACCACCCTAGCAGAGGCCTCACCAAAACTATTTCAATAAAGATAATTCATTTCAACAGATATTTATTAGCCTAAACTGGTCTCCCTGTCCTTAATCTATACTCTACATGGAACCAGAGTAATTATTCCCTATTAAACAGAGCTGACCGTACAATAATAGAATATCAGGGTTGAAAAGAACCTAAGAGGTAATCTAGTTCAAACTAATTCTAAGTGAAAATTCCACCCCACCCCACAATATTTCTGACAAAAAGTTATATAGCTTCCACTTCACTATAATTCTACAAACACTTATGTTTTTTTCTGCACCAAACAGTACCTAATATTTATCATGCACAGTCTTAGGTAGACCAAGTCTACAAAGATGAAAACCAATAAAGTCTCTTCCTAATGGAGCTTTCAGTCAATCGGCGGAATACAACACAAATGCTAATGAATATGACAAAAGGTAAAATGTGATGAGAACAAAGAAGAAATACCAAAAAATGTGCTTTTTCGGAAAAAAAATATCAAGGATAGGTTATTTTCAGCTGGGGCAATTCAGGATGGCTTCATGAATGAATGAATGAAGCAAGCATTTCCTAGGTGTCAGAAGCTGTGATAATTGATGAGTATACCCATACAAGTAAGTGAGAAAGTGTCTGACCTTGAGGATAAGACTGGTATTCTAATAGTCAAAGACAACACATATGGGGAGTAATGGAAATGGCACCTTAGCTAGAAGATAAAGATTATGACAGAAATGTAAAAGGATTATATCTAGGCATAAGGAATAACCTGATAAAATGCAGAGTTTTGAGAGAGGACAGGATGAGATAAGGGGTCTCCCAGTAGGGCAATTTGTCCGAAACACCGGAATGTTTGAAATACAGTTGCATGAAATAGGCTTGAGAGGTAGGTTGGAGCTTTTTTATGATAGGCCATAAATGTCAGGCTAAAGAGTTTGTATTTTATCCTATGAGCATAGGATAGCACTGGGGTTCATAAGCGGGGAAATGTTCATTGGAAAGGGTATTTTGGCAGCTATGTTAAGGATGCATTGATGAAGGAAATATTGGATGGGTTCAAGAGGAATGAGAAGCAGTGAAACCAATCAGAAAACTTTTGCAATATATGAGGTGATTAAGGCTGAACCAGAGTATTCACAAGGCGAGAAAAGAGGATGGGTTCAGGATACAGTATCAAAAAAGAATGTTTAAGATATAACATGTGATTGGATGAGGGGGTGGAAAAAAGTACAAAAAAAATTGAGGTTTTAAGCTCTAGTGTCTGGATGATGCTGCTGTCACCAGAAATGGGAAAGCCAGGAGAAAGGACAGGTGTTGGAGAGGAGCTGATAAGTGCAGATTTGGACATGTTGAGTGCGAAATGGCAGAAAGACCAGGTGAAAATAGCCAGAAGGCAACTGGAATCATGGAACTAGAGTTTGTGTGACAGGCTGGGGAAGGAGATTCAGATGTCAGAATCATCTGTGCAGAAGTCATATGGAAGCCATGGGAGTGTTGGATCTCACATAATACTTTGCCCTTTTCATATCCTATTTGGTATTCCAGTAATGCATATGTCTGATGCCTCTTCTTCACTTTAAGCCATAGAATCAGCTAAATGGTACAGTGGATAAAGACCTGGAGCTGGAGTGAGGAAGACTCGAGTTAAAATCTGGCCTCAGACACTGACTAGCTGCGTGACCTTAGGCAAGTCACTTCTCTGCTTGTCTCAGTTTCCTCATCTGAAAAAACTGGGATAATAGTAGCACCTACTTCCCAGAATTGTTGTGAAGATCAAATAAGATATTTGTAAAGCATGTAGGACAGTGTCTGGCACAAAATAGGTACTTAATAAATGCTTTACAAAAAAATGCTCCATGAGGTTAAGGCCCATATATTATTGATATAGTGATTTTTTAAAAACAAATCTTTTGTTAAATTGATCAGCCCCACTCTAGAGGCTAAGCTAATTTCAAAGGAATGTACGAGCACTTGATGCATTTGACAGAATTCCTCTCTCTATTCCTATAGACAAGATGAAAAGATTTGGTCTAGGTGATAATATAGTTAGAATTCTTTTAATGACAATGCAAAATGTAGTAGATTAATATGTTAATGTCAACTTAGAAATCTCTAGTAGTGTAAGAAATGAGAAAGATATCATAATACATTTGAAATTTTAGGAAAATGGCCTTCAAACGAGACAGAGAAAGGATAAGCAAACCTCATGCCCTAAACTTCAACCCTGAAGGAATGGGAAAATATCAAGAATCAAATTTTGTGTACACGAAGAAAAATGATTCTGATGAGGAGAAAAATGGGAGCTGTCTAAAGATACCATTGTGGATAAGCTTCCCATCCCAATCCATGTAAAGGAAACTCTTAGACCAGCTACAATTTTAAAAGTATATATAGCTAATAAAAATTCACAGTTGCATATAAAATATTATTATATTTTCCATGCCAGAAGTTCATATTTCTTGATGTTTGCCAAGTTCATAATAAAAAGTGTAATTTAAATAAAATAAAAGATGTTTGGAAGGTGGAAAATAAGAGCGGATAATAGAGTAAGAATATGAAAACATGAGATAATCCCATAAGAAAAGTAACAGCATCCTTAACATCAGAAGGAGCTAAGGCTTGTGAGGAATGCTAAGAATAATAAAAAACTAAGTTACATTGGAGTGAAAAGGGAAGATAATCAAAGAAAAGCTATGATTCTGCAAAGGGTAAAGAGCAACAGAATAACAAATGAAAGAAGGCAGAACTACTCAACTTGTATTTTTCCTCTGCTTGATATGTCAAGGTGAATAATCCTCGAACCAGAAACAATAAAAACAGAATGTCTAAAGGGAGTTGGAGCCTAAAATAAGAAGAGAGATAGTAAGTATCTCACTGCCTATAATGAGTTCAAGTCACCAGAGCACTGAAAGAACTGGTAGGTGATGCTGTTGTTGTTGTTGTTGTTGAATTGTATCAGTTGTGCTGACCCATCTTGACCCCATTTGGGGTTTTCTTGGCAAAGATACTAGAGTGGTTTGCCATTTCCTTCTCTAGCTCATTTTATAGATGAGAAAATTGAGGCTGGGATAAGTAACTTGCCCAGGGTCACACAGCTAGTATCTGAGGCCAGATTTGAACTCAGAAAAATGAGTCTTCCTGTCTGCACCTAAACCACTGTCTATAATCTTTGAAAGACTGTGTAGAAGGAGACACATGCTAACTTTATTCCAAAAAAGGAAGAAGATAGAGTCAACAAACTACATACAAATGAGATTGGCTTTAATTTTTGGCAAAACTCTACAATGCATTATTAAAGAATTGGTAACTGAATATCTAGACTCTAGCAGTGATCACAGGCTAGGAAGGCTTTATCAAAAACAGGTAATGAAAAATTGATCTCTTTTTCTGAAAATTATTAAACTGGCAGATCAGAAGAATGAGGTAGGTATCATTTACCTACATTTCAGAAAAACATCTGACAAACTCTTTCATTCTGCCCTTGAGGAAATGATAGAGCATGGTTTTTCCCCGTTAGATTGCAAGCTCCTTAAGGGCAGGCACTGTTTTTCTTTTTATTTGTATTTCCAGCACTTAGCGCAGTCCATGGCTGAACTGAACTGAACTGAATTGAATGTGTATGTGATCTGGGAATCTTTGATCAAGACTATTCAACTTCATCAAATTGCAGAACGTAAAGGAAAATGAAGTGTTATGGTAGCTGAGGCTGCACCTCATAAAGCATGCACTCTTGGTTTTTGAGAGGACCATTTTGTGTCTTCTAAAAGGTGTAAGACTTCAAAACGTAAAATATATGGATAAGGAAAATAACCAGACCCAAAAAGTTGGCCATTAATGGACCAATGTCAATGTGGAAAGAGATCTCCATCTAGGGTATTGTTTCTCATTCCTCTGACATTTTTAGGAGCTGAATGAAATAGGGTAAGGAGAAGGATCTTCCTTCTCTTGGAGTGGGTGGGAAGAGCTTTGTATGCCAGAGAGGTCAAGAAGATGAAGCATTGGATTTGGAAATTAGGAGGTAATGGTAGACCTTGGAGAAAGCAGTTTCAGCAAAGTTCTATGAAAAATATTCAGGTATGTGGAAGACTAAGAAAATGGTGCTACACATAAGTTATGGTGTTTACACTGTAAGTTCAAAATATCTGACACCAAAGGAAGAAGCAAAAGGATTGGAGCTGGAATCATAGAACACCATATCTAGAAGGCATATAAGAGGTCTTCTGTTCTAATCTATAGTTAAGAAAGAACCTACAGGTCCTCTGATCAGTAGGACTTTCCCTTTATCTATTCTGTTAGTGAAATATCCAAAAGCAGTTGACTGAGGATAAAAAAGGTAATCTGAATAAGCCACAAAAGAAGGGAGTCATTCTTTTCTGTGAAAAATTGAGAGTTGGCTGGATTTGCACAAACAGATCTTCAGAATTCATTCCTCCAAATACTTTTGGCAGAAGAATGAGACGAAACACCAGGCCTGTTTTGACTCCAATCCAGTAACTACTCACCACTTTGGCTCAACTGAATCATGTTGAACTTATTACTAAAAAGGCAGGCAACTTCTGTATCCTTGTGGTGCCATGGAATACTTCAACAACCCTGTAATAATTAAAGACTCATAGAATGCTACCAATGGAAGAGGGTGAGAACATGGAATGTCAAAACCAGAAGAGACCTTAGAATGTATAATGTCATTTAGAATTTAGAATGTATAATGCCAAAGTTGGAAGAGAACTTAGAATTCAGAGTTTTCAAGCTAGAAGAGATCTTAGAATCTAAAAATGTTAGAGCTGAAAAGGATCTTAGAACATAATGATCAAGCTGGAAAAGACTCTAGCAATCATCTAATCCAATGCCATCATTTTACATCTAGGGAAACTGGAGCCTCAAAATATGAAGGATTTAGAGGCAGTATAGTCCAGTGGTAAGAGTACTGAGAATGGAATCAAGTCAACAAACATAAACACCTACTACCTGCCAGGAACTGTGCTACGTGGTGGGGATACAAAAAAAAGACTAAAAAAAAATTCCTGTCCTCAGCTCACAACCTAATGAGGGAGACAACAAGCAAATAAATACACACAAATAAGCTATATATAAGATAAATAGGAAAAAAATTAAAAGAAGGAAAGCACCAGAATTATAAGGGGGTGGGAAAGGCTTCCTGTAGAAGATGAAATTTCAGGTGGGACTTAAAGGTCAGAAGTCAGTCAAAAGGATCAAGGTCAAGTACCAGCTTCCCAAGTCACTGTCTACATGACATTGGGCATGTCACAGTAACCTACAGTTTTCTCATCTGAAAAATGGGGATAATAATATCCACATGACCTAACTGTCCTATAGAGCTCCTGTAGGGATCAAATAAGGGTAAGTGGCAGTTTTGAATAGGACCTAGGTTTCCTGAACCTGGACCAGTGCTATCCCTTCTCAAGGTCATTTCCTTTTCCCCTATTTTCCCCAAGTCCAAAGGTTCTCAGGAACCAGGGGGTTCTGGGAAATGGCCTTTTGTCAGACTGTGAGATCTTTCCCCAAAGAGAAGCCAGGGTGATGCACAATACAAGGCATCTGCAGCCTCTCTTCATGTCACAGCACTTTCCCCTTCATGGGGAGAAGAAACAGTTGGTCTCATTTTTTTCTGACACTGTCTATCATGGATTTTTCCCCTCCACAGCATGAGATAGTTTGTCTCCTTGACAGTAAAGGACAAAGGAGGCAGCTGGAAGCAATTTTTTCTGACCTTTCAGCATTTCATTTGCTTTTAAGCTGTTCCCATTAACCCATGGTAGGTATACAAGAGAGTACATTATGAAATTCACAATAGTTAATGAGATCTTGGGTGGCTCGAATAGAAAGATAGCATCCAAATGAGAAAGAGGACAGTTCTGATGTCTTCTGTCCTGTTCAGACAACATACAGAATATTAAGTTCAGTTCTAACACTCTATTTTATGGAACCATTGACAAGTCAGAGCTTATCCAAAGGAGGGAACCAAGATGGTAAAGGGACCATGCCATATGAAGGTAGCTTCAAGAAATTACAAGGGAAAAGAATTAATCACTCTGTGACCAACCTAATGGTGACATGCCTCTCTGCACTTGGACTGGTCTTCAGGAAACAGCCTTGATCTCTTGGCTGAGTCCATGGGCAGTCCTTCCAGCTCTGTAGAAACCTGCTATAACTTGCATTCTCTTGGCATAGCCCTCAAGAACTTCCATAGAATGATGAGGGATCAGAGTAGGAATTTGTGGAGGACTTTAGTCTGAAGAAAAAAATTATTTAGGGATAAAATGATCACCTTAAGTATTTAAGGGGTTGTCAGATGAAAGAGTGATTAGGCATCATCTTTGGTCCAAGAGAAAACTGGAACCAGTGGATGGAAGTTACAAGAGGGCAAATTTTAGCTCAACCTAAGGAAAAACATTCCTAACCATTTAAGCTGTCCAAAATGGGATTGACCTTCCTCAGAAGCAATGTGGTATATTGGGTAGAGAGCCAGTCTTAGAGCAGGTAGACCGGAGGTCCTGTTCAACCTCTTATCAGAAGTTGACTGTGAGATCTTGACAAGTCACTTAGCCTCTGAATGCTAGAGACAATTTTCTGACACTGTATGTTGCAGGATTAAGTGCAACTTGCATTAGAGGAAGCAATTATCTTTAACCCATAATTGCTTACAGTGATAAAATAACAGGTCTGGCTAATCCTTATCCTGATCCTTTACTCAGATGGCATTAAAACCTTCAAGCAGAAGCTGGGTGATCATTTGTTAGGGAAGTTATAAATTAGATTCCTACTCAGGTTAGAATGAGATTATATGACTTCCAACTACTCTGAGATTCTACAATCCTATGATTCTACTTGAGTCTTGCAAAGGAGCCATAACTCAACATATAAAATAAAGATTACTCAAGTGAAGTCAGCGAGCATGGCAGCTTTCACGTACAGTATCCTAGTATTGTCTAAATAGAAATGGACTTGGAGTCCAGATATTTGGGTTCTTATTCTGCTTCTTGCACTTAATAGCTATGTGGTGGCACTCCAGTTATTTTATTTTGCTAGGTCTCAGTTTCCTTATCTATCAAATGGCAATAATAATACTCACACTAGTGGAAAGAGCACAGACTTCAGAGTCAGAGGGTCTGGTTTTAAATCCAAGTTCTTGTATATCCTACTTGTATGACCTTGAATAAGTCATTCATTCACCTCTCTCTGAGACTCAGTTTCTTATCTGTAAAATGAAAAGACTGGGCTAGATGATCTCTAAGGTCATAAGGACTTTCCAGTCCTACATCCATGATCTTCTGAATTTTGAGGTTTTGATTATATGATTTCATCAGTTACCCAAGGTAACCCTGTTAACATATTCTTACTCCACAGATGAGAGAATGGAGGCACAATTTTACAATCACAAAGCTGATTTGAAAACCAAGGTAACTGCATCTAATTCTTTAGAATTGCCTGCTCCTAAAGACTGAGCACCTTGAAAAATGAAGCATGGAACTTCAATTTGGTTAGACCATAACTCATTTCAATGTATAGTCCAAAGCTGTGATTTCATTGGTTCAGAGAACTCCCAGTGTAGAAACTTCCTCCAGCAATTACCTGAGGCACTGAGAGGTTAAATTGCATGCTCATGGTCACACAGCTACTATAAATCAGAGGCAGAACTAGAACAGAGGTCTTTCTGACTCCAAAGACAGCCCTCCAATCACACTATCTCTTAGTGTCTTTTGACATGAGGGTAAAAAAAATGAATGCACAAATACTCCCAACTCTAAGCCTGGTCTGAAAATTCAAGCAGATATTCATTCTTAATAACCCACACTCATTTCTGCCATGATTTTTCTTTCCTCCTGAACAAAAGGTCATTTGTTCAATCATATAGAACTCCAGTCTTTCAGAAAGGAGATTGGACAAATATCAATACCTTGCAACAAAAATCACAAAGACAAGAATAACACAAAGTTAGTGTGGTGCAGTGGAAAGAACATCGGACTCAAAGGGCATGGATTCTAATTTTGGCTCTGTTCACCTATGGGCAAGTCAATTTACCATCCTCTGGGTCTCAATATCCTCAATTGTAAAATGAAATTCATAAATCTAAGACCACTAAAATTTTGCAAGGAAAACATTCCTTGAGCACAAAGGTTAAGGATCACCAGCTAAACAAACTTCATTAGAATAACAGAGGGGGCGGTCAGGCATCAGAGTAGGAAGGAAACCAGGGACTTGGGACGTAGAATAATGAGGATGGAATACACAACATAGAATGTTGGCACAAGAAAATAGACAATTAGGGCTGGTAAGAACCCTAGAGAGTTGATTGAGTCTAACCACCCTATTACACAGATAAGGAAACTGAGACCCAGAAAAAGGGAAGGATTTGCCCAAGGTCACATTAGCGATGTTGTCTCTCCTTTAATTTAAAGAGGACCAATGACATCACTGGGTGATGTCTTGACTTATGCGGGAATTAGATTTAAATGAGGCAGAATTGCACAAAATTGTTAGCCTCATTCTCTCTTCCAGAGTCATCAAAATCCAGTGTCAAGACAAAAATCAGGATGATTGGAGATGGCCCAGAATGAAGTGAATGACCTTGATGTCTTCAATGCCTGACCAAGCTCTAAGCACTCTACAACATCTGATTTAGCTACCTTCATGGTCATTGAAACAAATTGTTCTCATCCACTCATTCTATCACGAGAAATTTTCATATGTTTGGGATAGACATCCCCCTAACTCACCAATGAGTATGAGGCCTGTCAGTTACCCTTAACATGGTATAGTACATCTGCCAAGACAGTTTTATCAGGGTATGGCAGCTGTACATACTATAGCTTCTTGGAGCTATGGGTGACACTTGGGTGAAAGGTGGACACAAAAAGATGTATGAGCAGCCCTGAAAAAGGCTCAGCAAGCCCTCCCAACAAAGGTACTGGTCCTTTCTGAACACTCCATGCACCCCATCACATAGCAATAGTAGTTAATTCACTTGCATGTTATGGTATCATTTCCTTGATATCATGGTCCTCTTCAAGAATGAAGAACAAATAGCAAGCAATAATAACAAAAAAAAAGAAGAATAGAATACAGGTCTCTCAAACCCTGGATGAGTCTCTTTCTATTGCATCAGAATTGTCTCAGGGTTACAAGAAATCTCAAATGGGAGCAACAGGAAACTGGGCAAGTCATTTAACCTTCACCTCCCAGCAGACCCCACACAACACATCCAGGAGGGTCTGCCTCAGCCAGCCCCCCCTAGGGCTATTGCAACGGACCTCTTATCACTAGAAGAAAGACCCATAGCCCTATCTATAAGCATCCATAAGTGATAATGCCACTGAATAGTTGGGAAGAGCAAGAAAAGCACATATCCCCAAAGAAGGAGTCCCATAGTAAAGAATGGATTAAGGAGAATCCTTTCCACTCTGAAATCTCTAGAGTTTCTTATGAGAGATTTCTTCACAACATTGTCTGGGCCCCAGGGTGGTAGAACTGGAGAATCATATAACCAGAAGGCTGCTAAAATGTCATTAATATCCACTCCCTTTTTCCATCTCCCAAAATACTAATACTATTTTTTTTTCTTAAATGTTCAAGCCTCCAGAGAATGACATCCTTGAAGCCCATTATGTATAATATGCCCCCAGGGATACCTGGGAACAATCACTGGAATATCACTGGGATAGAATCACCAGGAAATCATCAGACAACATGGCACCAAAAAAAAAAAAATCACTGAACTGGCACTCAAGACCTGTGACTTAGAGCACAGACACATGTCCCCAAAACAATTACAATGTACTGAAAAGAGCACTGGATTAAAGTCAAATGCCCCAAGTTCAAATTCTAGCTTTACTGTTTCCTACTTGTATGACCCTAATAAATTCATTTGACCTCTCTGTAACTCAGTTTCCTCATCTGTAAATTTCTAACTTTGCATTAGATGATCTCTAAGGTCCTTTCTCATCTTAAGTAATGTGATCTCCAAATTAATACTGAAACACATAATCTAAAGGGAGAACTCACAAGAAGTGTCAGGGTAGGAGAACCTTCTGTTTGGGGGCAGCTCACTTCACCTTATTTGACTTGTAAGGATGAATGCATTAAAAAAAAAAGACCAAGAAAAAACAATTTGTAGAACTAGGAAGCTGATCCAAGAGAATAATGTACACCATGAAAACAATAGCATAAATGAAAATAATATAAAAAAGATGTCAGAATTAAGATTTCCAGTTCTAAATCTATGATCTTATGAACCTTCAGCTGCTTACAGTGTTAATTTCCTATTCCCCATCACCCTCATTAGGGCAGTTAGGTGGCATAGTGGATAGAGTAATGGGCCTGGAGTCAGGAAGACTCATCTTCCCGAGTTCAAATCTGGCCTCAGATACTTATTAGCTGAGTGATCCTGTGCAAGTCATTTAACCTTGTTGACCTCAGTTTTTTTATCTGTAAAATTAGCTAGAGAAGGAAATGGCAAACCTTTCCAGTATCTTTGTCAAGAAAACCCCAAATGGGGTAATGAAGAATCAGACATGACTGAAATGACTCAATAACAACAAAAATCACCCTCATCATGACTAGATTTCATTCTTATTCCCTCTTGTATCCAATCTGTGATTTCCACACTCCATAGCCTCAGATTACTAAAATGAAAGAAAACCATATTATTTAGAGGCAACATTGGCCAAATTACACCTGACCTATTAAGTTCTACTCTAAGTAAAATATTTTAGGAAAGACAAAATGGAGAATATCCCAAAGAAGGTGACCAGGATGGTAGGGGTGGGGCTTGAAATCATTAAAGGAACAAGGAATGTTTAGACTGGTTATGAGGAGAGAGAACAGGACATGAGAGCTGCCTTCAAATGTTTGATATGGCGTATCACATACGAGAGAGATCAGATTTGCTCTGCTTAGCCCCACAAGAAAACACTGGTACGGATGGGTAGGAGTTAAGGTAAAGCTGAATTTAGAATATAAGAAGAGCTTATTAATAATAAGAACTGTTGAAAATGGGGTGTGATGCTTCATTATGTAGTGAATTTGCTGTCACTAGGGTTGTTTAAGTAGAAACTCTAAGAATCAACAGAGGGAATGCTAACATCGGCAAGAGGTTGGATTATATGGGTCCTAAGGTCCCTTCTAAAGATTTGATGATTCTTCTAAAGATTCTATGATCCTAGATTCTAGGAATTTACTCTTCTCGTCAGAGCAAAGCTAATGATGACATTCATTATCAGGACACAACCTCTGAGTGAGCACTGTGCATCAGAAGCTGTGCCAGGGACTGTGAGCAAAGTGTGCAGGAGGAGTCAGTGGCTGGCCTTCTCCAGAAAGGCAGAGTTCCATTAGTTGCATACAGATGAACCAACAGTTTAAAAACACCCACTGTGTGTATAACACCCCTGGGCACTAGGAAGACACACTTGTTGCTCTGAGGAATTTATCATCTAAGTGAAGATGCATAACATACATACACAAAAGACTGAGAACCTTTGCAAAGTAAGTGTAAATAAATGAGTGCAAATCAATGCCTTGCATCTAGTAAAATCATAGAGTTAAAGAGAGATGGAATAAAGGAATGATCTGAATGAGAAAAGACTCCTTAGAGTCAAAGAATATTTTAAATACAATAGACCTTAGAACAGGGTTCTTCACTTTTTTTTGGGGGGGGGGAGTGGGGTTAAGTAACTAGCCCAGGATCACATAGCTAGTAAGTATCTGAGGCAGAGTTTGAATGCAGGTCCTCCTGACTCCAGAATTGGTGTTTTATTCATTGTGCCACCTAGCTGCTCCCTTCACTTTTTTTTTCAAAGTGTGTTCTGGACCCCTCTAGCAATCTGGGAAAGCTCATGGATCCCTTTTCAGAATAATGTTTTTTAAATGCATAGAACACAGGATTAAAAAGAAAACCAATTATGTGGAAATACAGTTGATAAGATTTTTTTTAAGTTCACAGATCCATTTTTAAGAACTGCTGTCTTAGAAGTCAACTATTCACAGAATCTCAGAATGTCAGAAAGGTAAAGAACCTTGGAAACCATCTACTCCACTCTATCTGAACAAGAAAAGCTCCATAGGTAGATCCAACAAGGTGACATACAAACTTTCTTGGAAGATTTCTAGTGATTTTTCCATGTGTTTACAAAGGTTTGCTGTCCTACATGCCAGAATTAACCCTTTTCTCCTCCTCCTACTATAATCTTTAGCTTCCCTTAAGAATCAAGACAGGTGGGAGCAGCTAGGTGGCATAGTGGATAGAGTGCCAGCCCTGAAGTCAGGAGGACCTGAGTTCAAATCCGGCCTCAGACCAAACACTTGACACTTACTAGCTGAGTGACCCTGGGCAAATCACTTAACTCCAATTGCCAAAAAAAAAAATCAAGACAGGTCTTATTGTTGTTCATTTGTTTTCAGTCGTAAAAGTAACTTCCCCTCACAGAGCAAATTAATGGTGGAGTTCCAACTAACTTGGTCTCCTGATAACCAGTACCAGGCTATATGACATGTAGGAAAAATATTAGAGAAACACAGAATATTAAGGGCTTCTTAGAAACCATCTAATCCAGAGGTTCTAAACTGGGGGCCTATTAATTAAAAAAAAAACATTTTGATAACTATTTCAACATAATTGGTTTCTTTTATAATCTTATATATTTTCTTTTATTAATTTAGAGACATTATTCTAAGAAGGGGTCCACAGGCTTCACTAGGCTTCCAAAGGGGTCCAGGGTTGGAGAAAAAGGTTAGGTGCTCCTGATATAACCAATCACTTTATGGTGATCTGATTAGTCCAAAATCACACAATTAAGTGGCAAAGATGGAATTTGAACCTGCATTTCCTGACTCCAAATCTAAGATTGTATATACTATGCTGCCTCTATTATTCTCCATTGGGCAGCTATGTGGTACAGTAGATAGAGCACCAGAACAGGAATTTGGAACAGCTCAGTTCAAATCTGGCCTCAGACACTTAATAGCTGTGTGACTCCAGGCAAGTCACTTCGTCCTGTTTGCCTCAGTTTCCTCATCTGTAAAATAAGCTGGACAAGGAAATGGCAAACCATTCCAGTATCTTTGTCAAAAAATCCAAATGGGGTCACAAAGAGTCATACACAACAGAAAAATGACTGAACAACAACAACAAATTATTCATGATTTATTCTAAACTATTCTAAAAGGGCAAGACAAAAGGAAGGTCCAGATAATTCTATCCCCTATAGACAAGCATGGATTCTGTTTTACGCCTTTTTTCTGAGAGCAGCAAGTCTGTCCTCTGGCTGTGGGATGCTTGTACCATCTCTTGGGGATAATGTATTTTATAGGTTTACTAACTTTTTTTGTGAAACAGTAGCTTCTCCTATTTTAAACAGGGTACCATGGTAGAAAGAGAGCTACACTTGGAGTTAGAAAAGATTGGGTTTAAATTCTGCTTTTGCTAAACTCTGAGCCTCAGTTTCCAATTCTAAAATATGGGGACAATGCCCATAGTATCTCCCTCACAGAGTTGTTGAAGACTATGTAAGACTTTTTCTGTAAAGTGCTTTTCAACCTCAAAGTGCTTCAAAAATATCACCTTTTCTTATTCTTTCCCAGTTTGAGAAAAATCCTAATGTTCCAAGATTCTGTGAACAAGCATTCCCTCACCTTCATCCTCTTATTTTTCATAATTTTACCAATTTCAAACATATCATTTCTTATTCTTCCCTTTTTCCAGAAGGGAAACTGTTGAGTTTTTCCTCATCTAGAAACTCCTCTGGTCATTCTAGCTATCTTTTTTAATACCACTGCCATATTTTTTATGTTTCTTCCAATATGCAATGACCAGAAGTACACCTTATGTTCCAAGTTGGTTTTAATTCATGAAGAAGAAAATTACTGGTGATTGGTTTACATATTCTGCTGACAACACACAATATATGAAGCACTAATGAAGGGGGTTGGAAACCAGTAAAACCAAAGAAGAGCCCAGAATCTCAGATGGAGGAGAAGAAAAGGCTTAGGATTAGAGAACTGGGACCAGCAAGTAGATAAACTATTTAGAGAATTAGGGAAGGATCAGTTCTGTCTGACTAAAGAGGAAGAAATGATTTATAGTCTGTTAAGAATAAACTTCTCAGAGATCCAGGCATTGGTGGAAAGGCAATGTGGTTAAAAACTAGAAGGAAAACTGATTAGACTCTGGGGGCTGAGCAGAGCTATCAAGATCAAAGGAAATCAGTAAGGGAAGCTACAAATGCTGGCCTCCACATGTACTCAATGTATCTTAAATTGTCTAGACTGTAAATGTTTATAACTAGAGTATCCTCAATGCCTGTAGAAAGATATTTTTATTTGAGGCCAGTATTCTTGAGTTCAAGTGTGTCACTCAAGTAGAGTAAGTACAAAGAAGGGAACAAGTGATGAAAAGCAGAGGACATTCCCAAGTTAAGACATAAGAGACAGTAAATATGGAGTTGGCTGTCCCAGGAGTTGCTTCCTATATCTAGAATCTCTAGACTTAATTTACAATTGTCTCCAGACTCCTGGAACCACAGTACTTTTTGAGAATCATTGCTGAAGTATTCATTCCCCTTCAACTAATTTGGTAGTGAACCTCCATAAAGGCTGGTGCTAGAGATTAAAATCAATCAAAAATCAAATCAACAAATATTTATTAAGTGCTCACTATGTGCCAGGCACTCTTCTTTGTGTTGGGGATATGAAGACAAAAATGAAACATTTCCTTTCTTCAAGGAGCTTACATTCTATTGGTGAAAACAATATATGTGTGTGGGGATATATGTGTATGTACCTAGATAGATACACACACAAACATACTCATATGTATATATATTATATATTACATATCACAATATATATATATATACATATATATACATACATATTCCAAGACAGAAGAGGAGAGGGGTGGAGAAGAGAGGACAGGAGAGAAATAGTTTAGGAGATAAGTAAAGCAAGGTCCAAGGAAGGTAATATACCAGGAAATGTCATCAAAGTTAAAGCCCATAAATAATGACAGGCAACAGCCTAATCAAGTAAGTTAGAAGTAGATGGTCTGAGAGCAAACCCAAACTGGAGTAATATCAGCACTAAGGATAGCTCCATTTAAATTAATGATCCAAAGAGGCTTACACGGCTTGGTTCCACTTCCTAGGCACATTTTCTTCATGTTAAAGAAGACTCCATCACATGACTAAGGTGAGTTATCATCCTCAACCATTTAGAAATCTTTAGTATTAGTATATAAAGGTATTTCTGTTTTCTGGTTTGACCTAGTCCTCATTCCCTAGGGAAGCCTTCAGGGTTAGGTGTCAGAGCCCATGGATCAGGCTTTCTAGCAAAGGTACTGATCTCTTCATTAGAGCTTTTGTGGCAGGGAGAGTTAGTGAAAGAAGAGGCAATTTCCTTTGAGACACAGGTCAGAGCCCTGTCATACATGAGCACACACAGCAACAGGTCCTAAGGTATCTAAGAAGGTAGCATAGAAATAAAAAAGATCACTTACTGCAAGAAAAAGTTAGATGATTCAAAAACGGATCAACAGGTAGGAAAACACCAGCACCATCCTCATATAGAATGTCATAATAACAGAATGTCCAAATTGAAAGGGACATTAGACATTTTCTCATCCCACTAACTGCTAGAAGAAAAAAACTGATGCTCAGAGAGATGCCATCAAAGATTAATGTGGCAATCCCAGAGCCAACTATTAACAAGTATTAATAACTGACATTTATATATCACTTTAAAGTTGCCCAAGTGTTTACACACACATACATGTATGTGTGTGTGTGTGTATTCTCTTGACTAACATTTAAATAATTCTATGAAGTAGGTACTAGAGGTATTTATTTAAAAAAAAATGAAAGCCTCACTTTACAAGAGAGAAAACTGAGGCTCAGACAGGTTAAATGATTTGTCCATGGTTATAAATCCTAATCTCTAATCTTCGAACTATTGTCAGTAACCTCTTGATGATGATAACAAGGAAATGACAGAATCAGGATTCAAATCTAGGTGTCTCTTGACTCCAATCCCACACCTCTCCTAGAACATAGGTCTTCTAACTACAAATCCCATGTTCTTTCCACTATACAGAAGTCTCACTACCCTGGACACTATCCAACTACTTACATTAGAATGATCTGACCTAATCCTGAGGATTTTAAATTTCTTATGTTTTTATTTATGCTACATTGAAAATACAAATGATTACAGCCACTCTGGGTAGGAGATGATGGACAAGACAAAAGGATTCTTCTGACAGTTGTAGTCAAACCAGGAAAAGTTACCAAGGGAGCACTCTGCTCTGGCATTTTATCTTACTTATTCATTTTTCATAAAGCAGACAATATATTTCATTGATTTGTGTATGTTGGCTTGAAACAATATTTACAAGTTTGTATAAAGATGAATTACTTGCCAAGACTGCTTGCCAAAAGTTTCTGGCTTGCATTAATAGTGGACAAAGGGACCATTTGATATCTAATGTTAAAGCATAAGGTATAACTTTTAACTAAGAGAGGATTTGGAGTTCAAGGACCTGGGTTTGAATCACAGCTCTGCTACTTACTAATTATAAATATGGGCAAGTTATTCCTCCTCTTCATGCCTCAGTTTCCTCATATGTAAAATAGGAGGGCTGGTGTCAAACTCAAATAGAAATGGGGGCCACTAAATCATATATAAGGATGGCCGTGTGCTTCATAGTTACTTTGAAAACCACATATTACTATTACCTATGTTCTTTTGTATTTTTATCTATTTTGTTAAATACTTCCCAATTACATTTTAACCTTGTTCTGGCTGTACTTGAGAGTGTTGCCCAGGCTGTGAGTCTGACAGCTCTGGTTTAGATAATTTCAAAAATCCTTTCATGATTTAAATCATTCATATAATATATACATATATATATGCACACATGTATATATAATTATATACACACATATGTGCATGTGTTTGTATACATATGTATGCCTTTTGATACCACATTGTGGTGTTAAAGTAACTACAGGTTTCAAAGGCTAAGCCAGTTAAACACAAGCTCTGGCAAGACCTACAACAATGCAATGGCTTTGAATTACAGGCTTCAAAAGTAGACTGAGACTGTTGTCTAGGCACCAAGATTTGAAGTGTTAAGCTAGATATTTAAAATACATGAGGTTCTAGTTAGGCTGTGGATTGACTCCATCTTACACCAGGCAGAGCTATATAAAGCAAGGTGAGTAGCAGGCTTTCACTGATTAGGCAGCATAGCATAAAAAAATCATCAGAGAGGGAATCAGGCAAACAAGATTTTAGTGCAAGCTCTGCCTCTAACTAACTTGAATTCTACTTAGGTCAGAGGCAGTTGTGAATAGGGGTCAATAGCACCATCATTCACCTTGATTCCCATGTTGGAAATCTTGGTATTATTAGCTTAGACTCTTCCCTCTGTCTCTCACCTCTCACATCCCAGTTACCAAGTTCTGTTTGTTGCTCATTCTGCCACATTTCCCACACTCATCCTTTTCTCTGTATTGCCACTGCAATAACCCTAGCACAGGCTCTTCTTTTTCCTCACCTAAACTATTGCCAGTAGCCTCATGGTGGGTTTTCTTGCTTTTACTTCCTGCTTCAATCCATCCTTGATAACAACGCAAGACAAATCTTCTTGATCCGTAGATCTGGTCATGTTACTCCTTTGCTCAGAAGCTTGTACTGATTCCCGAATGCCAGTTGAGTAAAATGTCAGCTCCTCTGGAGGACATTTGAGGCCCTAATATCTAACACTATCCTATCTAGCCATCTCATGTTACTATTCTCAACATGGCCCTCTCAGACAGGATTCTTCACTCTTCCCCATACAAACCCTGGACTTTTCTAACTCCATACCTTTCTTCATGCCCTATATCAGGAATATCTTTATTTCTCCCTCTCTGCCTACTGAATTACTACCCATGATCTACCCCTGATCAAATGCCACTTCTTTCAGGAAGGTTTCCATAATCCTTTCATATGATAATAAAAGGCCTTTTCTCAGAATCAACTTGGACTGTATTTATTCTTTCCCTCATTGTGTTACTGAAAGAGCAGTGGTCTTACAGTCAGTAATCTTGAGGTCAAGTCCTGGATCTAATTTGCCATGTAATAATAAAAAGTTCATTAACCTCTCTGAGCCCCAATTTGCTCAAATGAGCACAAAATGAGATAATAATTCTTTGACTACCTATGTTCCTTGCTCATTTCTTAACAAATTCCTTAAGGAACTACATGTAAACTATTATTATTATTTTGCATTCACTTATATATTATTTTGCATTGCAATTATTTGTGTATGTGTCCTCTCCCCTCATTAGAATATAAGCTTCACTGAACAAGTACCACATCTTACCTAAACTCCAAATCTCCTCCTATGCTTCAAATAGAACTTAGCACATAAAAAGTGCTTTGAGAATTTTTTTTTTGGCAAATTGAAATGAATTGAACAAAAAAAGTACGTCCCAATTTCTGTGTTTCATGCTATGTATCTGTCTTTCCATTTCTGTCTATGTCTCTAAGTCGATCTCTGTTTCTGCCATATGTCTGTCTCATCTTCTCCCCTGCATGTCTTGTTTCCAAGCGTATATCCCTACTTCTCTGCATGCCTCTGTCTGAGCATGTGTTCTTGTCTCTGTTTCTATCTGCCTTTGAGGGTCTCTAAGAGGGGATATTTATCTCTCTGTGTATCTATGTCTGTGTCTCTGTCTCTGGACATAGTTCCCTTTCTCTGGGTGTGTCTCTGTCTTTGTATCTCTATCTTTGAATGCATATCCCTATATCTATGTGTGCAAAAATATGCAAAAAGAAGACATTAGGCACTGTGTAGTACAAATTATTTTAGGGGGTGAAATGAGCCTGGGGCAGATTATGGGTGGGAAGGGCAGAGAAGGAAAGAGATACCCAGACATTGTACACACTCTCTGTAAATGCAGGCAAGAACTTGCTCAGAAATGCATGATGGAGATGGTAGAGTAAAGGAGGGTGTTTGTCTTTAATGTACTACATAGGACTTTGAGAAGACCTGGGTTCTATTCCCATCTCTGCCATGGTTTGCTGGGATTCAACTAGATGATGATAGGTAAGACTCCTTTCAACTATGAAATTCTATGATTTACATGAAAATCTTTTGGAAACTAAAAAGCGTTTCACGAAAAAAAATAGATCATTTGTACATTTCCACACTTCCCTAATTATTAACATTACTTGCTCACATGGAGACTACACTGGCAGTCCACATTCCTTCTATAGCTTTAGAACCATCAAAAGCTAGATAGCTAGCATGTACACAGAGCTTTAAGGCTTCCAAAGTATTTCCAATTTCCAAAGTATTTTACAAATATTATCTCATTTGATCCTCACATTTGAACCCTGTGAGGTAGGTGTTATTATTAACCCCATTTCATAGATGAGAAAACTGAGGTAGACATAAGTTAATTGACTTGCCCAAGGTCACAGAGTTAATAAGTGTCTGAGATTAGATTTGAAATCGCATCTTTCTGACTTCCAGGTCCAGCGCTTTTTCCACCGTGCCATCTACCTAAAGCTGAGGTTTAACATAGACAAAACTTCAAGAATTTCCAGTTGGTAGAATGCAGTAGTTCAAGAGATAGGACTACTTCCTCAAGCACCACACTCTCTTATCACAACAAACCACCAATCAGTTTACAAAGGCCCCCAAGTACAGTGAGGTATCTGGTTCCACAGGTAGAGGAAGACAAAGTGCTATTCTGTACCAGTTGTGTATATGTGGGTGGATAGGCACATGCGTTTGTGTGTATAGGTGTTGGGGGAGGTGGGCCAAGCACAAAGGGGAAACAGTAGCAACATCTAACAAGTTCCCTTTATATTTAGAATGACAACGGCCAAGTCAGCGACCTACTGGGAGAGTAGAACAGCTTTCATGAAAAGACTTGCCAAAAAAAAATATATATATAGATAGATAGATAGATAGATAGATAGATAGATAGATAGATAGACAGATAGATAGATAGATAGATATCAATATATATCAGCCTCTTCCCCTCCAACCAGCAATAACTGCAATCATGCTAGCTTCAATACTTTTAGGATCTATGATTTTGCTCCTGGTACAGGTACTCTCTGTCAACTGTTGCAGATCACAAACCCCACGACGCCAAAGGCTTTAGAGTGCGGCTACGGGCAGAAAAATTTATTACCACTAGGACAGCCTCATGATGAACTCCTGCAAATTTAGTTAGGTTGTTCTTTAATGACAACACATGTAGTCATGGCCAAGTCCTTATGTGACACCATTCTGGTTTAGCAGTACCTACTAAAACTGGCACTCCGCTGTCCAGGATCACCTTCACTAAGTAATTAGAGCAGGCCTTTGGTGAAGGAATTAAAAATATCTGACACATAGAAAGCATGTGAAGACTTATAAAAGGGATTCTTAACTGGGTACCCATAAACTTGAATTTTTCCAAATATATTTTGATAAACGTATTCTAATATAATTGGTTTCTTTTGTATAATAATATATAACATACATTAATATAATATATTGGGCAACTAGGTGGCACAATGGATAGAATGCCAGGCCTAGAATCAGGAAGACTCATCTTTCTGAGTTCAAATCTGGTTCAGATACTTACTAGCTATGTGACCCGGGCAAGTCACTTAACTCTCTTTGCCTCAGTTGCCTCATCTATAAAATAAGCTGGAGAAGGAAACATTAAACCAGTATATTTGACAAGAAAACCCCAAATAGGATCATGGAAAGAAGGATACAACTGAAATGACTCATCAAGAACAACTGAACAGGGCGGGGCCAAGACAGTGGAGTAAAAGCAGTGACTTGTTTGAGCTCTCCCCCAAACCCCTCCAAATACCTGTAAAAAATGGCTCTAAACAAATTCTAGAGCAGCAGAACCCTCAAAAAAAACAAAGTAAAACAATTCTCCAGCCCAAGACAACCTGGATGGTTGATTAGAAAGGTCTATTGCACAGGGCTGGGAGAGGAGCACAGTTTGGGTGCGCAGGCAAAGACCAGGCCTCAGCAAACCTGGAGCAGGCCTCAGGGGACTGAAGCATGGGCAGCCGTGGTGGTTTCCAGACCTCTTAACCCACAAATGCCAAAGACAACTTAAAACGTCAGTAGAAAAGGTCTGTGACCATGGTGAGAGAGAAACTCAGTCCCAGCCCCAGTCCTGGCACAGGTGGCAGCTGCTTCCAGAGCTCTCAGCCTACAGATAGAGGGGGAATCAAGTGGCTGATCAGAGAGGGATTCCAGGGATCTCTTTGCTGGTGCTGAGGCAGAAATCTCCTGCCTTACCCGTGCTTAGATTTGGGTCACAGTTCTGGGTGGCAGTCCTAAGGAGGATGGAGGAATGTTGACGTGGTGGAGTTTGTAGTGGCAGTGGAGAGGGAATCCTCCTCACATTCCCAAGGCAGAAAAGACTCATTGTGGTCACTCATAGAGCACAGGCCAGGAAAGGACTATACACTTTGCCCTTGATCATACCACCTTGGAAGAGCTGAAAATTTACAGGTCCCTAGAAGTAGCTCTGAAAACAGCTGCACAAAACCCCTGAAGCTTGGGACAGTACACCCTCCATACTGGAAGCACAGCCCCTACCTTAACAAAGAATTTAAAACTCAAGTAATTGGCTGGAACATGAGCAAACAGCACAAAAAAGTCAGACCATAGAATCTTTCTTTGCTAACAAAGAAGATCAAAACATACAACCAGAAGAAGACAACAAAGTCAAAGCTCCTACATCCAAAGCCTCCAAGAAAAATATAAATTGATCCCAGGCCATGGAAGAGCTCAAAAAGGATTTTGAGAAGCAAGGAAGAGAAGTAAAGGAAAAACTGGTAAGAGAAATGAGAGTGATGCAAGAAAATCATGAAAAATAAGTCAACAGCTTGCTAAAGGAGAACCAAAAAAATACTGAAGAAAATAACACCTTAAAAAATAGACTAACCCAAATGGCAAAAGAGATCCAAAAAGTCAATGAGGAGAAGAATGCCTTAAAAAGCAGAATTGGCCAGATGGAAAAGAAGTCCAAAAGCTCAATGAAGAAAATACTTTCTTAAAAATTAGAATGGAGCAATTGGAAGCTACTGACTTTAAAAGAAATCAAAACATTGTAAAACAAAACCAAAAGAAAGAAAAATTAGAAGACAATGTGAAATATCTCATTGGAAAAACAACTGACCTGGGAAATAGATCCAAGAGAGAGAATTTAAAAATTATTGGACTATCTAAAAGCAATGATCAAAAAAGGAGCCTAGACATCATCTTTCAAGAAATTATCAAGGAAAACTGTCCTGATATTCTAGAACCAGAGAGTAAAATAGAAATTGAAAGAATCCACAGATCACCTCCTGAAAGAGATCCCCAAAGGAAAACTCCTGGGAATATTGTGGCCAAATTCCAGAGTTCTCAGGTCAAGCAGAAAATATTGCAAGCAGCTGGAAAGAAACAATTCAAGTATTATGGAAACACAATCAGGATAACACAGGATTTAGCAGCTTCTACATTAAGGGACTGCCAGGCTTGGAATATGATATTCCAGAGTGCAAAGGAAATAGGATTACAGCCAAGAATCACCTACCCAACAGAACTGAGTATAATCCTTCAGGGAAAAAATGGACATTCAGTGAAATAGAGGACTTTCAAGTATTCTTGGCGGAAAGACCAGAGCTGAATAGAAAATTTGACTTTCAAATACAAGACACAAGAGAAGCATAAAGAGGTAAACAGGAAAGAGAAATCATAAGGGACTTATTAAGGTTGAACTGTTTACATTCCTACATGGAAAGTTGATATTTGTAACTCATGAGACCTTTGCCAATATTAGGGTAGTTGGAGGAAAAAAATTATATGTATAGATAGATTGATAGATAGAGGGCACAGGGTGAGTTGAGGATGAATGGGTGATATCTGGAGAATAAAATTAAGGGGTGAAAGAGGATTATACTAAGAAAAGGAGAAAGTGAGGGGTAGAATGGGGTAAATTACCTCACATAAAACAGACAAGAAAAGGCTTTTACAGTGGAGGGAAAGTGGGGGAAAGTGAGAGGGAATGAGTGAATCTTATTCTCATCAGATTTGGCTTAAGGAAGGAATAACATACACACTCAATTGGGTATGGAATTCTGTCTTACCCTAAAGGAAAATAGGGGGGAAGGGGATAAGAGAGAGGGGGGATGAGAGAGGGGAGAGTAGATTGGGGGAGGGGGTAATCAGAAGCAAACACTTCTGAGGAGGGACAGGGTCAAAAGAGAGAATGGAATAAAAGGGAAGCAGGATAGGATGAAGGGAAATACAGTTAGTTTTCCACAGCATGACTACTATGGAAGTGTTTTGCATAACTATACAAGTATAACCTGTATGGAGTTGCTTGCCTTCTCAATGAGGGTGGGTGGGGAGGGAGGGAGGGAGGGAGAAAATTTGGAACCCAAAGTTTTAAAAACAAGTGTTAAAAAATTGTTTTCACATGCAACTGGAAAATAATATATACAGGCAATGGGGTATAGAAATCTATCCTGCCCTACAGGAAAATAGAAGAGGAAGGGAATAAGAGAAGGGGTGGGGGGGAGATAGAAGGGAGGGCAAATTAGGGGAAAGGGTATTCACAATGTATGCTGTCTTGGGGTTGGGAGAGGGACGACATGGGGAGAAAATTTGGAATTCAAAATCTTGTGGAAGTGAATGTTGAAAGCTAAAAATATATAAATTAATGGACAAAAAAATAAAAATAAAAAAGCATAAAAAAGAACTGAACAATACAATATACAACAATAAAACAATAACAATAATGGTGATGATGATGATGATAAGAATAGCTGACATTCATATAGTGCCTATGTGCCAGACACTATGTTAAGTACTTTACAAATATTCTATCATTATATGCTCACAACAACTCTGTAAGACAGGCCCTATTAATATCCCCATTTTACATTTGAGGAAATGGAGGCAAACAGAGATGAGTGACTTTCCTGAGGTCACATAGCTAGTAAGTGTCTGAGGCTGAATTTGAATCCAGGTCTTCCTCACTTCAGGCCCAGCACTCTATCTACTGTGCTACTTAGCTGACTCAGAATCTTTGTAATCTTATACATGTTATCACATGCTTTTAAAAACATTATCCCCAAAAGAGGAAACATAGGTTTAAACAGATTGCCAAAAGGGTCGATGACACATGTTAAAAAAAAAAAAAAGGTTAAGAACCCTTGGTTTACAAAGTATATTTCCTCACTTAACCACAGGTGAGTCACTTGGGATTCAAAGTTTAAAGATGAAAGGGAATTTAGAGGTCATCTAGTCCCAACCTCTCATTTTACAAATGAGGAAACTGGGAGACCAAGGGACTTGCCCAGAGTCATGTGGGTAGTGAGAGAATCAGGATTGGAATTCATGTCCTCCTACTCCAGAGCTGGTATGCTTTCCACTGTATCTCACTACCTCTTAAGTTGAGTCTGTGTTATTTTTGATAAAATTATTCCAAGAGAACACTGTATATAGTAACAGAAATACTGTTTTAAGAATGACTTTGAGTAACTAAGTCATTTTGACTATTATAAATGCCCAAACTATAAAAAAAATAAAGATGCTATCTGCATCCAGAGAAAGAACTGATAAATAGATGTATAGAATAATTTTACATACATGCATGTGAGTATGTATATATGTATATGTGTGTGTATACATATATATGTATGTATACACACATATATATGTATGTATACATACACACACTTATCTGTGTCTAATGGTAGCTATCTCTAGGGCAGGGGGGAGAAAAGAAGGGGAAAAAGAAATTTATATGATAACTTTATTATATATTTAAAAGGAACAGCAAGTTGTACATAATAGATTTACAGTTTAACGTGCAATAATCTTTTTATTATACTATGTTATGGAAATGCTTGTTTTATTCCATAAATTAAAAATAAAATTGTTTTTAAAAAAGACAAAAATAAAATAAAATTATTGGACTAGATACGTCTAAAGACCTTACACAATTCTACAGTTTAAGGGCTCCTCCAGTTTTGGTATTCAATGCTCTATGATCTCTATGTGTTATAAAAGTCTATGTATTATAATCTAAAGCCCCTTCCAGTTCTGATATTCTATGATGCTATGACTCCTGATGTTTACCTTGGGCTAGGGATATCTGAAAGAAGATATCTGTCCTCCAAAGATCCCTAATTACAAAGCTTCCCCCCCATTTTCTCTTCATCAGCTTTATCCCTCACTTCTTCCTACCTGTGGCAATACAGATAGCTCATGGTTTGTTCCAGTTTACAATTACTGAATATGTGAATGAACCCTAAGGTACAGACTAAAGAAGGCTGTGTACTGGAAAGAATACTGGCCTAGGAGTCAGGAGCCTGGGTACACAGAAATTCAAACTAACATGATAGGGTCATATTCCCTTACACATACTTCCAGAATGTGGTTGCAGATAGCTTATTAGAGAAGTAACTTCAGAATCCACTGGTCCTGGTGATGGATATTCAGAGATCTGGAAAGAAGCTCATCCAAACCATGCCTGCCATAATAACCCAACTCTAACATCCAGGCTTCACCTAAAAATGCCTAATAAGCAGAAAACCCACTACGACCCAAGGCAGCCGATTCTGCTTTTGGTTAGGTCTAACTAGCTGTTAGGAATTTTTTTTTTTAACATCAAGCCAAAATCTGCCTCTCCAGCTACCATCTACAACTCTTATTTCTGCTTTTTAGAGTAGAGAAGAATAAGTCTGATCTCTTTCATAACATGAAAATCTTTTCAAATATGTAAAGACTGATAGTATGCCCATGGTCATCCCCATACTCAGTCTTCCCTTCTTCAAACTAGACATTTCCATTTCCTTCAGGTAACCATTAGATAGCATAGATTCAAGGCTTCTCATCATCCTGGTCACACTTCACTGGACAGTCTCCAGTTTATCAATGACCTTAAAATGTGGTACCCAGAATAGAACATAATGCTAAAAAAGTAGTCTGATCAAAGAAAAACTATACTAATAATTACCATTTCCCTCACTCTATCCTATACTTACAGTAATACATCTAAGCTCATACTTGCTTCTTTGGCTACCATATTGTTTTGTTCACTGATCTTGAACTTCTGGTCCACCAAAACTCTGTCTTTTTCAATGAAACTCTTCTTATCTGGCCATACCTCACTCATCCTGTAGTTATCAGGTTATTTTTCTTTTTAATCCAAGTGGAAAAACAAATGGATTAAGAATCAAAAAACCTGGATTTGAATCCCAGCTCACTTTACTAGCTATACAACCTTGGACAAGTCACTTAACCTCTCTCTGGGTGGTGCAGTGGATAATGCACTGGGCCTAGAGTCAGGAAGACCAGAGTTCAAATCCAACCTCACATACTTACTAACTGTGTGACCCTGGGCAAATTGCTTCACCTCTGTCTGGCTCAGTTTCTTCAACTATAAAATGGGAATAATAATAACACCTACTTCCCAAGGTTGTGATGAGGATCAAATGAGATAACATTTGTAAAGCATTTAGCACAGGGCTTTGCACATAGGAGGTGGTTAATGAATGCTTGTTTCCTTTCTTCTATTCCTCAGGTTTCTATAATTATAAAATTAATAGGCTAGACTATAAGATCTCTGAGGTCTCTCCCATCACACATTCTATAATCCTATGACTTTACATTAATTTCTAGTAAATTTCATCTTATTAGATTCAGCCCAAGGTTCTAGCTTACTGAGAAATTTTTGGATACTAACTGTACATTGAAACTCCCTTTTCTCTTCTCCATAGAGAGGCGGTAGATTACAGGCTCAGCGTCTTTCCTTTATCTCCTTGTATGTGTGTGTAAATATATATGTATGTATGTAAACATTCACAGTATCTAGTTATTTCTTATATGTATGTATGTGTGTGTATATACATATATATATATATATATTTTAGATAGATTGATTGATCTAGAAGGGGAGAAAGACACGGGTCAAGGGAATATGTACATTGTGAAGATCACAGATATGATTGGAATATTGTCCATTTATGAGCCATGGAGATAAAAACGGAAGCTCATCTAAGGTTAGGATAAATCACTACAGGAATATGCATATGATGAAAACTGACCCTAAGTCCTGCTGGCTAGGGACCTCCTGAGAGCATCTTATAAGGCATTCCTTTTCCCCATCAGAGAAAGGAAACAAGCTCTAATCAATAAGATTGTGTACATTATTCAGTCTAGAAAGCTAGAAGATTGTCTACAGGGGAATCACTGTCTTTACCTGGCAATCTAATTTGGGATTTTTGCCAAATAGTAATTGAATTTTAATTAGAAGTAATAAATAATTTCAAGCATTTCTTTTCATGGTAGTAACAAATAGTCGTTAAAATACTATACTCTAATTCAC
This sequence comes from Vombatus ursinus, assembly GCF_900497805.2. Taxonomy (NCBI): domain Eukaryota; kingdom Metazoa; phylum Chordata; class Mammalia; order Diprotodontia; family Vombatidae; genus Vombatus; species Vombatus ursinus. The sequence continues at coordinate 2,323,177 of NW_020953949.1, read as the reverse complement.
TTTTCTCCTGACTGAAATTTAAGCCCACAACCTTTCAACTTTTAATTTTAAAAAATCATACTTAAATGCCCATTTGACAATTTTCATTCATGCTTTTCCTACTAATAAAAAATTAATGAAATGGTCGATAAAGATAGTCTATACTAATTGGCCACTGAGCCACAGAGAGGGCAGTGGTCAGAATTGCCTAGCAACGCTGATATGCTAGGGGAGGTCAGTGAAAAGAATAGAAAAATATGTGAGAAGAGGGAGAATCAGCCAGAAGCTGCATAGAGCATCCTTTTTGGCAACCTCAGCCTGTGCCAGTTACTGGCCATAATTCATCCATGGCAAAGGCTGGGTTGCAGAATTTGAGAGTTGGAAGGACCCTGCAGGACTCAGAATATTAGAACAAAGAATGTTCAAGCTAGAGGGGATTTTATAATACAAAGAGGAGGGTCAGAATCAAAAGAGCTCTTGGAATAAAGATAGACACTGTTGGGCTGGAAGGATCCTTAGAGGTCCTTTATTTTTTCAGACAAAGAAATTGGGTCCTAGAGGTGAAGTGACTTTCCTCAAAGTCATAAACCTAATTAATGGCAGAAACAGGACCAAACTCCAGGCTTCCTGAAGTCCAGTTGGGTTCTCTTGTATTAGGTCATGCAGCCTCTCCCTAAGGTGTTCTAATCCAATTGGAGAAAAGCACTATAGAAATCAAAATAAATTACTTTCCTCCTCCAGAAGCTGTAAGGCTACTCTGTGTGTGCGTCATTACTGTTGATGGAGACTCCATTCCATTTACGAGGTGACTAATACTTTTATTACTTCCTTCCATTCAGTGTGAAGGTTGGATCTGTGGGTGGCTATGTTAAATGCCAGTTTAGGAGAGCCCATAAAAGTTTTAGCCTGGAAGAATCACTGAGTGGTCATCTAATCTAATCTCCTGTCTCCAGAGAAGATTGTAACTAAATCATCTTAATCAGACAGCTCCTGAATTCTTTAAAATCTGTAGAAAAGATAGATCACATTCTTGCTTAGCACTGTGGTATTTCACTGATCTGGAATGGTTGGAGAAGAGAATCAGTAAAGAAGGGCAACTCCAAAGACCTGGTGTCTGATCCCCAATTTTACCATTAACTCTTGTGACTCTGGGCAAATCATTTCTTTTGGCCTCACTGCAATTCATGGATGCATCTAGGTGGTGCAGTGGATAGAGCACTGGGTCTGGAGTCAGGAAGAACTGAATTCAAATCTTGTCTCACACTTACTATCTTTGGAACCTTGGGCAAGTCACTTGACTTCTGTTTGCCTCAGTTTCCTCAAGTATAAAATGGGGATAATAATATCCCCGAGTATGATAGGAGGATAACAATGGGACCTACCTCCCATGGTTGCTGAAGTTCAAATGGGATAATATTTATAAAGAGCTTACCACTGTGTCTGACACAGAGTAGACAATACAAATGTTTCCTTCTTTCATTCCTTGCTATACTTAAGCGTCCTTCCAAATCTGACATCCTATTTTCTATGTTCTAGGAGTCTTCAAGCTCTAACATTTTTTCTTCTGAGGTCACTGCCAAATCTAACATTTTTTTTTTTTATGTTCCAAGGTCCCTTCTAGCTTTAATGTCACTTGTCCTTTACTATAGGGCTTGTTGAGCCCTAACTTTCTATGACCTTATAAGACTTTAGGTAAAATTATAAGTTAAGAGTCAGAGTTCACAAGGTGAGGTGGTATAGCAATTTGCCACTCAGTCAAGTTTCTGGAGGGAGAAGGAATAATTAATTCGATTTCTATCATGTCTCTTTCTTTCTAGATTAGAACACTTTAAGGACAAGTAGCATGGATAGGATTAAAGATTTATACCAAAGAATAATAGATTTAGAGCAAGAAGAGACCTTTGAAGCCACTGAGTCCAATTCTCCATTTCACAGGTAGGGAAACTGAGGCACAGAAGGGTTAAGTGATTTGCCCAGGGTAATATAGCAAACAAGTGTCCAAGAAAGAATTTGAACCCAGACCTTCCTCACTCCAAGTCCAGTTTCCTGCCCTCTACACCAAGTTACTTCTCAAGCCTAGAGGTCAGGGTACCTGGGTTCTAGTTCTGGCTCCATCATTAATTTGTTAGAGTTCTTCTTCCCTAAGATAGTCAGACTAGCTATTGAATTAGATGATGACTGGCCTAAAAAGGTACCTTAAAATTAGAGTTAATCAATCAACCAAGAAGCATTTACTAAGTACTTACTATATAGCAAGCACTGAGCTGAACACTAGAGATACGAAGAAAAAGCAAAAATTGTCCCTGCCCTCAAGGAGTTTACATTCTAATGGGGAAAAACAAAATACACATAAATCCACAGGTGCAACATTTATTCAGAGTAGATCTAAGAGAATCTTAGAAGGAAAGGCAGGAGCAAGCACTTAAGCACAAGGGCAGTAGCCAAAAGGCAATGGTCAAGTGAGGAAACTGGAAGATTTCAAGGTGGGCACTTGGGAACCATAAATCAGATAAGGTAGCTCAGGGAGGGTTACTGGTGAAGCAATTAGAGTGTGACTCCAGGAATCAAGAAGACCAGAGTTCTAATCCTGCTTCAGGCACTTAGTAGCTGTGTGACCCTGGGCAAGTCACTTAACCTGTGTTTGATTCAGTTGACTCATCTGTAAAATACGGATAACAACAACAACTACCTCATATGGTTGTTGCGAAGATCAAATGAGACAACATATGTGATGTAAATGCTAGTTACTATTATTCATATTCATACATATCAGCCAAGACATTTGAAGTAAAGCTAAGAATCAAGACATCACCAAGAAGAGCAAAGACAATAAGGAAGAGCAAACATAGAGTTGCATGGCCAGAGCCACTTGTATGTCAATCAAGTCTCAGGGACAAAGTAGGAAAGGGTGGCTGGTAAATGATTTCAATGAGCATCAGCCTGACCTCTGAGCCTCCTCTTAATGTGACAGTAACAAGTGCGTTGTGTGACAATTAGCTTTAAATGGCCCTTAACTTGAAGAACTATACATTTGGGCACAGACATCTTGTTCCAATTCTATTGGATGGAAACCCTTCTGAGCGATATATTCTTGCCTCCCCCTTAAACAGAGGGCAATAGCAAAATTTAATCCTTACTTGATGACATGGGGCCATCATTATGATCAATTAGTCTAGGGAACCACAAGCATGGATAGAATTGGATCACTGGGCTGAATGGAGCCGCCCTGGAACTTCTTTGAATAGATTCATATCGGCTTCCCTTTTGATCTTTTATTTTTGTTTAAGAAAACTTTTCCCCCTTCATCTGACCCAGTTCCAAAGCTCCTTGTGCTACCTTCAATCTTCCCCAGCCATCCAGCCATCCAGAGAAAGGCAACCAGAATACTCAGGGGACTAGACACCTGCCAAAGGATAGACTCAAGAAATTAAAAGTTATTTAGTTCCCTCCCACTCCATCATGAGAATTGGGTTTTTTTTAATGTGTCTTGTTCATGTAGGAACAAATATTATCTCCTCCATGGCATACCAGAACAGGGGTCACCAATTTAAGAATCCAGATTCTTATAGTTGAAAGAGACAAAAGAGGTCTTCCAGTGTCCAAAGCAAGAATTTTCTCTAAAGTATCTCTGAAAAAAAAAATGGTCATTGAATTCAAGGTTTCACATACCATCTTTTTTTTTCTTTTCTATCCTCAGTACATTTAAAATGTTCGTGTTTATGGGTGAATGTCAAGTTTGTAATAAAAATAAGGTTACTAAACCTCTCTGGTTATGGAGAACTTGCCTTCTGTAATAGCCCATTACATTTTGGGATAGTTTTAATTGGTAGAAAGTTTTTCCTTATATTAAACAGAAATCTGCCTCCCTTTAATTTTCATTTATTAGTCCTAGTTCTGCCCTCTAAGATCAAGCCTTTCAGATACTTGAAGAGTAGCTATCATGCCTTCTGCCCAGAAATACAATAACTTGTATCCAAACTAAAGAACTTTTCATTTCTTCAGTCTATCTTCTGGCATGTTTCTAGACCCTTTGGTATTCCGGTTGCCTTTCTCTGGATGGCTGGGATGAAAGTGGGGAAGATTGAAGGTAGCACAAGGGAGTCTTGGAACTGGGTTAGATAATCTAGATAAAGGTCAACTCATCTTCAAGAAGCCCAGTAATAACTGAGACCAAGAATTTGTGAATTCCCAAGTGAAACAAGTCAGTCAGTGACTTGTGAAGACCAGAGCCAGTTCGGCTAAATGAGGTGTTAATAGGCATCTCTAGGGTACAGAGTATGTGCCCAAGAGGCAAGGTTGGTTTTTTTGTTTGTTTGTTTTTTAAGGAAGAATCCTGTCTTCCATCAAGACCATGCCTTTGACATTGAACTAGAGGGAGACTCACACAAAGGGACTAGCTAAGTGGAGCAAACCAAATCCGTATCATACCGAGCCCCATATGAAACACTTTCACTTAGTATGTACACAGAATCTTCGCTCTTCAGTGACTTCCTAGAATACTGGAAAAGGCAAGGAAGAAGAACAAGAAAGGTAGGGAACATGCACCACCAGCATCACATCCTTCCCTGACATTTCTTGATACAAACTTATCCAAATTGTCTCCAATTGTGGGTAGTGACATCCACTCAAGAGGTTTAGGGGAAGCCTTAGGCAAATAATTAGGTCTTTCTGGTCTAGATGCCTTAACTGTAAGGTGTGAGAATTAGTCTGAGCTCCCTTCCATGCCATAAATCAATGACACTACCCAACTGTGGAATTTTCATTCAAACTTTTTAACCTATACAATCATCACTACACACAGCTCCTGTGCTAAATGACTGTGGAATAGTCAATAGGATCCATACTGTTAAGTGTGGTTTTTACAGCTTTAATCAAAATTTCACCCTTCTTCCAAAATGGAAAACAGGCAAAAAACAAAAACAAACAAACAAAAAAAAACCACCTTACCTTGCCAGGCTTACTACATGTACTATCTCTACTCCCACCTCCTACATTCTATTATTTAGACAAAGTAGACCACTCACTCTCCCCCATACATATCCCAATCATCCCCACCTGGATGAATTTGCCTGTGATGTTCATATGCTTAGAATGGCCTCCCCTTCTGGCCCATTTAAGTCTTAACTGTATGACACTGCTCTGGCTTTTTGTTCTACTCAGAACAGAGCAGAACTGTATACTATCCATTTCTGTGGCTCATCAGAAAGAAGTGAGAAGGAAGAGATTAGAATAGTTCCCCATCAATTGGCTTTAAACAAGACCATCATCTATTTATTTGTACACTATTTTATATTTTTCAGACTGCTTTCATACACATTTCCTCATTTGATCTAGGCAAGGTATTATTACTGCTTGAGTCATTATTACTATGAGACCTTGAGTTGGGCCTCTGTTTCCTCATTTGTAAAATAAAGGGATTGTACTAGAGTATCTATAAGGTCCCTTCCAACTCTAAATCTACAAACCCTATTCTGTAGATGAGGAAAATGAGGCACAGAGAGGTTATAAGACTTGTAATTATCACACAGCCAGTAAAAGGTAGAGTCTAGAAACAAAACCAGGTCTTATTCTACTATTCTTATTCACTCTCTTAAGTATTTGAAGGCTTGTCAGGTGAAAGAAGAATTATATTATTCTGCTGGGCCCTAAGGGGCAGAACCAGGAGCAATCAGTCAATGAGTATTTAAGTGCCTACTATGGTAGACTGTCTTGCTAATTGCTGGAGATAGAAAGAAATGCAAAAAAAAAAAAAAGTAAACACCTTCAAGAAGCAATGGGTGCAAAATGGAAAAAGTCAGATTTAGGTTTGATGTAATAGAAAATTATGTCGTATTTAGAACTCTCAAAAAATGGCAGCTGTCACATGTCAGGTTTGACCGTTGTCCGATTAGAAACCATAGAATGAAGGCTACATAACCAATTGATGGGAATATTGCAGGTTTATATTTGACTAGATGGCTTCCAGAATCCCTTCCTGATTTGAAATGCTATAGTCCTGTGGGAGTATCTATGACCAGTAGCCACAAACTATTTGAGATTGGCCTGTTTTATCGTTGGAGCAAGGAGGTTGTGTAGTGGATAGACTAACCAGGCCTGGAGTCAGGAAGACTCACCTTCCTGAATTCAAATCTAACCTCAGACTTTTACTAGTTGTGCGGCCTTAGGAAAGTCATTTAACCCTGTTTGCTTCAGTTTCCTCATCTGTAAAATGAGCTGGAAAAGGAAATGACAAACCATTCTAGTTTCTTTGCCAAGAAAACCCCAAATAGGATCATAAAGAGTTGAACACAACTGAAATGAGTGAACAACAACAACATTCTATGGTTGGATGCTTCCAATTATTAAGTTCTTATTTTGGAACTAAAATCTGATTCCCTTGAGTTTTTACTCATTTGTGGAACAATTCAACACTCACAAGATTGAATTCTTCTTCCACATGATAACCCTTCAATTACTTAAAGCCAGTTATCATGCCACTTCACAATTCGTATTATCTCCAAACTAAACACGTCCAATTTAAACAACAATCCCTACATAACAGAACTTTGAGCCCCCAATATCCTTGTACTCTCCGCTAGCTATGCTCACAATGGAAAAACACTGGATTTGGTATCCAAAGACCTTTCCTGACTCTCCTATTTGTTTCCTGCATGACTTTGGATGACTCACTTATCTACCCTGGACTTCACTTCTTTACATATCAAATCAGGGGGATTAAGATGAAGTGATCTCTAAGCTCTAAGTCCTAAGAACCTTAGCTCCAAGGTATCCATTTCCTTTTTAAAAATGGTGCCCAGACCTTGACATAGTGCTATAGAAATAGCCTGCCAAGAATTGAGTAAACAGGGATGTTCTTTATTTATGCAGCCTAAGGTTGTATTCACTTTTTTGGAAGCCATAGGAAGTGAAAGGCTACCCTCCCATGTTCCTCTGGAACATCCATTCACTCTATTGAAAAATCCAAGACTTGGGCAGAATTTCTCAAAGGTGAACCCTCACATGCCTCTGCTGACAATTTTGCCTTTGTATTATAAGTATAACCAAGCAAGCTAAATAGGCCCTCTTCCCTCCAGCTTCACAGTCCTCCACCATTCCCCTTCCTCATTGCATTTGGGTTTAAGACATGGTCCTTAAAAAAGAAATCTAGCCTGTAAACCCCAAGATATCTTGCTAGGTTTCAACAATCAAAATTTCTATTCCTTTGGGCAGGGTACCCACAGGTAAGGGTATGATTCCCTATGTGGACACAGAGAGAGAGGAGGAAGGGAAGGAGAGAAGGAGGGAGGGAGGGAAGGAGGGAGAGAGGGAGGGTGGGAGAGAGGGAGGGAGCCGAGTTGCCCAACTTGAACTGTCCAGTTGGGTCCCCAGTGGGGCAGCTACTAATACTCACAGATTGTTGATTGTTGTTTGTTGTTTGTCCTTCATTCTGAAGAGGACCATAACATCAGGAAGGTGATGTCATGACTTGAAATTGAATTGGATTTAAGTGAGGCAGGACTATACAAAGTCACCAGCCTCACTCTCTCCTCCAGAGCCATCTGGGTCCACTGGCACTCTGGCTCTCATTGATTGGCCAACAATTGGTCCCAGCCCAAGCCTCATTTGGCCATTATTTGGGCTCTGATGGTTCAGAGTAAATATAAATAGCAATTGTTTCAGTTTTGGCCAGAAACTCTGAAGGTCTTGCCTCTCAGACTGATTTTTTTTTTTCTGACTAGGTAAAAGAGGCCATTCTTTGCCTCATTCTTACCTAGCCTGAATGAGCATTGCCTCAGACAAACTAAGACCTGGAAAGGCAGTTTAAAAAGGATAAGATCTCCCACCACATTGGGACCCTCTTCAGTTGATCTGTTTTATATCTTGCCATTAGACTCAGGTAGCTCTGGAGGAGATAGACTTTGTACAGCCCTGCCTCACTTAAATCCAATCCACTTGCAAGTCATGACATCACCTTCCCAATGTCATGGTCCTCTTTGAGAAGGAAGGACAAACAACAACAATCCTCATTGCATACAGACTTGCAGGCCTGCCTCCTCCCTACCCAAGAGGGAGTGAATAAATGAAGATAAGGCATGTCACTTCTGCAATGAGTTTGACCCTTGATTGAGCTCTTCTCTTCCCTAAGAGCAGTGAAGATAATTAACTGTCTTAGATTAAAATACTGCTCCTGATAGCTAAGCCTCAGTGCAAGAGAGAACTCCTCAGACTTGCTGTTCTAATTCTGGCTAAATGGCAAGACTGCCCTTATAGCCAGTGGAAATAGAGATGATGACAATAGTAACATAAGAATCATTTATGCTATCGTTCACAGAAATATTAGCTCTTTCATACCACTCTTGTGAGAATCCAATGTGATCATGTATACATAGGTTTTAGAATGATAATGCCAACAGTTGTCATTATTCCACTGCTAAAAATCTTAGTTGTAGTGTGGAGGGACACCTAGTTCTGAAAACACTATCTTGGGTGGGTCCAAACAAGATACAAAGACAATAAGAGACAGATCTTGTGGTTGTCATCAAAGGTCTAGTCTGGCTTAATATGGAAAGTTTTCTCCCCAGAAGGATGGCAGTTTAGGGGGATTTTTTTTTTGGACTTTAGTAATTCACGAGAATTATCTACTAAAGGTGCAGAGAATTTGCATTCTTTGTTGGCAGGCAGAGTACCCATAATGATTTTTCAAAGTACTGAAGTTAAGAGGAGGGGAAGAAGAAGAAAAAGAGGAAAAGGAGAAAAAGGAAGAGAGTGAGAGTCAGGGTCAGGTCAAGTGACAGTGATGGTGGAAATAAGGAATAAAATTTACTGGCCTCGGGGTCAGGAAAACCTGGCTTCAAGTCCCACATTCTGATTGTGTGACCTTGGGAAAGTCACTTAAGCTCTTAGTACCCTATTCCAAGGCTATAAATTTTGGAGTCTATATTGGGGTAGAGGGAATTCCTCACTGGGAACCCCCCACATCAATAAAATCAAAGGGCTTGTGGCAAAAACAAAATGGGTGAAGGACAATTCAGTTCAAAGTGTTTCGTCTCTCCCTATTCATTCTCCCCAATTACCCTGACTACCACACTTCCCCACACAAAAATAAATAAATAAGTTGTTTATCAAGCACCTGATTTTGTGACATTACAAAAAATCTAGCAGTACGATGACTTTCTAGGGTCATGGGGTAGAAGAGATGAGTTGACCCTCAACCTCTGCTCACCTACCTACAAGCCTTCAAAGAGGCCTGAGGATTCTTACTGGCTAATTTGCCAATGACACTCTCTTACAGAGAACAGATAGGGGGCCTTCACACTTCCCTCAGGATATGTAAACGAAATGGAAACTTGATGCCTGCTTGATCTTACCCAAATTCACTAGACTACTTGATACTGATTGAAAAACTAGACAGGGTTCATTATTTCTATTGTGAAAACTGCTTCATTGTTCACTGTAAAGAATTTGAACATGATGCAATATTCAGAGCAGTGACAGGATATAGTGGAAAGAGCATTGAATCTGGAGACAGAGGCCTGGATCTAAGGCATATCCCTGACACTTGCCATCTATGTGACCTTGGGCAAGTCACTACTCCTCTCTAGGCATCAGTTCCCTTATCTTTAATGTCAAGGTCCTTGATCTCCAAGGTTCTTCCCAATCCTAAAATTCAATGATTGCTTCTGGCACCATTGAACAAGAATAGCCTGTCATCTTCAAAGACAACAGAATCGTGGAATCTTAGAGTTAATTGTGGAGTCTAAGAGTTAAGGGCAGGTAGGTGGCCCTGGGGTCAAAAGGACCTGGGGTCAAAGCTGGCCTCAGATACTTACTAGCTGTGTAACCTTGGGCAAGTCACTTAATCCTGTTTGCCTCAGTTTCCTCATCTGTAAAATGACCTGGAGAAGGAAATGGCAAACCACTCCAGTATCTTTGCCAAGAAAAATCCAAATGGGATTATGGAGAGTAGGACATGATGGAAATGACTCATCAAAAGCAACAGTTAAAAGGGATTTAACAGGTTATCAAATCCAATCCTTTCTACAACTTCCCTGGCAAGTGTCTGACCAATTTCTGTTTGAACACTTACTTCCAAGATCTATGATTCATTATAAGTAGGTACACCCTCCAACAGATAAAGTTTGCTATCCCTTCATGCCTTTGTTCATGGACCACCTCCATCACCCCTCAAAAAAGAAGAAAATCCACCATCTGGTGGTCGGCTTTCTGGTGATGAGCCTCTTTGATTTCAGCTAAGTTGACCCTCATTGGCATACATCTGCTGCTAGGGCCATATTAGAAGTCTTTACTTGGCAGGACTGGCCATAGTTTGTACCTTCCATCACCCTGGCTCACCCAGCTCAATAATGAAGCATCAGAAGACAACTTTCAGACAGGCTAAAGACCCCAGACTGGTGACAAAACTATTGTGCTTGAAAATTCTTTCCAAATGCCGGCTGTAAAGGCTCCTTCCTTAGAGAGTTAAACGAAGCTCTTTCTATTATTTAAGGAGAGAACACTGCTAAAGCCAGAGAGCAGGTGTAGAAGGGGGCTGGAGGCAGGCTCCCCGGAGCCAAGTTCACCACCTCACCAAGAATGGCTTAGAAAAGCATCCTCGCAAGCCAACTCATGATCGTGTCCCCAGGAGACTCTCAACTTGAGGCCAGCTGCCATTCAGCTTCCTGTTTTATACTCTAGCTAATCATCAAATATATATTTAACAACATTTATCTCAACTTTAGCCTTTTGTCTACCCACCACATCTATTTTTAACGTTGTTTTGTGTCAACAGACAATTATTTCTGAAAATCCAAATTTTTCTCCCTTTTTCTTTTTTGTTCTTTATGCTCCCCTACCCCCACACTTTTGATCAATCCCTGAAAATTATCTGGTTTCCATGGTAAAAAAAAAAAAAAAACCCAGCAAGATGGTATGGCCAGGATTGTGCAGGAAAATTCATATAGCACACTCCTGTATTGTTGGATTAAGATGATCTCAAAGGCTCTTTCCAGCTCTCATCATTTCTGTCCTAAGAAGGACGTGGCATAGAACTAAATCCAAGATCAAACCTTGGCTCTACAGCAAATTAACCATATAACCTTGGTCAAGTCATTTTTCCATTCAGCCTCAGTTTTCTTAATAATAAAATGAGAATGACAATCTTTGTGCTGTTTATATTCAAAAGTTATTGGGAAGTACAAATGAAATAATATCAGTAAAACACTATATAAACCCTACAGTGCTCTGTAAATGTAAACATTTTATTAACATCAAGATCTTGTCCATCTGTAACAATCTGAGTTCTGAGTTCTACTATCCCTTTCAGGTTGGAAATTCTATACTCCAATATTGCTTGAAGCAGTGACATTCCTTAGTCAGTGTTCTTGGCCCCTTCCTGACAAATCATTTTAAGTCTGGTGCCTGGACTATCCTGGAATATCTGATTATCCCTGGGGCAATGACAAAGTTCTCCAAAATGGTTTAATGATTAGAGGATTCCTTGTTTCATAGAAAGTTCCCAGGTTCTTCTGCCTCCTCTGCCCCACCCCTAGAGACAAAATTTCAGGGCTTTTCCAACATGGAACCAGATGACTCACAATCTCAAGGTCATTCTTCACATCCCTGGCATTTCTAGGAATGAAAACTCCATTTCCTGAGTCCTCAATCTTATTGCAACCTACTTATCTAGCTTTATCCCATTTTTCTCCCTCCTCATGTGAAGTCGATACTAAGGCCAGATCAGACTTCCTGTTATTCCCTGAATGTGCTGCCTTACCTTTGTTCATTCTCCTTCCTGCATCTGGAACACTACCCACCTTCCATTTCTGCCTCCTTGCATTCTAGCTCAGTTAAAATACTAACTTCTTTTTGAACCCTTTGCCGATTCCCTCCCCAAGATGGAATTACTCTCTCCTTCATTTGACCTTATAGCATTTTGCATTCTTCTTATGAACCTGTTATATTCTAATTTTACATTATATTTATCTGGTTATTTCCCAAACATTTCCACAATAGACCACTGGCACTCTGGCCATTTTCCTCATACTACTCTTTCCCTTCCAATCGGAACCTTCAACTTAGTCCCTGGGACACTGGACTCTGAGTAAATGAAGACTTGCCCTTATCTTTCCCAGAATGAAGCCTCCTTCACTTTCTAGTCATTTAGAATAATGATGATGGTGGTGATGATAGCCAGCAGTTACATAGAATAGCTGAGTTTGCCAAGAGCTTTACATTGCTTATCTCATTTGAATCCTCATAGCAACCCTGTAAGGTAGGTGCTATTATTATCCCCATTTTGCAGATGAAGAAATTGAGGTTGAGAAAGTCTAAACGACTTGTGAAGATTCACACAGCTAGTGTCCAAGGCAGAATTTGAACTGAGGTTCCTGACTCCAAATCCTCTATTCACTAAGCCAGTTAACTGCATCATTTCCACAACACGCCACAAGTGGCATCCCTACTCCTTGTTTCCCTTTATATGTTGTCTGCCTTTATTAGAATGTAAGCTCCTTGAGAGTAGGAACTATCTCCTCTGCTTGTATTTGCATCTCCAAAGCTTAGTACAATGCCTGGTATATAGTAGGTATTGAACAAATGCTTTATCATTATTTCATTCATCTGCAGACTTTTCTTATCTTCCCTACCAGGCTGTAGTCAATTAATCAATAAGCATTTATTAAGTGTCTGCTATGTTCCAGGTACTGTACTATACTGGCACAGGGCCAAGGGCCACATCTCTTAGTTATCTCTCTCCTAGCATCTATTAGTCTGAATTACATATAGGAGGTACTAGATAAAATGAATGGTAGGTCATTTATCTGATTGGCATATGGAACTAGACAGTAATCAATCATTCAAAAAGCAATTATTAAATACCTACTATGTGCTAGGCACCATACTATAAATATAACCTCCATGAGGGCAAGGATGACATTTCTTATTTACGTTTTCATTTTGCCTAGTGTCTGTTAAGGTGAATTATATATAGGAGTTGCTTAATAAAATAAAATAATAAAATAGTTAAATGACTGAATAAAAGGAAGGAAATGGGCTATCAAAATTACAGGGCGTATCAAAGGGAAATAAATGTTTCTTAAGGGACTAGAAAAAGAGTAGGTCATTTCCTCAGGAAGCCTTCATCAAAGCTTAATTTTCCAATTTGCAAAAGGCACTGGAAAAAAAAATCTTCAAGTACTGGGTCATGAACAATAGGCCTAATACTACTGATACAAAGTAAAGAATAAATGTTTCACCTTTCAAATGAGAAATGAGGTCTTTCAGGCCAGCCATTTAGTGTATGCAATGTGGAAAGCATACAGGGCTGAGTCAGCATAGCTGGGTGTCTGTTACGTGTGTGTGTGTGTGTGTGTGTGTGTGTGTGTGTGTTACCTGTATTTCTAAGATATGGCACCTCAGTTCTGGAGGCTTTGCTCCCTCATCTGCAAAATGGGGATAATAACTCCTTTACCTTCTCCGCCAGATGGGCATGGCTCAGTGTACTTTGTGAGTGGTGTTACATTCTATTTTCAAGGTGATGTGAACACTGCATCTGTTTGCATTTACTTGTCTTTCCCTTAGCCGGGAGAAAGAGGAAGTTAAGGAGCAAGTGACTTAATTGGAATGTGGGTAGAATGCCCAAAATCTTGCCAGGCAATTAGATAAGGCTTCCTGATTGACCAATGAAGAGTCAGTCTGGAAAGGTGAATTATCTAGTGGGCACAGGTATGTGAACCCCAATAGGTGAAAGGCTCTGGGGCAGCTTGTACTTTGTTCCCCTCTGGAATCCTGAGGAAGCTGTATGTTCTATATGATCATCATCAAGTCAGTCAATAGGCATTTATTAAACACCTAGTTGTGCCAAGCACTATCCTCAGCCTTGGGGATATATAGAAAGACTAAGAAAAAAAAAAAAACAAAAAACAAGAAAAAACTAGCCCTGCTCTCAAAGAGTTCAGTCTACTAGAGGATGTAGTAGGACAAGTTAGCAGAATAATACAGTGCAAGGAGCACAGAATTCAATAATAACAATAAGAGGTTGTCTTCCCTATTCGATGGTAAACTCCTTGAAGTCAGGGAGTATCTTTAGCTTTCTTTGTATCCCCATTGATTAGCACTATGCCTGGTACATAGTAAGTACTTAATAAATATTTATTGATTGATTAATAATTAGCATTCACATGACATTTTAAGGTTTGCAAAGCACTTTATATACAACATCTCATTTATTATTCAGAACAACACAGGGAGAAGCTAAGTGGCACAGTGAATAGAAAACACTGGCCTTGGAGTCAGGAGTCCAAATCCAACCTCAGACACTTACTAGTTGTGTGACTCTGGGCAAATCACTTAACCCCAATGCCTCAAAAAAAAAAAAAAAAAAACAACCCACTATGAGGGAAATGTTATCCCCACTTTATAGATGAATAAACTGTGATTGAGAAAAGTTAATTGCCTTGCGTAGGATCCCACAGCTTATAAGTAACTGATTGGCATTTGAACTCAGGTCTTTCCCTGACTCCAAGTTCTGTGCTCTATCTCCTTTGGCACCATCAAGTTCCAAGAGGATTGACCACTGTGAGGAAGGGGGCTTTCTAACCCTAATGATGCTATATAAGTGTAAGTTATTATAGAACTAGAAAGGACCACAGTCTCATTTTGTCTTTGAGGGAAGTAAAGTCCCAAGAGGCTGAGTGACCCAAAGGTTTGATTTATTGTTTTGTTGATTGTGTAGACTTAACAATGTGATGGAGAAATTGTTCATAGCAGAGATTAAAAACTTTAAAGTATGTCCTTCCCCCACTCCTGAGCCAGCTGCTAAACATTTACCAGCATACCACTGACTAGACTTGGAAGTGAGACCTGAATTTTACCTCCAACTTTGCCATTAATTAGATATGTGGCCCTAAGTCATATTTCCATTTTTAGGGCCTCAGTTTTCTCATTTGTAAGAAGGAGATAAAAATGTGGCAATATCTACCTTAAGGGACTACTGGGGAAAAAAAGAGTTTTGTAAATTGTATATCAGTACAGGACCTTGCAAATAGAAGGTGTTTTAGATAAATGTTTGTTGAATTAAACTATAAACTACTGCCAAGATAAAAAAAAAATACCTTTGTTCCCCCAGCTCCCTGAGCAATTCAGATACCTGCTGAGATGTGAGAGTAAAATTCCTGGATGCTCCCTGACAAAGAGCTCCAGGAGGGGAGGGCAAAGTGCCCATCACAACTACTTCTATTCCAGGACAGTCAAATAAATGCTCCAAACTGGTGGGATGCAGCAGGATTCAAACAGGTTAACTCATTTATTTTCACAACTCAAATCAGCTGCAGCAGCTACTTAGCCCAAAATACTCTCCTTTAAAATTGATACCATCTGTTCAAGCCCTCATCGCCTCGTTCTTACATTATTTAAACAGCCTCCTAACTGGACCTCCTGCCTCCCTATGCATGCCCCCCACACCCAGACTCATCCATTTATCACTTACTGTCAGAGTAATCTTCCTAATCTACAACTCTGATCAAGTCACTTTTTTTTTTTTGTAGAGGCAATTTAGGTTAAGTGACTTGCTCAGAGTCAGACAGCTAGTAAGTGTCAAGTATCTGATCTGAGACCGGATTTGAACTCGGGTCCCCCTGACTCCACGGCCTGTGCTCTATCCACTGTGCCATCTAGCTGCCCAAATCAAGTCATTTCTTTACAAAAAAGTCTTCAGTTTGTGAATCTTTGCTTCCCCATTCAAAACCTGGTTGCCTATGACATAACATACAAACCCCTTAGCCTGGCATTCAAAGCTCCCCGACAACCCAACTCAGACCATCCTTTTCAGCTTTCCTTCTTGCTACTTCCCTTCAATATACTCTGTATTCTGTATTCATATACCCAGCTACTCACTGGTTTCAGATCTCATCTTTCCCTCTCACTCTGCTCATTGACACATGTCCTCCATGCCAAAGATAGACTCTTTTCACATTTCCCACTTTTCAAGGACCTCCTCAGGTATCACTTCTTCCATGAAGCCTTCCCCAAGCCCTCTAGCTAGAAGTGATCCCTCCTTCCCTAATCTCCCATCCTTCCTTTCCACTTAACATATTCTATTAGTTATTTGTGCAAATGTTTTATTCTCCAATCATGTTGTAAGCTCCTCAAAGGGCTATCATATTTTTTGTAATCATAATACCTAGAGCGCTGGGTACTTTTTTTTTTCCTGGAGGGGGAAAGGGGTGTCCAGTCCTGTATTTCATCAGTATGAGGAAATATGAGGAAATTCCACCTACCAATGCTGATCAATAACTTCTCTGAAACTTACAGTCTCAGGAGAGTTGCTGGGAGACCAAGAGATTAAATCACTTGGTCAAGGTCAAACATCCAGTATGTGTCAGACATAGAACTAGAACCTTGGTCTTCCAGACTCCAAGGTCAACTTCTTCCCCATTGCCATGCTAATACACATCAAAGTAAACTGGAAAAAAAAAGTAGCCCTTTTCTTGATCCAACCAAAGTAAACTGTCAGTCTTAGGACTCACGCATACAAGATGGCCCTTGCTTACACAAAGCAGAGAGCCCCTCTCCATTTATTTTTTTCCAGACAAACTCTCAGTATTTTTCTCACTGATTGCCCCTAAAGAGCATAAGAAGAGGGTAGCAAGTCCAGTTACTTACATCAGAGGCTGGGCCCTTATCAGCACCTGGGCAGGAGAAGGTGACAAATTCATGGCATCTCTTGTGGACTACAAAACAGCACACTGAAAGAGAAAGGGCAGTAGACATACAAACACACACAAAGAGATCATTAAGCCAACGGTCAATTCAAAGTGTTTATACCAAAATGGACAGAGACAAAATTCAGCAAACACGTTTTTTCATGAGTTGTGCCCCCAATTTTCAGAGCACTCAAATCCTTCTCTGGGAGTCTTTGCTTTCTGGGGCTTGAGGGTTATGTGGGAAGCTTGCCTAAAAAGCCCTTTCCTACAGTTGAGGGTGTTCAGAAAGCCTTTCTTCATAGGATTTTAGAATTTAGAGTTGGAAAGGACCTTAGCTAATCACTAGTTTAGTCCAAACCTCCCACTTTCAGATGAGGAAACAGAGGCTGAGACACAAAGGGACTTGTTCATTTCACTCAGATAGTAAATCATAGAGTCAAAACTGGAACCTAAGTCTACTGGTTGTAAAGGTTGAATCTTGCTGAGTGAAGGTCATTGAAGAAGCAGCTCCAAAAAGGCCATTTAGGAGCAAAAAAAGAAACTAGTAGCTTATGTGACTTTGAAAACAACTTCTTTTGTCTTTCCCAGAAAGAATTTGAAGCAACAGGTCCTATCTTTCTGGCTTCACATGGGTCTAAGGCTATGATGTTTATAAAGTGATGCCCTCAAAACAAACCTGTGAGGTAGGTAGCAGTTTAAATCTTATACCCATTTTTACAAATGAGGAAACTGAGGCACAGAGAGGGAACATCTCTTGCTCATGGTCACAGGGATACTGGGGGGTAGATCTCATAGTCAAACTCAAGCCCACTCACTCTACGGTCAGCATTCTTTCCCACCTCCCGTGAGTGCCTGTGGAGACAACAGCCCAGTCACGACCAGTATCTAAGTGTTCTACAGAGCCCTAGGGACAATCAGGCAAAGCCTTTCAGTGTTATTCAGTGGCTAGAGCTCAGGATCTGGAGTCATAAAACTGAGGTAAATAATATGTTATTATCCCCATTTTATAGATGAAGGAATAGCCTCACAGCAATAAAGTGCCTTGTACAAATGACACAGCTGGTTAATGTTGAGGCCAGGTCACCAACTCAAGTCTTCTGATACCAGGTGCAGTGGTTTTCCGCAGTGCTTTCACACTCAACAGAAAACCACCAGCTAAGAATGCAACCAGCTAAAAGCAAATCAATGAATATAAGGTGATCTAAGGTAGTTGTCCTGCTATACTCAGATGGCAAGTTGAGGTAAGCACAAATAGAGTTAGTGACATTGTAAAAAGGAAATGAATATTATCTAATGCAGGGTCCTTACATTTAAGATTCTCAGGCATTCAATATTTCATTTCATTATAGAGCACTGTAACAATGTAGAAATAGGACTATAATGCTGACAGTCATCAGTAGAGTAGTGGTGTGAAAATAAATGGATGATTTAAAAAATAATTTGAATTTGAAATGTATTTTACACACAGCCTTATGAAGAGAGCACCAATGTGGGCAAAGAAATAGCTCTGTTCTAGTCCCAACAATGACACTAATTAGCTGTATAATAAGCAACTCACTTTCCATAAGGATCCTTCCAGTTCTATGTTCCATGTTCTAAGGTAATGCCCACTTCTAACATTCCAAGTTCTAAGGTCCCTTCTGGTTCTGACATTCTGCGGCCTAAGATTCTTTCTTTGGATTTGTAAAAGAATAAATTCTGGCTCATATATTCTTTGCTCTAAGTTCGAAGGTCATTCCAGCTTTGACATTCTATGATTCTATAATATTTATATTGACACAACCTTTGGGAACCCAATCTCTCAATTCTTCAAATTCCTCAAAGACGTCTTCCTTTTTCCACTGGCCATCAGCAACAAAACTATATGACCACATCTTAGATGTTAGGATCTCTCATAATTACCCCATTTTCAAGATTCAGGAAAGAGAAATTCCACTCCCCAAACACGACATCCTATCCCATCATCCCTTCCACTCAAATTAAACGTACACTTTGTCCTTAGGGTGATCCATTCAACCATCCTAATTGCCTCATCTACTTCTGCTCCTCTGGCTTCATTTGCCTCTACCACCTAGCTATGGTGTGCCACTTTGCTATTTCAATAGCTACTACCCAAAACACCTGCCCTTTCATATTTGCTCCTGGCCTGAGAATGCTCCCGGCCTAAGAATTCTCCAACCTGAATAATCCTCACCACATCCATTTCTCTGCTTCTGCTCCATGCTTGCTCACTGCTGCTAGAGAAAATGATGAAGTCAAGCCTGTTTCAACGATAGTATATGACCTCACTTCTACCTTCACCACTACCCAACCATTGCCCTATCCTGCCCTCACCAACACCTTATATTATTCCCTACAACTGTTCCTAAAATTTTTTTCCTTCTCTCTCCAACAGCCCCGCCCCCAGCTCCCTAATGTACAGCAGATGGCCTTGCCTCCGTCACTGAAATTGAAACCACCTGGCACGAATTGCTTTTCCCCTCCTCCATTCCTCAGAATGGCTCAGGATCACTATTCATTTTCTTCTCTTCCCCTCTCATCACAGAGTTGTCCCTACAACTCAGACTTAATGCCTACCTGCACTTTTGACCCTGTATCTTCCCCTAAACCTCTCCCAGGACCTTGGCTCCAGCATTCGTCCCTTGCTTCATAGGCATTTTGTAGCTATTCTGCTCTTACCAGCTCCTCATATGCTTGCTTAGGACTCTGCAATCTTCTTTTTAAAGGCTTTCTCTGACCCTTTCATAGCGCACAGCTGCAGTCTCATCTCTCCCCACCTCTCCTTTCCCCGTAACCAGGCCCTCCCCCTGGCACTGCCTCCAAGACCTCCTCAACATCCTAGACATTTTCCTTTAGATAAACCCTAATTTATCAATGGCCTTCCTAAAATGAGGTACCCAGAACTGAAGACAATACTCCAAACAGCTTGACCACGGCCGAGCAGATACAGCAAGATTGTCACCTTTCATCCTGGACACTATGCCTCTCTTGATGAGGCCTAAGATTGAATTAGTGGTTTGATGCTGCTGCCACATAACTGACTCATAACTGAGCTTGCAATACACTAAAATTTTTCACCAGAAAACTTGTCTAACCATGTTTCTGTCATCCTTTAGATAATTTTTAGAAGCCAAGTGTAAGAATTTACATTTATTTCTACTAAATGTAATCTTACTAGATTTTGTTCATCATTTTGGCTTGTTGAGATCTTTTTGAATTATGACACCTCCATTGACCGTGTTAACGAATCTCTCCAGGATTCACGTCGTTTAAAACTTGATAAGCATGTCATCAAGGACTTTATCTGGGTCATCAACAAAAATGTTAAACAGCCCAGAGCCAAAGACAACTTGTTGTAGGAGATGGGTGCTGAACTGGATTCAAATTCTGTCTCAGACCCTTACTAACTGTGTGATCCCAGGCAAATAACTTCTCCAAGCCTCAGTTTTCTAATCTATAAATTGGGAATAATAATAGCACTTACTTGACTGGATTGTTATGAAGATAAAGTGAGATGATATGTATAAAGTACTGTGCTAATCTTAAAGTGCTTTATAAATGTTAGCTATTATTTATAATTATTACTATTATTTCAAGTTGACATTGGCCCTTTAATTAAAAATAACTCTTTTAATCAACTTATTCAACCTATTCCAACTCCACATAATTGTACATTAATTTAGCCAATATTTCTCTATTTTAGGGGTTGCAAACTATGGCCCATGAGCCTACCCACCTGTATTTCACAAATTAAGAATATTTTTACAGTGTGAAAACTATTTTTACAGTACATTTTTACACTGTAAAAACCATTCTTGGGGGGCAGCTAGGTGGCACAGTAGATAGAGCACTGGCCTGAAGTCAGGACAACCTGAGTTCAAATCCAGCCTCTGACCAGATGCTTGACATTTACTAGCTGTGTGACCCTGGGCAAGTCACTTAACCCCAATTGCCTAAAAATTAAAAAAAAAAAAAGAAAGAAAGAAAACCATTCTTAGCTCATATACAAATATAGTATACATATATATAGTATACATATATAGTATACATATATATAGTATACATATATAGTATACATATATAGTATATATATATGTGTACACACACATTAAGAATCTCTACTCTAGAAGAGAATATCATAATCAGGTACTAATATTGATAGACTTAACCCTTCTCAACAATACAAGGATCTAAGACATCTCCAAAGGCCTCATGATAGAAAATGCTATCCACATCCAAAGAAAGAACTATGGAGTTTGAATGCAGATCGAAGCATACTATTTGCTATTTTTTTTTCTTCTGTTGTGTTTTGTTTCCTCTTTTTGGTGGTTCCTCAGATTGGTTCTAATTCTACAACATCACTAATGTGAAAATATGTTCAATAGGAATGTATATGCATAGCCTATATCAGATTGTGCACCATCTTGGGGAGGAGGTGGAGAGGGAGGGGGAGAAAAATTTAAAACTCAAAACTTATGGAAGTGATTGTTGATAAATCAAAGTAAATTAATTTTGAAAAGTTAAAATTAAGTACTACAAGAGAAGAATGTAAATGCTGATAATAGTAGAAGACAGAAATCTGTAGATCAACTTTAATCAGATTACCCAAATGCTGACTTGGTTAAAAATATCTCATAATGTCCTCTGCTCTTTGTGTCATTCCCTACATCCTGGCTTCTGATATGACATGGACTCAAGGAAATAAAAATAACACTAATCATTCAAAAAAAAAATCTCTGCTCTAGAGATAGAACAACCTGTCCTTTCTGCTAGCACCATTAGAAACAGAAACACAACAGACTCTCCAGATGTAAGGTTCCTCTTGTCCTCCATCGTTCCTAGAAGGAAGACCTTCATGAATTCTCTATTTTCTTATTGTGAGGTCTTCTGGCCAACTTGTCTATTGTGCAGCTGTGGCCAACAGCCTCTCTGCCTGGCCTGTTTAACATCCTTGGGGCTAAGTTGCCATCCATGTGGAGATCTGCTCATTTTCAAACAGGGGCCCCTGAATGAGGCTTCATTAATTCATAGCATTCTTCATGCTTTTTCTCTTGAGATAAGCATTAACCCACTCTCACATGAAAGAAACCCTGGGACTATCTTTGATTTTTCTCATTCATATTCAATCACTTAGCAGGTATTATCAATCCCTATTCACAATATCTCTCACACCTGTGCCCCACTTCCTATTGCACCTGTCTTGTTCCAACCTCATTACACTCTCCTGAACTATTCCAATAGCTTTGTTACTAATATTCATATCTCTTTTGTTTATGCTGCTATGTAACCCATCCTTCAGGATATCACCAGAGATCATCCTATCTGTATTTTTGACCATGTTATTTCTCTACTCAAAAGCCTTTAGCACTTCCCTATCTTCTCTCAGGAAAGTTCAAACTATTTTATCCAGAATTCAAGACCCTCCTAGCCTAATCTTCTACTACTCACCTCCATGCTTCAGCCTGATTGGACGTCCTCAACATATGCTATGCATTCATACTTTTATGTCTATTATGCTCTGGTTACTCCCAAGGCTCAAAATGTACCCCCTCCCCATCTTAACCTGCTGAATCCATACCCACTCTTCAAAGCTTAATTGAATTGCCACCTCCACCAAGAAGCCTGCCTTGATTCTCATGGTTGCTAATAGCTTTCCCTTCTGAAGCCCCAAATGTATTTTTGTAACTAATGTAATTTTCATGCAACTGTGTATCGTAGTTACCTATCTCAGTGCCGCATGAGGAAGCTAAGTGGTACAGTGGATAAAGCAACAGGGTCTGAAGACCTAAGTTCAAATTCAGCAAGTTGCTTATTCCCTGCTTGCCTTGGTTTCCTCATCTGTAAAATGGGGATAATAATAGCATCTACTTCCCAGAGTTGTTGTAAGAATCAAATGAGACAAAAATCATAAAGTGCTTAGCACAGTACCTGGCTAGGTTGGCATGGTGAATAGAGTGCCAGGCCTAGAGTCAGAAAGACTCATCTTCCAAAGTTCAAATCTGGCCTCAGATACTTGCTAGCTGTGACCCTGGGCAAGTCACTTAACCTCATTTGCCTTGGTTCATCATCTGCAAAATGAGCTGGAGAAGGAAATTACAAACCACTCCATTATCTTTGTCAAGAAAATCCCAAATGGGTACACAAAGAATTGGACACAACTGAAACAACTCAACAATAAATGCATTATTATTATTATTATTATTATCCCTCTCCTAGTCTAGAAAGTCCCCAAGGACAGGAATTATGTCTTATCTAAATTCTGTATCTATAACACCTACTTAAGGTTGGTTGATTTGTTGATAGCAGTGAAAGGGAATACTACAAAGTTTATGAGCACTCACAGTATTCCCACTGAACAAAGACCTTTAAGCTGATCCAGCATATGATTAAGTCTCTTTAGTCCATTCCTATGCCTTTCCACCTTATGCTGTCAAAATGTTATTGTCTAAATGGAAATGTGTCCATTGGCAGAAGTAGAGCCTGCCTTAGTTCTGCCTTGATATAAGTCAGCATATTAAACACATCTCTGAAGGACAGCTCCTTCACAATGTAAAGTTCTCAAAGCCTTAAAGTCTCTCAAAGACAAGTCTAATGAGTGCAATGCTTATGTGCATTCATTGTGATTCAACAGCCATTCATGAGTGCCCACTATGTGCAAGGCAGTGGGGATGCAAAGACAAAATGGTCTTTGATCTTAAGGAGCTTAAGATTCTATTGGGGGGAGAGGGAGATACACTATTAACTCAAACTAATAAATACACAAATTTGCAGCATCGATAAAGCATAAAACTGCACTGAGACATCTAGGACATGCTTGAAACCAAGTTTTACACAGTCATTTGAAGAGGGAGAGAGTATTAACAACCGAGGAGATCAGGAAAAGTTTGCTGTCCCAGGTGGTACTGGAGCTTTGTTTTGAAGGCAGCCAGGCTTTCCACATGGCAAAGGTGAGAAGGGAATACATTCCAGATGTGGGGGAGTATGTCAGAGAAGAGTATGTGAGGTGAGGGAATGATTCTATATGCCTTCTTCTTAGGGTTTTAGCTATGACAAGGAGAAGAGAAACATTACACCAGCTTGACAGGACAGTAGGGAAAAATTTTTTTCTAGAGATTGGAGAGACCTGGGCATATTTGTGGACAATTGGGAAGGAGCCAGTGGATAAAAGAGAAATTGATAAGACAAACAGAAAGAATGATGAGGGCAGGGCAATCCCTGCATGTGACAAGAGCACAAGTAGGGGCTGGCCTTGATAAGTTAAGAGTCACCTCTAAAACAGAAACTAGAAAAAAGAAAGGAAGGAAGAGAAATGATGGAAAGGGATTTTGAGGTATAAAGTAAGAGTAAAGAATGAGCTCCAGATGGATGACTTCTCTTTTCTCAGACACATTAAGAGGTGATGTCCTGGGCTGAGGTCTATTTTGTATCATAATCGATTGTGTTTGGGTTCATTTCATTGACCACACTGTAAACTCCAAGAGGGCATGGACTAGGTCATTATGTATTCCCATACCAGGTGCTTGGGTAAATGTTTGCAGAACTGAATTTACATCCAGCTTCTCATCTGATCTACGCAAAAGCCTTGGGATATGGGTACTATACATAGTAACACACTCAATTTACAGATGAGGAAATGGAGATTCAGAAAAATGATTTGCCAGTTGGGAGCAAGGATTCAATCCTACTCCAAGTTCAGTATTCTTTCCAACACCTGAAGGCCATCTATGTGCTAGGCCTCAACGGGGGATATAAAGCAGTGTCGAAATAGCCATTTGCTCTGATTTTTACTTTGCTCTGTTATTAAATTCTGAGTAGACCTCACAATAGCTGATCCAACTGCCCGTAGTTCTGATTTGTACCCCTCTCCAATCTTTCTCCAATTTTCCTCCTTTTATATCAATGCATTTCTCCTGCAAATAAATGACAGGAAGATTTTATTGGCATGAAATATGTGAAAAGTCTGCACTCCTTGAGAGAGCTTCCCTGGGGCAATGCTCCAAGAATACCTTTAAATTAGTTCCAATCTCCATCCCAAATGAGCTATTCAGTCTCTATTCAGAGGCTGAAAGACAAATTCAATGAAAGGATTCAGAGAACTGGCAGAGGTAGGACTGGTCTCCCGGGTGGGAGGTGAAACAGAACCAGGGATAATATAGACTCTTGGAATGGGAGCTGAATGGAACCACAAAATAGAGAAAACAGTGTGTCAGAAATGAATGTCAGAATTCTTGAGAGTGATGATCACTGTGAATTAGCATAGCTTCATTAAGAATGCCACATCAGACAAATCTCATTGCCTTCTTTGAACAAGTTACTGAATTGATAGACACAGCATGCTTAGATTTCAGCAAAGCGTATGAAAAAAATCTCTCATTTTATCCTCATGGACAAGTCGGAGAGATGTGGGATCAGTGACTGTGACTTTTAGCCAATTTATATATAATAGGTTGAACCTCTAGTTGCAAATAGTGGTGATTAAGAATCAATGTCAACTTGGAAGGAAGTCTGTAGTGGAATGCCACACAGATCTGTCTTTTCCCCTGTGTTACTCAACAGCTTTATTAATCTCTTGGATGAAAGCCTAGACAGTGTGTTTGTTAAATCTAAAGATGACACAAAGCTCAGGACGATCTAACATGTCACTAATGAAGATCAGAAAAAGAACTCTAGACCAATGGGCCGAATCTAATAAGATGAAATCTAATAAAGAAAAAAGCCTACACTTGACTTAAAAATATCAAATGTATAAGTACTGGATCAGGGATATATGACCAAAAATACTCATTTTAAAAAATCAGAAAGTTTAAGTGCAATACAACCTATACACAAATTAACAAGGTGATAAAGCAGCCAAAAAAAAGTTAATGCAATATTGGGTTTCTTAAATAAAATCCTAGTGTCCAGAAGTAGGGAGCATTGTATTCCTGTTACATTGCTTAGATCCCACCTGGAATACTAGGGTCAGTTCTGATCACTGTTATTCCAGGAAGGACATTGACAAGATGAAGCCCTTCTCTGTTAAGGTAACCAGGACTGTGAAAGGACTTGAATCCAGCCATGTAAGGATTGGTTCAAGAAGCTTGGAAAATTTAAGGAGATGAGGGGAATACAAAAGAAGAGGGTTTGGACTTGTTTTGCTTGGCCCCAAAGGACAATGCTAGGAATAGGTAAAAATTACAGAGAGGCAAACTTCCGCTAAAAAGAAGAAGAAAATTCTTGACAATTAGAGGTATTAGACAATTAGAGGTATAGAATAAGGATAAATTCTTCTTTGGATGTCCTAAATGGAGGTTGGATGACTACTCATCAGGGACATGAAACATCCTTGCAGCAAGTATGACTTCTACTTCAGGCATGGATTGGACTCTCTCTTCTGGCTAGCCCCAAAGGATATATATATATATATATACATAGAGAGAGGAACAAAGAGAGGATATATCTTGCACACCACGGCCATACTGTGTTGGGGTAAAAGGTTTTATGAGTCAAGTTACCATTTCACTATTAACTACTGCTCCCCCTTCATAAAACATTTCTGTGATTTCAGTGATAATCCGCCTGATTGTTGGTTACCCCATAAACTCTGGCTTGATGAGGGCTAGCATTCTCTTTAGTCTCCTTGATTGTAGCTTGGACAACCCTCTTTCCCAGGAGGATTCTTTTCCTTGGACCCTGTGGAATTCCTTTAATCAGCCTTTGTCAGCCCTATACTCTCATTAACAGCAGGGATTAGATACCTTCCAAAATAGATGATTCTAGGTTATATGAAAGAGATTTTGGAGCTGGGCATGGTGGCAAATGCCTATAATGCCAGCTAGTAGGGAGTCTGGGTTGGCAGATCATTTGAGCTCTGGAATTCTGAGATGAAGTAAGCTATGCTGATGGCATGTCTACATTAAGTTTAGCATCAATAAAGTGAACCTCTTGTGAGTGGAGGGCCACCAGGTAGCCTAAGGAAGGTTGAACCAGTCCAGGTCAGAAATGAAGCAGGTCAAAGTTCTCAAGGCAATCAGGAAGGAGACTGGGCCCATAAGTAGCCTGGGCCAGATGGAGAGACAAAGATAGGGAGAGATGGAGGGAAGGAAGGGAAGAAAGAAGGAAGGAAGGGAGGGAGATAGGAAAGGAGGAAGGAAGGAGAGAAGGAAGGAGGTAGGGAGAGAAGGAAGAAGGAAGGAGAGAAGGAAGGAGGGAGGGAGTGAAAGGAGGGAGGAATGAAGGAAGGAAAGAAAGAAAGAAGGGAGGCAAGAAGGAAGGAAGAAAGGAAGAGAAAGAAAGAAAGAGAAAGAAAGAAAGAAGAAGGGAAGGGAAGGAGGGAAGGAAGGAGGGAGGAAATTTTAGAGTCTAGGATATAGACTATCAGAGCTCAAAAGGACCTTAGAGATTCACAAATCCAATTCCCTCATTTTATAGAGGAAATGTGATACAAGAGACAAAAGCACATTTAATAGGTGATTTTAAAAAAAAATTATTGAATTGAAATAGCTGAAGGAGTGGAAAGAAAATAAGGAATACTGTCAAGGAAATATATAATCAGAAAAGGAGGTAGCCTTGTCACATTGGAGAGAATAAGGGATAATAAAATGGATGGATTCCATTGGTACTTATGAACAATAAAAATGCATGGAGGGAAACCTCCAGTAGTTTGGTCAAATCTCTGTGCAGGAAGTAGGGAAGAATAGAGATCCAGAATTCCCAGAATGAGAAGTCATGTGGTTGAGGGCTGCATCACTAAAGGGAGTGCTCACATTGATGACAGTGCAGACCTACTGAAGTCTAAGAACAAGCACTAATCCTGGAGAGAGGAAATTTGGGTTCTCCTGTCAACTGTGAGTCTGTATCTCCAAGCTTCTCCCTGTGTATTATATGACCAAATTAGTCTGTTTGCTCTACCTTGTACCCAACATTTCACCTCCTACCTCTTTGTTTTTTCATAAGCTGTTCCTCATTCCTTGTAATATCCTCCCTCCCCCCACCACCACCACCTTTCATCATCTTGCTCAAGTTGGAAGCACAGGGGCTACTCATATGTGCACATGTATGTATGTGTATATGTATGTATCCATGCAACATACCTATGTATGTGTGTATACTGCATTTCTCTATGAACATGTTATCTCCCCAAGTAGAATGTAAGCTCCTTATAGGAAAACTGCTTTGTATTTTTACCCTCAGTGCACAGCATAATATCTGGCACCTAATTAGTATTTAATAAATGCTTATGGATTGATTGATTCCTATTAACTAGGCTATCTGACCTGACAAGTCACTCTCTCTTCCCTGAGCCCTAGCTGTGTCTCCTATAAAATGTTGGTTGTTTTTCTTTTTCCTACTTAAATCTTTTTGGTCCATTCTGGCTATAGAATGCTATGGGTAAATGAGTGGCTGCTGATCATGTGGGAAATGAGTGCCATAGCCCATACTAGATCCCAGCTCTTCAGGCTCTTAGTCCATCACTCTTTCTGCTTTCTAAGTGATATGTACTCATTGATGGAATTTAGTTAATTTAGTTAACCATAGGAATTGTCATGGAATATTCAGTATAAACTTATAGGAGTTTAGGTTACACTTAGTGTTCATACCTCCCTTCCTTTCCTTCTTCCTTAAAACCTCAGATGGAATTGCATCTCTAGGCTCTTAGAGTCACAAAGCGTCAGAGCTAGAAGGCACTTTAAAGATCATTCAGTCCAATTCCCTTTATTTTATAGGTGAGGAAGAAAAGGAGGAAACAAATGTTTGTTAAATGCCTACTGTACTGAGTGCTTTACAAATATGATCTCATTTGATCCTCACAACAACCCTAGGAGGTAGGTGCTATTATTAACCCCATTTTACAGTTGAGGAAATTGAGGCAAACAAAGGTTAAGTGATTTGTCCAGGATCACAGAGCAAGTGTCTGAGGCTGGATTTGAACTCAGGTCTTCCTGACTCCAGGCCCAATCCTCTATCCTCTACACCACCTTACTGTGGCATACATTTTACTGCTATATTGTGTCTTTACATCATCAACATTTCCAATTTCCTTTCCCCCTCAGGATAGTAAGGTCCAGAGAAGGGATGTGTTACAATTGTTAAGTGGCAACGCTGGGACTAGATTCCAAATCTCCTGGCATTTAAAACCCTTCCCAACCTGGTCCCATCTCACTTATTTCACATTACCCCTCTCCACACACTGTATTGTCCAACCAAAATGGCCTTCCACTATTCCTCACACATTTCACCTTCCATTCCCAAGGCTCTTCACTGGCAGTCCACCTAGGCCTAGAATGCACTACCTCCTCAACCTCTGCCTTCTGGAATCACTAGTTTCATTCAGTCCTCAGCTCAAGCATCACCTTCTACATTAGGTCTTTCCTGTTCCCCTTTCTTCATCCACCCCTCCACCCCTACCCCATGTTGTTGCTGTTCAATCATTTAATCATGTCCAGCTCTTTGTGACCCCATGGTCCATAGCACACCAGACTCTTCTATTCTACACCATCTCTCAATGTCTGTCCAAGCTCATGTTCACTGTTTACATGATACCATCTATCTCATACTCTGCTGTCCCCTTTTCCTTTTGCTTTTAATTTTTCCCAACATCACGGTTTTTCTAATGAGTCCCATCTTCTCATCATGTGGCCAAAGCGTTTAAGCTTTAGCTTCTGTATTTGACCTTCTAGTGAAAAGGGTGAAATAATTTCTTCAGGTATTGACTGATTCGATCTCCTCACTGGCCATCGCAACAAAAGTCTTCTCCAGCACAACTCGAAAGTATCGATTGTGCAGCACTCAGCTTTCCTTATGGTCCAACTCTCACAGCCACATGCTGCTACTGGAAAAACCATAGCTTTGACTATATGGACCCTTGCTGGCCACCTTCTAGATAATATTTGTAAAGCACATAGCATGGTGCCCAACATGGCAGCTGCTTAAAAAATGTTTGTTCCCTTCCCCTTTATGCCTTACTCTGCCAAGTCTAACTTCTATCTGGTTTTGTATATATTGATATATGTTCATGTTATATGCACAATATATATACTGATATACGTTCATGTTCTTCCCCATAAGAATAGAAGTTACCTGAAAGGAGAAATGATTTTGATTTCATCTTTGTATCTGGCATGTAATAGGTTCTTAATAAAAAGAACATTGATTGAATAATTCATTCATTCGTAGCAGTCTACTGCAGGAGAGGAATGGTTATTCAGGTGACTATGTTTCCATTCCTTGTTATTTACTGTTTCTATGGCTTTGATATATTCTTTTTTTTGGAATCATCAAATTCTCTTCCATTTCCTCTTCAGTTACTCAGAGGTCATTTGTGTACAAAAGCAATAATAGAAGGGAAGCAGGAAGAAATTAGGACTCTATTATTGAGAATTGTTTGGGACTGAGGAGTAATATGAGTCATAAAAATTCAAGAATGGGGACAATCAGGGGAATATGCTAAAGCCCAAATGTAGAAACTGCTGCAACAGCAAGGAGGTTACAGATGAGGAAACTGAGGCAAAAGGAGTTTAAGTGACTTGCTCAAGGTCACATGGTTAGTATGCGTCTGAGACTGAATTTAAACTCAGACCTTCCTGACCCTAGGCCCAGTACTCTATCCATCACACTATCAAGCTGCCTCATCCAACACAACCCTTCCCCTCCCCATTTTTTTTTGAGATATCAGGACAATGGAAGTGATTGCCCAAGATGACCCAACAAATAAGCTTCAGAGTCTGCCAATACTTGAACTCGGGTCCCTTAACTCCCAATGCAAGGTTTCTCTCCATAAGAGCCTTCTGCCTCCCCAGTATGATATTTTTCCCTTTAATTAGGCTGAGGGTCAGATATAATCCCAAATGAGCTGTGTCTGAGGATGACAGAACTTCAGCACATAGCAAAATGCTGGAGAACATTGGAGAGTAGAGGTTCAGTCAATTACTCAAGTGAAAAGCCATTCAACTGGCACCGAGGCTCTTGCTTCCATATAAAATACGGCAAAGTGGGGCTTTCATACACAAAGCCATCAAATTAATATCCATTTCCTTTCCTGTTACTCAGAGGGCCAGTGGGTTCCCAGATCAGCTCTGGGCTAAAGGTTTATGAAGAATTATAGAACCTCAACTGTCAGAGCTGAAAAAGACTTTAGACATTCTCTTAGGTGTAGACAGTGAGACCCACAGAAATGAAGTGATTTTCCCAAATCCCACAGCAAGTTGGTGACAGAGTAGGGATTCAAACACAAGTCTTCTGGTTCTATAATCCAGTAATCTTATTCTACCAATACACTCCAGCAGAAGCAGCATTACACTATGGAAAAGCATCTGAGTTCAAATCCGGCCTCTGATGTTTACAACTGTTGCAGGCATGCCTCTCTTACCCAGCTCCCACCCTAGATCAGGATCTCAGCACCTCCTGCCTCGACTATTACAGTAGCCACCGGGCTACAGTGACTCTGGAGGACAGAGTAAGGCTGATGACTCCGCCTCACTTAAATCCAATTCATGGACAAGTCAAGACATCACCCTCGTGATGTCACTGGTCCTCTTCAGGAATGAAGGATGAACAACAAACTGCCTGCTAGTCCTTCTCTCTGCTTCAATCAGCTGTCAAATTAATCTTCCTAAAGCACAGGTCTGACCATTTCACTCTTCTCCTCAATAAACTCCAGTGACTCGTCACCTCCAGCACCAAATATTCAAAGCCCTTCACATCTTGGCCCCTTCCTACCCTTCCTGTCTTCACTCCCCTCCATATACTTTACAATCTAGTAAAAACAGTCTACCTCCTATTCCTCAAACACGACACTCCATCTCCCACCCCTGCCTTTTCAGTGACTGTCTCTAATGCCTGGAATGCTCTTTCTTCTCACCTATGACTCTTTGCTTTCCTGGACTCCTGCATGACTCATCTAAAATTCTACCTTTTGCAGGAAGCCTTCCTTTCCCAGTTTTTCCCTCCCACCCCCAACCGATTGTGCCTTCCCTTTGGGACTAATCTTCCAGCCACATTGTACTTACATCTTCTACGCACACTTTTTTATGTCTCCCTCCATTAGAAGGTGAGCTCCCTGAGGACAGAGACTATGAGTGTGTGTGTGTGTGTGTGTGTGTGTGTGTGTGTGTGTGTGTGTGTGTGTTTCACAAATGTCCAGTGCTTAGCACGGTACCTAGCACAGTGGTTCTCAATGGGGACCAATGGAGGAGTCCCTGAGGTCAAAACTCTTTTCAAAATAACACCAAGATGCTTTCATTTCTAATATGGCAACTATTAATAGATATAACCCACATAAACAAAAGCTTTTGGGGGGAGGGTCTCAATAATTTTTAAGAGCGTAAAGAGGTCCTGGGACCAAAAAGTTTGAGAATCATTGATAAAGTCCAATCTTTACCTGAAACATGAATTAATTCCAAATATCCTCAAAAGGGATCATTTAGTCTGTTTTAAGTTCCCCCATATTGTTGAGAAGCTCCCTTTCTCTTTGGAGCCATCCCCCTTTTTCTTTGTTAAACATCTCTAATTATTGGGTAGTTCTTCCTAAAACTGAGCTAGTATTAATGAAGACCAAGACCTGGAAAGCCTCTGAGTTGTAGTTAGACTTTGATTTATATTATAACTTCATTAGTTTGGGGTTGACCTCATTTCCTTTAGGCCTAGCCTTGTGAGCCATTGCTGATTTGCATGTTTGCTTCAAGCACTGAGGGGATATTTCTTTCCCAGACATCTCTGCCCTGGGCAGCCTATGGCAAAGGAATACGATGCTCACTTGGTGAGTTAGTGTTTTAAAAATCACATCTAGAAAATGTATCAACTTATCTCTTGGGCTTGATTATGACACAGTTGGAATTCTAGTCATAGATCCACAGAAAGTGAGAGCTGCATTTGGTGTTTCCAATTTAAAAAAAAAAAGAAGCAAAAACACAACTTGACACTTAAAAAATTAACTCTGTGCGCCTATTAAAAAAACATTAAAACATTTATTTATTATAGGGCTATTGCTTAATTATTTAGGAGATTTTTTTCCTCTGAGCCATTTTCTTATGCATCTTCTGGTACATCATGATTACTATTCATCTTATGGAGGATTACGTTTATTTTCATAGATTCAGAACTGGAAAGGACCCTCAGAGGTCATCTCATGCAAATCTCTCATTTTATAGATAAGGAAACTGAAGCCCAGAGAGGTTAAGTGCCAGTCAGTCAAGCAACAAGCACTTATTAAGCATTTACTACATGTCAGGCCACTGGTGCTCAAACTTTATGGTCTTGGGAACTCTTTATACTTTTTAATGAAAGAGAAAGCTATTTTCTAAAAAAGAAAAAAATGATTAGTGAGAAGAATGACATTGTTTTACATATTTTTGCAAATCTCTTTAAGGTCTGGCATAATAGAAGACAGCTGGATTCTCTCGTATCAGCCTCAGCACTCAATCTGTTACAATATATAATCTTGGATGAAGTATATAAGGAAAATTTGGCCTCACATAAATAGGTAGTTAGAAATAAGAAGAGTATCAAAATAAGCAACTAATTTCTTAGTATTAGTATGAAATTAGTTTTGACTTTGAGGACCCCATGAAAGGGTGTCTAGGCCATACTTTGACAACCACTGGACTACATGATGTCAGAGATCCCTTCCTATCCTGACCTTTTAGAAGCTGTGTCTTTTTCAGCTTCATTTCTACCTGTGGAAAAGGCAATTAGATAAAATCATGGAAACCTATAGATTCCCCATCATGCACTCATATACTCATTAAATGTTTAGGGAAGGTCTATTGTATGTTCCATTCAGAGCATTGAAAGGAATACACATGACCCAAAGCCCACACTACTAGGCATGTACACAAGGAGGTTATGAACAAAAAGAAAGGCAGTGTAGCATCAGAACTTCTACTACAGCACTTTTTGTGGCGGCATAGATCTGGAAACAAAGGAGATAACCATGGATTGGGGGAAGGCTAGACAAATTATACTATATGAATGTAAGGGAATATTTATTACTGTGCTATAAGAAATAACAAACATGATGAATACAGAGAAGCATGGAAAGACTGCCATGAACTGATGCAAAATGAAGCAAGCAGTGCCAAGAAAATAATACATACAATGACTACAATATTGTAAATGGAAAGAACAACCACCACAAAATAAGAAGAGAAGCAAAGGAAGGAAAGAAAGAAAGAAAGAAGGAGAGAAGGAAGGAAGGAAGCATTTATTAAATGCCTACTATGTGCCAGAAACCATGCTAAGTGCTTTACAAATATAGCATTTGATCCTCCTAACAACTCTAGGAAGTAGGTGCTATTTAATATTCTCATTTTATAGTTGAGGAAACAGAGGCAGATATAAGTCAAATGATTTGCTCAGGGTCACAAAGCTAAGTGTCTGAGTCTGAATTTGAATTCAGGCATTCTTAACTCCATACCCAGCTCTCTATTCACTGCCTCACTGAATGTTGTAAAATTTTAAAGACCAAGCTTAATCCCAAAGACAAGAGATGAGAAGTCCCCTCTCCCTGTTCTTTTGCAGATGTAAGGGTCCCAGCTGTGGAAGACAGCATAAAATGTCAGGGTTTGTTTTTTTTTTTCAATATATTGATTGCTTTTGCTGATTTTTTCCTCTTCTTTTTAAAAAAAAATTTTAATCAATAAAAATTTGCTGAATTCTTTTCCTTTTCTTCTTTTTAAAAAAATTGTTATAAGGGACGGATTTCTGGGTGGGGATAAGGAGAGAGATAGAGAAAGTATATATCAACTCTATCTTAGGAATGTAGGCAATATAAAAACAAAAGATATCAGGAAAATCTATTATTTTTAAAAAAGAGAGATACAGATGGTTAAGTATATCTACCAACTTCATTCTCAGTTTAATTTTTTCTGTCATCCTTATGCTATTAAATAAAGAACTATGGTTCCTGTTCTCAAAGAGCTGAAGTCTAATAGAGAATAAAACACATGTACATAAATAACTATAATCCAAATAAAATGTGCTGAGTACAGAAGAAAGGTACAAAATACAGTGCTAAGAGTATTCAGAAGAGAAGATAACTCCCAGTTGATAGGGATAAAGGAAGACTTAATGGCAGAGACCAATTTGAGCTGAGCCTCGAATGAGAGATATGATGTTAGTAGACAGAGACTGGGGCAGTGATCATGGGGATGGAGGGTAGTATTACCTGCAAACATAACAGTACGGACAAAAGGACAGGGGCAGGATGCCATAGTATGTTTGGGGGAAAGCAGGTGGTCTTGTTTGACTGGAGTGTGCAGTGATTGAAAGAGAAGAGTATGAAGAAATACTGGAAAGGTAGGTTGATCCTGGATTGTGAAAGGTCTCATGCCAGTTTAAGCAGTTTGGACCCTAATCTGTGTGATGTTTAAAAAGTTCAAGAGACATAATTTCTGGATAATTTATCATTTTATTAATAATGCTATCATCTTACCAATAAAATGGGTCAGTGACACTCTTCCAATGCCAAAGATGAATCATGGCAGTGAACTCACAGTTTATATGCCCTTGGAAGAGTGAGTATTCCTAAGGGTGGCAATTAATTCTGATTGGTTAACAATTAAAGAGAGAGATTGAATATTACAATGAGAGATGGACCTCTTCTAATGAGGGACTGGAGCATGTAATTTTGATCATTTACTTCCAAATCACCTGGGCCTTGGGAAAAATCTAGACAAAGGGTCTATATCCCACACCCAAGCCTGAACAGAACACAATGGGTCAGGAGTTTCACCTTAGATTAAATTCCTTTTAGGTTGGGTGGGGTAGCAATACCTAGATTAAGAAGAATGTTAAACCAATCTGCTATCATCAGTCTGTTCCTTCAGAGCCTGAGGCTTGAAATGAGGACTTTAGGGGCAGCTAGTGGTACAGTGGATAGAGTACTGGCCCTGGAGTCAGGAGGACTGGAGTTCAAATCCAGCCTCACACACATAACACTTAGCTGTGTGACTCTGGGCAAGTCACTTAACTCTAATTGCCTCACAAAAAAAAGAAATGAGAATTTTAGAAAAAAGGGGAGAAGTCTGGATCTCCCCAAGGTATCAATAATCATTTCTACCATCTGTAAACAAGGAGTGACTGAAAAAAAAATTTGGCTAAGTAGTGACATCATAAGAACAATGTCAACCATAAAATGAGGATGATGCCTGTCTGACCTACCTGGCATAGTTAATGTAAGGATTAATGGGGATTTGTGTGTCTATATGTGTGTATACATACAAATTGCTTTGTACTACATAAATGTGAGCTGTTATTTTATCCTGCCTGATAAAAACTTACAGTGTTGTCTTGTCCTAGCATGGAAGGGAGCCTGGCTTCTTACAGCCAATGCCAGCAAAGTACAAACTCTTTTGGGCATTCCAGCACTGGGAAGGCTTTGAATACAAATCCAACAGTTGTATCTGTCATTCAAAGACCAGCATAACCAAGGTCAGAGAGTCTCATTCCCAGAAGAGTGGCCAGCGGGTGATATTTTTTTTTTAACAACAACAAATGACAAAGACCATCTTCTAAGGCACGAAGGGGTGACAGTCTGCCTCAGTTGAGGGAGTTTCCATACTAATGAAATTATGGATCTTTTGATATACTGAAACTTAGTGGGGGCTTTTGACAGTGCTTTGTACAGAGTAGCACTTAATGCATTCCCTGCACTGTTTAGTTGAATGGTTTAAAGAAGATGAATCTTTCATGTGTAGCAGCACCATAGGCAACAAAGTCCAGGATGTATCAAAGGGAGTTTTGACTAAAAGAGAACAGCTAAGAGACTATTTCTGTGATCCAGGCCTGAATCAATCATCAGGATTAAGGTGGCATTAGCAAATGTTGTCAAAGTACCTAAGGTTTCCTGCTGCATACAGACTTAACAGACTTCATGCATAAGTCAAGAAACAGCAAGTATTTACCCTAGGTTTGAGCTGCATTTGGCCCTGGAGTACAATTGTCAAACTAGTCCCACATTTGTAACATTCACAGTGCAAGATGGAGACAGGAGGGGACAGAGCCAGGCAAGGATCTGGGAAGCTTGCTGTGGTTCAGGCATGGTTCTCTTTAGTCCTAACTACTGATCCAATAGGGAAGGCCACCAAAAGCTTATGTGACATACCCTTTCTCCTCCTGCTTTTGCTTGTGATCCAGTTAGATCCTATCTTGCTCTTGAACAGCATACACAAGGGAAGGAAACCTAAGCAGTGATGAGCCACCCTGCAGATTTGGCCTGAGAACTACGTATCTGATCTTCCAGAACTGAGCTCCATTACCCACCACCTCAAAAGAGTGCCCCATAGTGGTCATCTCAGGTAACAAGTGATGACTGTGGAAATGAATAGAAACAGGAGAAGCTGAGAGGAATTTAGAAGTATGAATGCACAGAACCTGATGACAGGTTGTTCAAAGAGTAAGGAGGAGGACAAAGATTCAGAGACGATTCTCACAGTTCTAGCATGTGAGACATAAAGAATGGCACTGTACCTCTCTCATATATGCCCCCTTCTCTCTTCTGACATGATTACCACTTCGGTGCAGACCCTCATTACTTCATACCTGGACCATTGTAATAGGCTGTTGGGTAATCTCCCAGTCACAAACCTCTCTCCACTACAGTCCATCCTCCACTTACCCATCAAATTAATCTTTCTAAAGAGCAGATCTGATCGTGTCACCCTCCCCTATTCAATAAACTCCACTGGCTCCCAATCTTCAGAATCAAATATAAAATGCTCTTTTTGGTATTCAAAACCCTTCATAACTTAGCCCCCTCCTACCTTTCCTTTATTCTTATACCATAGTTGCTGGCCCCTCCTGCACCAACACCATCACATACTCTGCAATCCTGTGACACTGGTCTCCTGGCTATTCCTAACACAAGACACTCTATTTCTCAACTCTAGAAATTTTCACCGGAATGGGGGTGATGAGGATAGTCCCGAGTGGAAACACCTTTTTAGACTGAAGTTAACAGGAAAGAGCACAAACAAGAGGAGTCAGGGCTGAAAATGTAGCTTTCAAGGGATAATGGGACTTGGAAATGGAACAAGCCTTAGAAACCATCTAGTCCCCACTTTACAAATAGTCCCCACTTTACAAATGAGAAAACTGAGGCCCAGGACAGTTACTGGACTTGTACAATGGGAGGCAGTAAGTTGCAGAACCCAGATTCAACCCAAAATTCCCTCGTTCTAGATCATCTGACTTCAAATCCAGCACTTTTTACAGTAAGCTATTTACAAGTCACTAAGCACAGAGGTTATAGTGGAAATTCTATGATTAGGTGAAGTGAGGTCTCTGAGATAGCAATCATTAAGAAAAAAGGGGAACAGCATTATCCTATGACTACTACCAGCTGGCTCCTCTGGGCATCACAATCAAAGTTGAGATGGCCTACTATCTTCTTCCTATTTTCTCAACTATTTCTCTACCTCCTCTCCTTCCTCGATGTAGTCTTCTGTTCACTGGTGAATCAGCTGTGTCATGCGTAAAAAGGTCCAGCCACACTGCCCTCTTCATTTCTGACTCACTCTCTGGTCTGCTCTACCTTTACACTGCATGCTTCCCTTCCCCTTCCCCCACACCTTTCCAGCTCCCATTAATGTTGTCTTCCACCACTCCAATGTAATCTCCTTGATCCTAGGGACCATCTTGGGTATTTGGCTTTTGTTTTTGCATACTCAGCACTTAGCACAGCTTCTGATACATAGAAAGTGCTTAACAGCTCTATCATCCATCCATTCATCCATCTATCTGATCATAAATTTAGTCTAGGAGGGACTTTAGGGGTCATTAATTACCACCCTCTTCATTTTACATATGAGGAAACTGAAAAATCATAAATTAGCCCAAGTGATTTACCTAAGATCACACAGAGAGTTAAAGAGCCAGTATTCAAATACTCTTAGGGCACCTAGGTGGCTCAGTGGATAGAGTGCCAGGCCTGGAGTCAGGAAGACTCATTTTCCTGAGTTCAAACCTGGCCTCAGACACTTACTAACCGTGTGACCCTGGGTAAGTAAACCCTATTTACCTGTTTCCTCATCTGTAAAATGAGCTGTAGAGGGAAATGAGAAACCACTCCAGGATCTTTACCAAGCAAATCCCACGAGGGGTCACAAAGAGTTGGACACAACTGAAACAACAACAATAACTCAAATATCCAAATTCTCTATCTAGCACATTTTCCACTGTACCATGCTACCTCTCATCTGTCTCGGGTCATCTTCCAGCTACCTCTCTATAACTACCTCTTTCACTTCTTTCATATATTTCTACAGACTCATTCCTTTGGGCAGCCAATTTAGACCCACCTTCTAACACCAAACTAATTGGGGTTAGTGGATCATAGGACCCAATTTTCAATAAGTTCTCATCTAAAGTAACAACTGGGTGAGGAAGAAATGATGCCCAATCCTTTACTCCATGATATACATGGTAAATACATCAGTAAATCAGCTCAAAGAACTCTTGGGGATACTGTCAACAAGCAGGTAATTTCAATTTACTGATCTATGACCACATTCCCTCTGGGGAAATGATATAAAAGCCACAATACGAATATGTCATCAAACCAAGTCATAGGAAATTAGAGCTGGAAGAGACCTAGAAATCACCTAGTCCAACCTCCAGTCAGTCATTTTGGTCATGTCCAATTCTTCACAAACCCACTGTGGGTTTTCTTGGCAAAGATACTGGAATGGTTTGCCATTTCCTTCCCTAGCTCATTTTATAGATGAGGAAACTGAGGCAAAAGGATTAAGTGACTTGCCCAGGGTCACAAAGCTAGTAAGTGTCTAAGGCCAGATTTGAACTGAGGAAGAGCAGTCTTCCTGACTCCAGACCCACAACTCTATCTACTGTGCCACCTATCTGCCCTCCTGAGGTTATGTGTGTGTGTGTGTGTGCACGTGTGATATATCTATTACACACACATATATATCTCACACACATATACATATATATGTTTATGTCTGTATATATACATACACATATACATAGAAACACACACACACACATATAAAATTTAAGCAAGTTACTTAAGAAGAGCCAAGTCTCAAAGCCAGGTTTTGTGAACCCAAGTCTCCGACTAACAATGTCCACCTCACCAAAGCTGCCTCTCCAACACATCCTTTAAATACTGCCTCACCCTCAGAAGAAAACTTTCCAAGCTCTTTTTCCAGCTCTGACCCACTCTCCCTGTCTACGACATATCACTTTTTGACCAAGGGCACATATTTATGAGACAGTTGGCCAGGATTAGGTAGGGGTGGTTTCTGTAGCCAAGAAAATGAATTTTTCTCAGTGTGAAACCCAGATGGAACTGGACTTGTAACCACGGTCTTATTAACACTCATTTGAAACTTCAGTGGACAACTTTATATGAGGCACCTTTATTTGCCAAATCTATGAACTGTACAGGAAGATAATTACAATTCACATGCCAGTAGATCTATTCAGATTATTAAGAAAAATGGGCCTTTTCTTCCTAATTTGTCTGGAGATTGACAGGCTGACAGTAGAATCATAGAATCCTAGAATGTCAGAGCATCAGGGACTTTAAAACAGAACATGTAATTCTGGAATGGAAAAGAACCCTAGAATATGGCCACCAAAGCTGGAATGAACCTTAGCCCAGCAGAACCTTTGAGCCTTAAGGACAGCCAGGTGGCATAGTGGATAAAGCACTGGGCCTAGAGTCAGAAAGACCTGAGTTCAAATCTGGCCTCAGACATTTACTCTCTGTCCAACCTTGGGAAAAATCATTTAACCCTGTTTGCCTCAGCTTCCTCATCTGTAAAATCATGATAATAACAGTACCTATTTCCCAGTGTTGTTTTGAGAAGCAAATGAGATAATAATTGTGAAGTGCTTAGCATAGTGTTTTGCACATAGTCAGTGCTTAATAAATATTTATTCCCTTTGTCCCTCTCTTAACTGTGGTGCAAAATATCAGATGATATTTGCATAAGTTTCATAGCCTTCAGATAGATTGTAAGTTCCATCAGATCATGTACCCTGTCATTTAAACTCTGCATATTCACCTTCCCTAGCAACTACCCCACAGTAGTTGCTTAATACAACTGAACTTGAACATGGAGTCAGAGCCATGTATTCTAGGTAAAAGGTGTTAGGAAATACTGGGTGAGATTGAATACATAATGACCTATGTGTAGAGAAAGACCTATCAAACAAAAATGATGATGATGATGATGATGATGGTGATGATGGTGATGATGGTGATAGCACTTTGATGTATCTGTGGTTTTCACTGAATCTGATGACTCCACTGATTCTCTTTCCCCTAAGCTATTCCACCAAACATATATCCAACCCACCAGACAGCTAAGGGAAAAATCATTAAATACCTCTGTTATGCTGACTATGTAAGTACGGAGACAGCATGGGGAAGAAAAAGTGATGGCCTTAGAGTCAGGAAGACCTGGGTTCAAACACTGCCTCTGACGCTTACAACTCCATGACCCTTATTTCTTTAGACAATTTAATAGGTAGGGAAGGGGATACAGAGGAAGAACAATGGCTTTGTACCCAGAAGCTCTGAGTTCAAGTCTAGGCTCTGCTATTTATTCCCTGTACATATGACTTTAGACAAGTCACTTCTCATTAGGCCTCAGTTTCCTTTTATAAACAATGAGGGGGCTTCTGAGGTCTCTTTGAACCCCAAATCTTGAGCCAAAAATCCATTGATTTATCTAGCAAGTTGTATGTGGATTTTGTTGCAATCTTCACCAGGTGGAGCTCCTATACCAGGAGTTCTCCATGCCAGTGACATTAAAGATTGCTTACCAATTCCCATATGATGTTGTACCGGCTGGAATGCCTTTCAAGCCAGTCTTGGAATGGGACTTCTTCCAAATCTTGATTTCAAACTTCCAAACAAAGGGTATGAATTGAGAGGCATGCATTTCTAATTATGTAAGCCTCAGGTTCCCAGAAGTTCAAGCTTGGTAAAGGTTTACACTGTGATAGCGAGAGCTCACATTCATAGAGAGCTTTAGGATTTACCAATGCTTTTCACCAATGCTACCTCTTTTTAGTCTTCAGAATAGCCCCGTGAGAGGGGTGGTGAAAGTAGTATTGGCCACACTTTAGAGATAAAGAAATTGTCTGGGGAAGGTAAAGCTAGGACTGGAATTCATGTGTCCCGGCTCAAAGTGCAATCAGGCCTCTTTCCACTCAGCCTCATTGCTTCTATGGAGCCTTTAATTTTAGATTAATTTTGAAATTAGATCCACTCTTTTCATATTTAATTATGAGAAGGGTCATTAATCATATATTAGGTTTAGATGTCTCATTCACAGCACATTAGACCTACAGGGCTCCCTCACTAAGTAAAAATAAAATCTAATATGTTCCAAACATTGTATTTGATAATTCAATTAAGGCAAAAACTACATTTGGAGATTTATTCAATTCTGAAAAGGTAAATCAATTAAGTCAGTTATGGTAGGTCTACCACTAACTTGCAGGAAAAATCTCTCTCCATGGACTCATTTTATTAATAACATAATGTACCAAATGTTATATAAATTATATCATCATATCATCTATATATAGATGTATATAAACATCTATATATTATATGTTATACATATGTAGATAAATATGTAGGTGCATATTACATATATAGATAGCTACATATATACACATCTATATATATGTTTATATTTTATTCTTTATATTTATTCTGCATATAATTATATATGTCTTTGTTGTTCAACCACCATTCAGATGTGAGTTCCTTGCAAGTAGGGATTGTTTCTTTTCTTTATTTCTTTTTTTTTTGTATTTTTATTATCAGTGCATAGTACATATTAGGTTCTTGATAAATATTTACTGATTGATTCATGTGCACTCATGCAAACCTTCTAAGTATTATTCCTTTCTTCTTTTAATACCGTGAACTTTATCCCTTGGCAATCTCAGTTACTCCCATGGCTTCAACAGCTTCAATAGCTACCTCTAAGCAGAAGACCCTCAAATCTGCATTTAGAGTTCTATACTGTCTTCTAAACTTCAGACCCACATTTTCAGCTGTAGTATCACTATTCATCCTCTTTCTCATGTTTGAAATCTTGGGGAATATTTTCATTTTTCCTCTTTCACATCTCTTGTATTTAATCAGTTACTAAGTCCTATTGCTCCAATCTCTACGATATCTCTTATTCATCTCTTCTTCCTAATTCTATTGCCACTACCTGCCTGGACTATTGTAATAGCCTCCTTACATGTCTGCTCACTTTTGCTTTCTCCCCTTTCTAAGGGATTATTCAAACCGCTGAAATAATCATTTTGCTTACATATAGGTTGGGTCATGAGGCTCTTCTGCCTAAAATTTTTCACTGGTTCCCTATTGCCTACAAAATACAATTCTAATTCCTTTGCTTAGAATTCAAAGTGTTTCACCATCAGGTACCACCCTACCTTATCAGCCTTTTCTAACATTACTCTTACTCACACATTCTGTGGCTCAATCAAAGCAGGCTACCCTCTGTCCCCCTTCCCAAATTCTGTGTTCTCCCACCTTCACCTGGTGTAGGACACTCCATCTCCCAAAAGCCAGCATTTTTACCGGCTGCCCCCCAGGCCTGGAATGGTCTCCCTCCTTATCTCTGCTTACTGGCTTCCTTCAGCTAAAATCCCACTTTCTTTGCTGAGTCTTTTCTTAGTCCTGTCTAACTCTTCATGACTCCATTTGGCATTTTCTTGGCAGAGATATCAAAGTAGTTTGCCATTTCCTTTTCTGGCTCATTTTACTCATCAGGAAACTGAGACAAACAGGGTTAAGTGACTTGTCCAGGGTCACACAGCTGGTAAGTCTCTGAGGCTAGATTTGAGAGTCTTCCTGACTCCAGGCCCAGCACTCTATCCACTACATCATCTTCTACAGAAAGCCTTTCCTGATTCTCTTAACCTCTTAATGCCAGTGCCTTCCCTCTGCTGATTATCTACCCTGTCTGTTTTGTATTTGTACTTAGTTGTTTGCATGTTGTCTCCCCAATTAAGCTGAACGGTATTTGAGAGCAGGGACTATCTTTTGCCTTTCCTCATATCCCTAGCACAGTGTCTAGCACAGAATAAGCCCTCAGTAAATACTTGTTGACTGGCTGACTGATTCATAGCTCTGATCTATGTCTAGAATGCTCTTTACTTCCATCACTAACCCTTAGAAACCTAAACCAGATGCTACCTCTTCCAAGAAGACTTCCTTGATCCCTGCATTAGCCCTGACATTCCCCCCTCAAACATCACATTAGACTTTGTTTTGTACTTCTCAGATGAATTTGTCATATAACATAATTTATAGTTACCTGTACCTATGTTATCCCCGCTGCTAGGCTGTAAACTTCTTGGAAGCATGGATACTCTGACCTACCTCCATTTATATCTTTCCCATGCTCAAATATGGAAGCTCTTACTGAATGTATGTTGATTTGTTGCTGAAGGGACCCTTATTTGGAAATTTAAAAGGTTGGTTACACTATACATAAGAGTCTTTATGACTCCTAAGGAGGCCATGAAATAACATTACCAAAGTAGTTTAAAAAGTAGAGGGGAAAGGGTAGCTTTTCCAGTCCCCTAATTCAAAAGATAATGAATGAATCTTCTTCAGTGAATGGCAAAATCATTAGGCCCTTTTGATGATCTATATAAACCTACTATGTAACAAGAGTAATCCCAAAATTCAATGATGGCATTTCAGCAAACCTAGAAGCTCTTTGACAAGTTAAAAGCACCTTAGAAGGATAAGGAAGCATTATGATTACAACACATGAAGTCAATTTGGTTGCATTTGCCCATCAAGACTGAATGAATGGGTCTTGAAGGCAGCGTGTAGACAAACGTACACAACTAGTATTCGAACCTGGGTTCGAATCCTGTTGTTGTGCAGTCATTTCAGTGGTGTCTGGCAATTTGTAACCCTCTTTGGGGTTTCTTTGGCAAAGATACTGGAGTGGTTTGCAAGTTCCTTCTCCAGTTCATTTTACAGATGGGGAAACTAAGGCAAGCAGGGTGAAGTGATTTGCCCAGAGTCACACAGCTAGCGTCTGTGTGGATTTGAACTCAG
Source organism: Vombatus ursinus (assembly GCF_900497805.2). Lineage (NCBI taxonomy): Eukaryota > Metazoa > Chordata > Mammalia > Diprotodontia > Vombatidae > Vombatus > Vombatus ursinus. Next base: position 2,278,468 of record NW_020953949.1, on the reverse strand, counting down.
GTCTTCCTGACTCCAGGTCTAGCACTCTATCTACTGCACCATCTAGCTGGCCTCCTTGAATCCTGACTCACATACTAAGAGTGTGGCCTTGGCTAAAGTATTTAACCTTCTCTGAAACTCATGAAAGTTGGGGTGGTAAAGGAGGTACAAGAAACTATGATCACCAAGGTTCTTGTAACAATGTATGAAATCATTAGAGCTCCTTACAGGGCACAGGATTATTAAGTATCTCATCACTATAAACCAGATCCTTCATATGGGAAGTTCAGCATGTGGCCTCCAGCTACAGCTAATGCTTCCAAAGATTATCTATGATGCCCAAAACCCACTGAGCTCTGTTCTCTGCAGGGAAAAGCTCAGGGGGGAGGAAGAGGATATTCAAGATTCTTTCCTGATTCCTGTGGTGACTGGTTCAGGCCCCAGGGCAAGGGGTCCTGTTGGGCATCTGGTCACAAAACAGCAGTAATAACTCTTGTTATAAAAGCAAAGAATGTTCCGAGTTGGAAGGAACCTTAGAATGCAGAACATAGAAGAGTACAGCTGGATAACTGACAGCACAGCACTTATCCCCTTAGTGATTGCTTAGTGCCTTGTCTTTCCCCAAATTATCATATATATAATTCTGTGTTTACATCCTATACCATCGCTAAGGGAAGGGATGGCTTTTCATTTGGTCCTTGTATCCCCAGAGCCTCGCACATTTCTTGGCACGTAGGACAGCCTTAACAAATGTTTGCTGAAGCCCTTTTTGTGGTGGCAAGGAATTGGAAATTGAGGGGATGTCCATCAACTGGGAAATGGCTGAGCAAATTGTGATATATAAATGTAATGGAATACTATTGTTCCATAAGAAATGCTGAGCAGGCTGATTTCAGAAAAACCTGGAAAGACTTACATGAACTGATGCTGAATGAAGTGAGCAGAACCAGGAGAAAATTGTACACAATAACAGTAATACTGTATGATCAACTATGATAGACTTAGCTCTTCTCAGCAATGCAATGATCTAAAGCATTCCCAAAAGATTCATGGTGGAAAATGCTATCCACATCCAGAGAAAGAACTATGGAGTCTGAATGCAGATTGGAACATATTATTTTCTCTTTTTTTTTTCTTTCTCATGGTTTTTCCCTTTTGTTCTGATTCTTCTTTCACAACATGACTAATGTGAACATATGTTTAATATGACTGTACATGTATAGCCTGTATCAGATTGCATGCCATGTTGGGGAGGAGGGAGAGGAGGGAGGGAGAAAAATTTAGAACTTAAAATCTTATAAAAGTGAATGTTGAAAACTAAAAATAAATAAATTTAATAAAAAATAAGAAAAACAAATGCTTGCTGAAACTGTTTCTTCTTTCACAACATGACTAGTTAAGGAAATAGATTTTACATGATTGCACATATCTAACCTGTATCAAATTGCTTACAGTCTTAGGGAGGGGAGGAGCATAGGTAGAGAAGGAAAAAGTTTGGAACTCAAAATTTTATTAAAAAAAGAATGTTAAGAATTGTCTTTACATGTAATTGGAAAAAATAGAAAACAGTTAAAAAAATAAGAAAAGATGCTTGCTGAATTGAATTAGCCTTAAAAAAGCTTTGAGTATGCATCCAGCAAAGACTTTTTTTCATCAGACAAAGTTAAGTATTCATGGAGACTCTTTACTACCAAAAAAGGGGACCATTAAGGGCTTTTGCCCTTTCATGGCTACTTACAAAGATCATCTTTTAAGGCATGGAAAGATTATAATTAGAGGATTAAAGATATAGAGCTACAGGGATGGTAGAGATCATCTAGTCCAATCATCTCATTTTACAGATAAAGAAACTAAGGAAACTTAAGTGATTGCACACATAGTAAACATCCATGGCAGGATTTGAACTCAGGTCCTCTGACTCTTGAGTCACTGATCTTTCTCTTATTCTAGGCTACTTCCATTTGTGACACTACAAGGTCATAGGACCATAGATTTAAACCTGGAAGGGATCTTAGAGATCAAGTCCACTCCCCTCACATTAACAAGATGAGAAACACCGAGACCCCGAGAAGTTATAGGACTTGCCCAGGGTCTCGGGGTTAGTAAGCATCTGATGCAGTTCTTCCTGCCTCAACATAGGTCTTTCTGACCACAAGTCCAGCACTGTCTCATTGGTAGGTATACACCCCACTAATGAAACCACAGATTTCTTAAAATATTTCATGATTACAATAATAATAACAATTCATGCCAATATGGCACTTTAAAGTTGGCAACCTGATTTCTTCATAACAAAGCCTTTTAGTGACATGGCACCGTTGACAGAGCACTGGGCCTGGAGTAAGGAAGACTTGAGTTCAGATCTATCCTCAGATATGTCACGCTGGGAAAATCCTTTAACATCTCTCAGCCTCAGTTTCCTCATCTGTTAACTGGGAATAATAATAGTACCTGCCTCCCAGGGTTGTTTCGAGAAGCAAATGAGATATCTGTTAAGCACTTTAAAGTGTTACATAAATGCCAGCGCTTATTATTACTCCTCCATTTTACAGATGAGGAATCTAAGGCTCAAGAAGTAAACATGCTTTGCCTAGGGTTTCTTGTTGTTCAGTCATTTTCAGTCTTGTCCAACTCTTTGTGACCCCACTTGGGGTTTTCTTGGCAGAGATACTGGAGTGGTTTGCCATTTCCTTCTCCAGCTCATTTTACAGATGAAGAAACTGAGGCAAACAGGGTGAAGTGACTTGCCCAGGGTCACACAGCTAGTAAGTGTCTGAGGCCAAATTGAACTCAGGAAGATGACTGTTCCTGACTCCAGGGCACTGCACCACCTACACAAATATTAAACATCAGAACCAGGATTCAATCCCTGGTCTTTTAATCCCAAACCTTTCGGTTTCTTTCTTTCTTTCTTTCTTTTTTTTTGCAACTATGCACCATTAGATACAAGCAAATTAATACACTCCCTTTCCTGGTGTGACAACACTCATTTCCTCAATGTGTCAAACTGAGGAGCTTCCCTGAAAGTAGTCAAGATGACACAAGATCTCAAGTGTTTTCATGTGGAAAAGGGATTGGACTCTGCTTTGCCTGGCCCCAGAGGGGAGAATTAGAAGCAATAAACAAATTTCAGAGAGGCAGATTTCAGCTCCTTAGAAGGAAAACCTTCTTAATGATTAAAGCTATACCAAATTGCAATAGGCTGCCACAGGAGGTAATGAGTTTCCCATGATAGCAGCTCTTCAAGCAGAGGCTGAATGACTACGATTGCTTGTCAAGGATGTTTTAAAGAGGATCCCTGCTTCAGTTAGGGATTGAACTGGATGACTTCTGAGTTCCCAAGACTCTATAACCCCAACTTTTCCCTACGTAATCCAACTCTCCCAAGGCATTCCAGTGAAGGATTCATATAGAGGGGGAGACAAGTAGTACCATGTAGTGGAAAAAAGTACCAAATTTTGGAGTCACAGGGTTTGGGTTTTATTTAACAGACAGATGAATAATATGCACTATTCACTAGGCACTATGCTAAATCCTGTGGATACAAAAAAGATAAACAAAAGTGACCCCCTCGATAAACTCACAAATTTGTTGGGGAAATGACCATGTAAAAACAATATATACAGGATAAATTGAGAATAATCCCAGAGGGAAGATACTAGCATTAAGGGTGATGGAGAAAGGTTTCTTACAGAAAGCAAGATTTTAGGTAAGACCTGAAGGAAGCCAGGGAAAGCAGGAAGCAGAGATGAGGAGGGAGAACATTCTAGACATGAGGAACGGCCAATGAAAATGCATGGAATCGGGAGAAGCATCGCATGCAAAGAACAAGGAGGCTGATGTCGTCACTACTTGTAGAACTTTGAGCAAACGCTTCCTCTCCCCAGGCCTCAGTTTCCCCCTCTGGAAAATAAGGGAGCTGAACCAGCTGATCTCCAAGGTCCCTTCCAAATCTGTGTCTATGATCCTCTACAGAGCAATGGCCTTGAAATGTCTCCTGCTGTGCTATCTTTGCAGGGCAAGAAGCCCAGAAGAGGAGCAGGACTGGCTAAAAGACACCAACTCTGAATGGGCAGTGAATGAATCCTAAAAGAATGTTAGGGTTTTGTTTTTAATGTCGTGAGATTTCTTGGGGTAAATAACCCTGAAAAGTGGGGAATGGTTGCTCAATGGTAGAACCAAAGCCTGGCTACTACCTCAGCTGTTGCCACTGTGTTGGAAGGACCAAGGGTGAAAATGAATGTGAAACTATTTCAAAACAATAAAAAAGCTATACATGTTTATTTATTGAGGGCCCAGGTGAGTGAATTTATTAATATGAAGAACTCTCATTGAGGGAACTCCCTTCACTGATGCGAATCAGCACTCTTAGGCAACTTAGCATCTTAGGAAGATGCCTGGAGCACTGAGAGGTTAGGTGATTTGCCCAGGATCACACAGCCACGGGTAGGTGTCAGAGGTAAGATCTGAATTCACATCCTGATTTCACAGCTGGCTCTCTTCCCACTGTGCCATGCTGTCCCATTTCTTGACGCTTTTATTACAATTATTATTTTAATTATTAAAATGACTCTCAACACATCACAATTAGCCATAGAAATAACAGATTCTGATAAAGAAATAAAACAAATCATTTAAGTTAATTTGTCTGGCTCTTTGTGCATCTGCTGATGGGAAGATGGAACTGGAAACATTGCTGTGAAAGTTCATAAGATTCTGGTATGAATGAACCTCACTTGGTACATTAAAGGCTATCCTAGAGAGATGTAGAAATCAAAATTCTGTGACTGAAAAAATCATAAACAAGCAGAGCTGTCTATTTCAAGAAACCTCAGGCCAATGTTAGCTCCCCAGAATTAATTGTGTTTTTGCAAATTTGGTTTTGTGTGGATCATGATTTCTTAAGAAAGACTAAACTTTTGGTATTTTCAAAGTTCATGTGAAAAGCCCTGGGCCCCACTTGAAGGTTCTCCAGAAAACATTAGATCTGGAAGGAGAGAGTCATGGAACATAGAATTTTAGAGCTAGAAAGGAATATTAGAGCTGGGAAGAGTCTTAGAATGTAAACATTAAATCTCAGAGCTAAACAGTGCCTTGGAACATAGCTTGACAGAGCTCAAAGAAAGCTCATACATCACCAATCCACACCTCCTCCTCATCACACAGATGGGGAAATTGATGCTCAGAGAGGGAAATCGACCCATCCGAGGTCATACAGTGAGTTAGTGGCAGCCCCAAGAAGGAAACATCACTAGTTCACCTTAATTCAGTCAACAACCCCTCGGCAGGCGAGGAGTAGAAGCCTGAGGTGCCAAAAAAGATCTCACACCACTTACTACGTGCCTAAATAGATATTGTTGTTGAGTCATTTTTCAGTCGTATCTGACTATTTGTGGCCTCATTGGTGGTTTTCTTGGCAAAGATACTGGAATAATTTGTCATTTCCTTCTCCAGTTCATTTTATAGATGAGGAAACTGAGGCAAACAGGGTTAAGTGACTTGCCTTGGATCACACAGCAAGTAAGTATCTGAGGCCTGATTTGAACTGAGAAAGATAGGTCTTCCTGGCTCTAGAGGCCTAGCATTCTGTACTCTATGGCACCACCTAGCTGCCCATATAAATATTAGCTATCATTATTATTATTATTATTATTATTATCAATAAGGAACACATATTAAGCAAGTATTGCATTCAAAACTAACATGGCTGTGGTCCTTGCTTGCCTCACTAAGAATCCTCCCTGTTATCCAGAAGGCCCTCCATGATGATTTTGGTCACCTCTCAGGTATCATCCTAATAAGGCTTGCCAAAGTCATAAGCTAAAAACTATGCTAAAGCCTCTTCCCTCCCCCCACAAATGCAATAGAAGATCCCCTGCTACCTCATTTATGTACATGGGGGGGAATCCACTCATCAAAGAGTGAAATATTTCTCTACAGTGTATTCTCTCCTTCCCTCACAATCTCTGTCACTATTTTTGAAAGCTGTCAGCTTCAGAAAACAGTCTCTCACATAAATACCACATAAATCCCAGAGAGAAAAAGTTTGCAGCAACTGCTGAAATCTGTGATCTGACAGGGGAAAAAAAATAATTTGTGAATCAACAGTAACTTCCATCTCTCTCTGGAAGGCCCACATCCCCCATATTCTTTGTCAGATACATTTCATCCTCCATTCTCATCATCCCCCACTGTAGTTTTCTCAACTGCTACTAATTGATCACCTCCATTGTAATTGTCCCAGATTCCTATCTGGTCACTTCATTTCCGGTCTCCCTCTGCTCTGGTCTAATCCTTCACATTGCTGCCCATCACCTTCCTAATGAACAGGTCCGATCAAATCATCCCTCTACTCAAAAACCTTCACTGACTCCCACTGCCTATTGATTAAAAAAGAACTACCTTAGCCCACGCATTCCAAGCCCTCCGTGCTATGACCCACCTTTTCAGTCTTCTCACACCCTTCCACTTCATATATTCCAGATTTTAGGAAAACATAACTATTTTCTGTCCACTCTTCTTATCCAGCCTTCTACTGCTCACATGCTTTTATTCCCACCATCACCATTTCCATCACCAAATTGAACTGTACCTGCTTCTCTATTTATTGTAGTTTTGCCCTTCCTTCCTTCAAGGCTCAGCTCAGTTGCTCCCTTGCCCATGAAACCTTTCCTGATTCCCTTAACTGAAAGTAACTTTTCTTGCTCAAATTTCTCAGTACGTTGTTTTTGCCCTGGCTCTTTCCTTTGTTCTTATCAGGTTATAACTGTTATACTCTCTATAACAATTATATGTGTACATGTCATATCTCTGTAAGTTCCTTGAAGATAAGATCCATCCCTATTTCCAACTACGTATTTCCCACCAAGTCAACACGGTATCTTGCCCATAAAAGATGCTTAATCAATATTCATTCAAGTGAATTTAAATGGGCCATCAAGAAGTCAAAGGGAAGAACTAAATCCAGCGGTATTTTTGGTTCATTGAAGTCTCTACTGGCTAAACCAGATATGGAGCACCAGAGAGCACCTATACAATAAGGAAACATCTAAGACAGGTGCAGTAGGGGGATTGTGATTCACAATTCAAAAAAAGGAAAGAATATTAATTTTAAAAAATCAACATCAGCTAAACATTTTCCTTCCTATGGCCAGAAAGACTAACTCCTTACAATGTGGCAGAGTGAATTGATTGCTAGATTTAGACCCGGGAAGGCCTGGGTTCAAATCCCGTTTCTAATATCTACTAGCTGTGTGATCCTAGGCAAATCTCTTAACTTCTACGAACCAGCTTCAGTTTTCTCATCTATAAAATGAGGGGGTTGGACTTGATGACCTCTAAGTTCCTTCCAGCTTTAAATCTATGACCTCCCCAACAGAACTGAATCCTTTGCTCATGCTACAACCTGACCAAGGAAATCTTGCTAATGCTTGAGGAACCAGGAAAAGCTTTGTCTGTAAGGACGACAGAATAGCAAGCCTGCGATATTATCACCGTGATCTCCCAAAGAATTATCAGGGACAGAGAACATTCCTCTGTTGGATAGGATCTTGGAATCAGTGATTTCTAAGATCCCCTCATATTCAAAGGATCTATGGTTCCTTGACAATAGGTCTGACTGGTTCCCAAAGATATATCCCATAATCCCTATTAGCACATGTTTAAGGACTGAATGAAAGGTTGGATAAATGATAAAAAAACTTGAGGGATGAGAGGGCTTTGAAAGGCCTCTTCGATCTGTGGGTGAATGTTCTGCTTTTCCATAAGTACTTCTGTGATTGGCACATCTACCACACTGATAAAACATGGTCCTGATTTATGTAATCTGCCTACTGCCATCATCCTATCATCTCAGCAAAACCTCACTTAGCCACTAGCACAAGCCACTGCTTGACATTACAAATGAGTCACACATGCCAAACTATGCCTCCAGAGTCAGGCTTTTTGAAGCTAGGATTAAAATTCTTGTCAATTCTAGCCTCCCAGCCTACTCTACAGAAAAAAAAAATGGAGAGCAAAACCTCCTTAGGAAGGAGAGGCACCAATGGGAGCTCTGCAAGAAGAGTGGCTCCATCTTCTCTTCACCTTTGCCTCTTGACAGTGCTTTGCAGATAGTAGACACTCAATAAAGGTCTGTTGCATTGGATTAGAAACGATAGAATCTTAGAGTTAGAAGAGCATTGAAGGTCATTCTATCAAATCTCTAATCCCTTCTACAAAGATGGTCTGACTGAATAGTTTCAGTAAGAAGGTGGTCATCAAACAACAGACAGTCAACAAATATTATTAAGTTCTTACTACATGTCAAGCATTGTTAATTAATTTGTGAGTGGCACTGTGCTAGGCACTGAGAACACCAAAATAAAAATGAAACAGTCCTGGTCCTTGAGGAGTCTACATTCTACTGGGATATTCAGTAGATTTGATGGTAGTCCCAACTCCAAACTTACTACTTTACAGGGTTATGGTCAGGCGGAAATATTGCTTTGTAAATCTAATAGCATTGTATAAATATGATTTCTTTTCTTTTCTTTTCTGTTTTTTTGTGTTTTTTTTTTTTTTTTTGCTTTTTGGTGAGGCAATCAGGGTTAAGTGACTTGCCCATGGTCACACAGCTAGTAAGTGTTAAGTGTCTGAGGCTGGATTTGAACACAGGTCCTCCTGACTCCAAGGCCAGAGCTCTATTCACTGCACCACCTAGCTGCCCCTAAATGTGATTTTTTTAATAACACCCAATGTCAAGTAGTGATACAGAAAACAATTTGTAGAAAGGAAGGGAAAGAATTGGAGCCATCCCCTCCCCCAATTCCTTCAGAAACCCAGATGCAAATAATTAATAATAATAATATCTTATAAAATGATTTATAGTTGCAAAGCACTTTACAAGTATTATCTCATTTGATCCTCACAACAACCCTGGGAGATAGGTGATATTAGTACCTTCATTTTACAATTGAGGAAACTGAGGCAGACAGAAGTTAAGTGACTTGTCCGAGGTCACACATACGGCACATGCCTGGGCAGGATCTGAACTCAGCTCTCTGGCTCTGTCTATAGCACTACCTATCTTCCAGGCAAGGTAGAAGATGAAAGATTTAAAAAATCAAGAGACAAAAGTTCTCTGTCCCTAGTAGAAATGTAAAACTTTCATAAAGGAATGAAGCTATTTTCCACTTTAACTGTGGGCTTGTCAGAAAATTCAAGTACAGTACATAAAAAGTGCTCAACGCCTTCACTCATTGGTGCTCTCAGTCACCCATATCTTCCCTGGGTAGACTTCATTCTCTTCCTATTCTGTGATTCTACCCACAGTATCCTTTGGGAACATAGGCTATTATTACAGATCCTTCTTCTTCCTAAAGAGCCCAGATTTTCTTTGCTGAATTCTACTAATTGTACAAAAGTCAAAGTCTACTCTGCTAATCAAACCCAGCATGGAAGGAAGGCAACCAGAAGTGATTTCTCAATCCATGAACAGGAATACAACATATACAAGCAAAGGAGGAATCCAGGGGTATAACGAAAGGTCATTGGATTTGTAGTCGGGGGACTTGGGTTCAAATCCCAGCTCCACGTAGTGTTAGGAAAGTTACTTCACATCTCTGGTTTTCAGATTCCCCATTTGTAAAATGAGGGGGGAAGGCTGAGCTACATTCACAACACCTTTTTATTCCATGGTTTACTAATAGAACCTCAGAGTTGGACAGTATCTTAAATATCATAACCTCTTCTTGTCGTCCACTCATTTCAGTCATGTCCAGCTCTTTTCGACCCTGTTTGGAGTTTTCTTGGCAAAGATACAGGACTGATTTGCCATTTCCTTCTCCAGCTCACTTCACAGATGAGGCAAACAGGACTAAGTAACTTGCCCAGGGTCACACAGCTAGTTAAGTGTCTGAGGCCAGATTTGAATTCAGGAAGCTGAGTCTTCCTGACTCCAGGCGTGGTGTTCTATCCACTGCACCACCTACCTTCCCCTTCTCCAGCCTGAGCTCAAATCTGCTTCCTTGTAACTCTTATCCATTGATCGTACCTTTAGGAGCCAGGTAGATTTCATTCTTACCTAATTCCTGAGATATTTCTATTCTACACTTAGTGCTTCCTTCTCTAGAATCTTCAACTCTCCCTTCTCCACTGGTTCCTTCTCTTCTATCTCTAAAAATCAATAAGACTCCCCTCCTTAAAAAAAAAAAAAAACATACACACAACAAAACAACCACCCTCCATTTTGAAGCCTCACTTGCCCCCTCTCACATATTTCACTCCTTCCTCTCACTTCCAGACTTCTTCGAATAGTCTACACTCACTTCCACCTTCTTTCTATGCATTTATTAAGTTCCATCACTAGAGCTTCCATCACTATTGCTCTCTCAAAGATTAACAAAGATCCCCTAACCACAGGTCTAATCTCTCTAGCCAAGCCAGTCCCTTCATTGTCCTACAAACAAACCAAATCTCTGAAATGTTTTGCTCAAGTTTATCACCTTTCCACAAACACCCACCCTTCAACCTTTTACCTCTCTTAATCATCTTTCAAGGTCTGGTGCTAGTTTCCTCTTCCATGAAGCCCCACCTTGACCACTCAACTCCATAATGATGTAAGAATTATTCCAATTTAGGAGGTAGTCATATCTGCCTTGTACTTTTCGCTACAATTTTGTGTGCATACCACTCATCTTCCCAGATTGTGAACTCTTCAAGAGTCAAGACAGAGTTTTATATTTCTTAGTATTGCTACAGTGCCTAACACAGAGTATGTACTCAATAAACACTTCTTAATTAAATGTTGAATCCTTTTACAGATGTAGGATTCTAAAAAAGTCAGCCTTTAATAATCCATTTCTAAGTAGACCCCAACATTCTGTGAATCTTAAGAACTCCTACTTTCATAAAATAATTATTGGTTAAAATTCTGGACACACAAAGTAGTCCAAATCAGAGGTTCTTGTTATCTTTTTTTTATTCCCTAATCTATCTCTGCTGCTTGATTTTTTTATGGGCTCTGAATTTTCTTCCAGTTGGCTCAAAGGCACTTTCCTATACTTTCTCTAATGTAGCACTCAACTTCCTTTGTAAGACAAAAAAAAGGGAGAGGGGAAGAGTCATGTGCCAGAGGAAAGAAAAGAATTCTACTTTCTTTCCTGAAAGAACATGAACCAGTAACTACCACACACAATGGACAGTCAGCAGCTCTGCTGGTAGCGTTCACATCCATTAAAGTGTCAACAACATGGCCTTGAGAAAAATGACTTTTCAGGAGTGAATTGGCTTACTTGTTGTTTAAAAGACAAGGTATTGAAGTAGATAAAGGGGAAAGGGGAAAGGAGTAAAGTCAGTGAAACAAAGGGTTCTCTCTGCTGGTGCCATTTATACCCTGCATTACTCTGAATATGACTTTACCTTTCTGTGACTCATCTTCCTCATTGGTAAAATACAGAAGTCAACTATCATCTACCAACTCATCTGAAAATAGTTCACTGACTCTGGGGGATGGCAATACAACACCCAAAAAAGCTCATGAAACCATGGACTGCATGGAAAGAGGTCTAGTTGTCCAGGTCTTAGAAGATGATTGTTCTACTGTATTCTGCTCTATTCAAACTACATCCAGAGCGCTATCACCCATTCTGGACATCATATGGAAAGTTTCCAATAGAAGACAATTAGGATGGTAAAGGGCCTCAAATCCACGCCCTGTGAGGACTTGTTGAAAGAATTTGGAAGAACTAAGGTGATGAGAAAGGAGAGATATGAAGAGTGACTTTAAGCGTTTGAATGTCTGGCAGGTTGAAGAGCCAATGGATTTTTTCTGTTTGGCTACAGAGGGGAAAACAAGGAACAACAGGCAGAAATTGCAAGGAGTAAACTAATATTTACATAAGTAAAATCTTGCTAACAATTTATGCTGTCTAAAAGTAGAACAAGATATCTCTAGAGGTAGTAGGATCTTGCTCATGAGGTCTTCAAGGCAAGGCTGAATGGCCATATGTTAGAATGACAGCAAGAGGATGGGGATTCTTTTTCAGGTGTAGGCTGGACCAGGTGGTCTCTGAGAACCCTTCCAATTCCGAGAAAGTGTGATTCTGTGACTAATAACCGAAGCATATATATTAACATTTTCTGGCTCTGATGAAATAGATCCTTTGTTAACTCAGGTCAGTATGACATGTAGTATCTGTTCTTCTTCCATCTGTTCTTTCCCTTTCATTTTATTTGGGACATTTTTAAAAACAGGTAGCGCTTGATTCTTTAAAGATTGATTAACCAAGCTCTTTCTTCTTTTCTTGCCTCTTTTCAACCTTTTCTATCTCAAAAGCACCTACTTCCCAGGACTGTGGTGAGGATCAAAGGAGATTCTTAGGTAAACTGCTTTGCAAACCTTAAAGCTCTAGATAAATACCATAATTGTTATTATCATTATTATTATTACTACTGCTATGTATCTGGCACTTTGGAGGCACTGGGAATACAAAGACCAAAGAGAAACAGTTCCTGCCTTCAAGGAGTTTACATTCTACTGAAGAAGAGAGAGTTACATTTTTAAAGATAAATAAATACAGAATTAATTTTAATTAATTACAAAGTAATTAATACAAAGTAATGGGAGGGACACTAACAACTAGAGAAATTAGGTGAGGCCTTGAAGATGATGGTACTTGAGCTAAGCCTTGAATGGATGGAAGGGTTCCCAAAGTTGAAAGCAAGAAGGAAGAGCATGCCAGTTATGGGGGCACAGCCTGGGCAAACGCATGGAGGTAGGCAATGGAATGTGCTGTACAGGGAACAACAAGCAGACCAGTTTCAATAGAAAACAAAGCGTACCAGATTCAAGGTCAGATAATACAGGTTCAAATGCCAGTGTACAAATCATTTTTCCTCTGACCTTTTGTTTAGTCATCTCTAATATGAGAGGGATTGACAAGGGGGTCCCTGAAGTTCCTTCTATCTCTAAATACTAAGATCCCTAGATAACTTCAGAGGAGTGGGGAGAATCATAGAGTCACACAGTTAGAGCCAGAAGGGACCTCAAAGATCATCTAGACCAACCCTCTCATTTTTTACAAATAAGAAAACTGAGGCCCAAGGAGGTTAAGTGACTTGCCCAAGGTTATGCAGGTAACATCAGGGGCAGGATTTGAATTCAAGTCTTCTGAAGACAGAACTAGTGTTGTTGTTGTTGTTGTTCTTGTTGTTTTTCCCGCTGCAAGGTGGTACATGTGCTGAGTCTTCAAGGGAGGGGAGGACTATAACTCACAGACAGAGTCTCCCTGTTCATTCTACCTATACCCTGGCATTAAGTGAAGTATCCAACTCCACTGACCAGAAGTCCTACATCGCCCTGAGACCCCTGTCCTCTCAAGCTTTATCCTACCAGAGGAGTAAGAGGATAGGATAGATTGAGGAAAGAAAAGTGCTTTCTACTCTCCTCTCCCATGCTTTCAGTGATCTAGTCCTTTTGTAATTCTCCCTTGGGACCCAGCTAGTTGAAAATAAAATGTTCTAAGCTGCAAGAGGCACCCAAATTAGGCACTGTTGTTGCATCTTGATATCCTGTCATTTGAGCAACACTCACCCACTAAGCACTCTGAATCCTCTTCTGTTTATGTTCTGAAAAAAGAAAAGAAAAAAAAGGGGGGGGAGGAGCTCAAGTATGACATGAGCAGACACTGACATAACGTGGAAGAGGGTACATGTGAGCAAGAGGTCCTCAAAAATAGCAGAGAACTTTTCAAAGGGATGTCCATGACAGAGTGACAAGCAAGCTACTCTGCATGACAAAGAGCACACTCACTCCAGTCAAGCAGGAGCCCCCTCTCTCACACACATATCCATCACTCACTGAAAGGCAGAGTCTGTAGGAGGCAGAAGAGATGACAGTACTGTCAATGAAGAGCCGGGAAGGACTGTCAGCATCAGCTCCAGCCAGCTTGGATCTCTCCATTTCTAACAGGGTGCTTGTGCCTCGCTCCTGCCCACGACCTAAGGTAGTGTTAATAATTGTAAAAATAATAACTGCTACTACTCCTCATGTTTATGGGGCAATCCTTAAAACACCAAGAGCTATCCCCACAGCCATTGTATGAGATAAATTAGGTGAGGATCAGTGTTTCCGTTTTGTAAAGGTAATGGCTTACAGCGAGTAATCCCAGTTTAGTATCTTACCACTTAGTCGGTCAACATAATTACTGGCAGGCTGAGGGAGAGAGTTGGGGCCCACTGTGTCACTTTGTTAAAAGCCTGAGCCGCCTCCCAATTTCCTCAGGGAAACAATGGGTTCTGTGTATACCTTATATATTGTGTAGTAGTAATAGTAGTAGTAGTTAGTAGTAGTAGTAGTAGTAGTAGTAGTGGTGGTGGTGGTGATGGTGGTAGTAGTAGTAGCAGTAATTAGATGGCACAGTGTATAGAGCACTGGACTGGGAATCAGAAAGACTCATCTTTGTACTTTCAGATCCAGGCTCAGACACTTGCTAGCTGTGGAGCCCTGGGCAAGTCACTTAATCCCATTTTCCTCAGTTCCTTAACTGTAAAATCAGCTGAAGAAGGAAATGGCAAAACATCTTTACCCAAAAAAACCCAAATGGGGTCACAAAGAATCAGACACAACTGAAAAACAACAAGAAGTAGTAGTACTAGTACTAATAGTAGTAACTTTTGTAGAACTTTAAGGTTTTCGGATAAAGATAACAACAACAAGATAACATACCAGGACAGAGAACTTATCTGGTTTATCTTCTCCCTCTCACTGGTATACACTTTCAATTTCATTTAATTTCCATTTTGCATTTCTTTTTTTTCTTTTCTTTCTCTTTCTTTCTTTCTTTGTTTCTTTCTCTCCTTCTTCCTTTTTTCTTTCTTCTTATGTCATTCAGCTAATGCTTGAGGGCATCCAAGAAAGAGAAGGCCACTACCTCCTAAGGAAGCCCATTCTTCTTTTGCATAGCTCTTACTGTTAGGAAGTAGCTTCTGACTTCAAGCCTAACTTGACTCTGCAAAGTCTATCTCTATCCAGTGCTTCTAGTTCTCCCCTCTGGAGCTATTAAGAACACATTAAATTCCTCTTCCACAATGCCAGATTTTCACATTCTTGAAGACAACTATCATGTATCCTCTAAGTTTTCTCCTTTCAAGGCTGAACATCTTGATATGGTATCATCTCCAGCTTATCAATGTCCTTTCTAAAATGTGGGACCCAGAATGGAGCACAATATTGCAGATGTGCAAAATATGGCAGAACTTGCCCTTCCTCACTCTGGAATCTGCAATGCAGCCAAAGATCCCATGAGTACTCGGGGCTGCCACATCTTACTCGACTCACTGGTGAGCTTGCAGTTAACTAAAATTCCCCGAACTTTTTGCAAATGAACTGCTACTTTTCCATGACTTTCTAGGTTTTCCCTGTGACATCCTTTTGAACCCAATTATTGGACTTTCTATTAATGAAATTTAAATTTGTTAGATTTGGCCCAACATTCTAGCCTGCGGAAGTCTCTCCGAATTCTGACTCTGACGTCCTTTGTGTTAGCTAACCCTCTCACCTTTGGCTCACCTCCAAATTTCATAAGCATGTCATCTATGCCTTCTTCCAAGTCATTGGCAAAAATGTCCCATAGCATGTAAACAAAGACAGGTCCTTTAGGGATGCCTCTAGAAACCTTCCTCCCAAGTTGTCATCAACCCATTAATAATCATTCTTTGCATCTGGTCATCTAACCATTTCTAAAACCACCTAAGTATGTGTGTATTCCAGACCTTTGATTTCTGAGGAACTCCCAATGTGGAAAAACCTCCACCAATGCAGATTAGCAACTAGTCTGTAATATAAGAGTCTAAGAGAGTTTACTACCACCCTGCTTAGAGAAAGGGATACTAAGAAGTTACGTAACTTGCCCATGGTTACACAGAAAAACTAAGACACTGACTCCAAGGCTGATCTTCTATGCACTGTACCACATGGTCTCATATACATTATCTAACCAATATTTCCCCATCTTGTTCATTACTGTAACATGAGAGACTCTGTCAAATGCTTTGCTAAAGACGAGGTAAAGCAGACCTTTAATATTCCACTAGGTCAACCAGTTTATCAGAAAATATATGGCAATTCCATGGATACAAATAGGTCTCCTGTCCCTTCCCTCTTGAGGTCATTCTTTTTATCTCTAAAGGGGCAAGGAAAGCAACCAAAGCTTATGAACAAAGGAAATTAAACTAATATTAGAAATCATTGCCTACAAACCATTGTATTAGTAGGGCCCCAGGAAGGCAACATTTCACCTCTCCAGCCATGATGCCTTCTTTGGAAGGAGATATACCTCCTGCCTCCACATGCAACAGGCCTTCTATTTCCAGGAGAATGAATCAGGTTGGCAGAACAATTAAGCAACGTCAAGGAGGCAAAAGTTTTTTGTTGATTGATCATTCATTTGTTCAGTATTTATGGAGTTCTTGCAATTAGCAAAAGCCTACCAGATGCTAGGAGGATCTTAAGGCAGTGACTATGAAAGGAAGATCACTGGACCTGGAGTCAGAAGAGAATTATAATAATAATAATAATAATAGAATTTACTTAGTGCTTTAAGGTTTACAAAGTACTTTTACAAATGTCATCTCATTCTATCCTCACTACAAACCTGAAAGGTAGGTACTATTATTATCCCCATTTTAAAAGATATTGAAACTGAGGCAGACAGAGGTAACTTGCCCAGTTTCTAAGACAGAATTTTAACTGAATCTAGGTCTAGCATTCTATCTACTGTGCCACCTAGCTGCTTCAGTCTTCCTTATTATATATGTGACCTTAAACCTGTCAGGTTTCCAGTCTCTGAGCTCAGGTCCTCTAGAACATAAAAAGGGGACTAGAAGAACTCTCAGGTCCCTCCTAGCTCTAGAAATGCTATGAATATCCAACGGTATACACATTCAATGAATTCAAATTCAAAATTTTGCCAAGCACTTATACAGTGCTACTTGCAGAAGTAACTGTAAGGTTGAGATAAGGTACTGTCCCAGTCCTCATGGGCAGTCTAGAAGGGTCATAAGATAAATTACACAGATAAGCACAATAAGCAATGTTGTAATAAGTGCCTCAGAGAAGCACAAAGCTAGTTCCCAGGTAGAAAAGTGGAAGGCCCTCCTCTCCTCCCCTCACCATCAAGGCTTGGTATCACCATTGCCTTGAATGCACTGAGAAATTATCATTTTCTATTATATCAGTAGCCCATTATTAATTAGGATCCAGGCTTTTTATTTCCTCATTTGGGGTACAGCCCCTATAGAAGGTCAGTCAATCTCTGAAGGACATGGCTGATGGATGAGATGTCCCAAACCCTTAGAAACATGGTCTTCAATCTTGGGCTGAACTCCACCCAGCAGAGAGGGGGGAGTGTAAATAGAATCCAGTCTGGGTCAGTTCTTGCTACAAGGAGAATGGCTCTCTCCTTGTACCTCTATTGGAATTCAGGATGACTCAGCTCATGAAGGAGAAAACCATCCAGAATAGTCTGGATGGAAATGGTTGCTGGAGGCAGCTGAATTTCATGATCAGGTCACATTTTCAGCAGGAAGAGATAAAAACTTCTAGCCCACCGCCTCATTAAATTTCCACCAATCAGGGTTGATTTTCACTTGCCAGGGCGCTCCCTTTAAAAAGGTATTTAAAGCATTCAGTATCTCCATTGGAAGTCATTGGTTTTCTGAGAGAAACAACTGACCATCAATTTATTGATTATTAGCTAGTCTAATAAATTGATTATTAATTGCCCAGAAAATCTCTTGGGTTTTTCATTCATCACAGCACTCCTTTCTTACCTACTCCTCATAGAATCCCTGTTGTTTAGTTGTTCAGTTGTGTTCGACTCTTTGTGACCCCATGGACTATAGCATGCCAATACTGTCCATGGGGTTTTCTCAGCAAAGATACTGGGGTGTTTTGCTATTTCCTTCTCCTGTGGATTGGGGCAAAACAGAGGTTAAGAGACTTGCCCAGGGTCACACAACTAGTAAGTGTCTAAGGCCACATTTGAACTCAGGTCTTCCTTACTCTAGGCCCAGCACTCTATCCACTGAGCCACCTAGCTGTGTAGTTTTCCATTTCCTTTTCCAACTCATTTTACAGATGAGGAAACTGAGGCTAGCAGGTTAAGTGATTTGCTCAAGGTCACACAGCTAGTAAGTATCTGAGACAGGATTTGAATTCAGGTCTTCCTAACTCCAGGCCCAGCACTCTACCCACTGAGTCATCTAGCTACCTGTCATAGAATCCCTAGCTTTCCTCAAAGCATAGTTCAAATGATGCTTCCTACATAAAGCTTTCTTTTCTCCTCCCCCCAGTTATAAGCACCCTCTTCCTAGGATCCAGGGCTATTAAAGACTTCATAGCCCATCTATTCTAATCCTCTTTGTTTAGAAATGAAGAATCCCAGGTCCAGCTATTTCACTGAATTCTCCAAGATCACCCCAGTGCTGGGTTTCAAACATAGATTTCCCCCTAAATTCAAATCCAGTGCTCTTTCCACCCCACCCCCAATTATAGTGCCCAGTCTTATCTCCCACTATCTCCCAACATTAGCCAAGCCAGCCTCCTCACAGACTGTTTCTCCCAAACACAAAGAGACTCCTTCCCAGCTCTGAGTTTTTGATCATTCTTTTCTCCCTGCCTGGATACCCTTGGAGGCCTTTCCAATTATATAAGTCCTAACTGTTTTTCAGGGTCTTGATCGCATCTCATTTCTGAAGCCTTCCCTGGCAACTCGGCCTGCACTGATCTCTATCCTTTCTGTGAGCTCATACAGAGCTTACTTTCTGAATCACATCTTTTTAACAATACCAGGTAAGGAGCACCCCACCTCCCAAGTTCAGGAGGACACAAAAGCAGACATTTTCCCTACTGAATCCAGCACACACCTGGATGAGCTTGCTCTCCTCAGGGACATAAATGGGGCTCTGGTTCCTGACTGGGATTTTCTGGGTTGAGAATCTCTAGGATGAAGGAACTGAGATGTTCACACTAAGCGCTGTGGTAGCATTTTAAGGGGGAGAGAGAGAGAGAGAGCAAAACACGGCTTTCCTGGGGCCTGGCTGTCAGGAACTCATGAGCTATTTTCAAGTCCTCTTATCTCTTCTAGGATAAGAATAAAAACTTAAGGCAGAATTTGAAGATAAGTAAGACTTAGACAAGCAAAGATGATAAAGAAGAATATTCTAGGCATAAGGAACTATGTGAGCAAACTGTATGACAGCATAATGGGTGTTCAGAAAATAGAACTTACTTACCAGGGTCGTTGTAATGACAAAATGAGAAATACTAGTTAAATATTCTCCAAACCTTAAAGCACTATATGCACGATAATTGTTGTTATTGTCATTATTATTATTCACATGTATATTTTAGGCTTTAAGGAGACTATAAGTTTCTTAATGACAGTGATTGAATCCTTTGCATATCTGGTATCTTTCACTTTGCTCAAAATCCAAGCCCTGGATACACTGGGTGTTCAGTGAATGACTAATGAATAAATAAATGAAGGACTACGCAGAACAGAGAAAAATGTGCCTATCCCACAGAAGTGTTGTAGCGAGGTTTGTACTGGTAAATATTTATCAACTTACTCTCTAGGGCACAAAAATTAGCAACATTGTTTTCAAACATGTAATGATATTACTGATCAATATAAAAAAATGTATATGGGTACAGATGAAAGAAAATATCACCACTCAAAACCAAACAATGCCAATAATGAGAAAATAAACATACTAAATAAAGAAATCCAAAAAGTAAGTAATTTAAATCACCTTCCATTTTCAGAAGTCCCTCCTGGAGTGACCAGAAAATTTTGTTTGTTTTTTTTTTCCTTTTTGGCCAAAGAAAGAGTATATAAAACTGTTGACACAAAACCCTATTTTTTACAGCATATAGTTTGTTAGAGCTAAATAAAATGAAAATGACGATAATCAGAACACAGATGGATTTTTAGATCTCTTCACACAATTCTAAGATCCCTTGTCTATAGTCCAGGCTGGAGTAAACAATCCCATCTTGCTCTAACATTCTACATTATACTCCTTCTGGTCTCAACATTGTATCTTCTATTTTTAAAGTCATTTCCTTCTCTAACTTACTGTGTTCTATATAGGCCCTTCTAGCTCTAACATTCTGAAGTCTAAGGTCCCTTACAGTTCTGATCTTCTAAGGTAGAGGTATGCTGATAAGTGTTTTAACAACCATCTGCACAACACACTTTATATTAATCTACATTATTCACACTTTATCCATACCTTTCTTAAGTGATCCATCACACTATACATCACTCTAAACAATCAACAGAGCAATAGATCAAGCCCTGATTTGCAGTGTTTGCTTATTTCTCAGGCATAAATGCTCACAATGACTATAACAATTGGTCCAAGCATGTTAGTGGTGGTTCTAGCACATGCCTGCTCTAAGGTCTCTTCTAGGTCTGATATTCGATTTATTTCAACATATATTTATTGCATACTATGTACACAGCACCATGTACTGTGATCTAAACTGGAAAAGAGAAGATCCTGTGATTTATGATCTTGAAGTATTTGCAGTCCAGATTATTAACTTAATGTGTCTGAATTAATTAGCTCTGAACCAACTTAAGGAGATGGTTCACAAAACTGGAAAACTGTCAATTACCTGAGAAGCTAACTCAGGGAACCTACCCATGCCCCACCTCCTACTCATCCATAGAAGTTACACCACTCTCTTCTCTGTTCCCCTTCTGGATCTCACAGTAACGATGTGTTAAATTACAGATGGTCTCAATAAAAACTTAATAGGCTGAAAAAGACCAAAATAGAAGAATCATTAAAGACTTGGCTGACCTATTCTGACTCAGGTGACCTGGTCTTTTAACATTGTAATTGAAGCTTTGGACAAAGCTGCTCATACCAAGGCTATTCAGTCTGTTTAAAGTTGGATGAGGGCTGTGGTTTGAGAAGAGAGATAGGGAACAACTCTGGTATGTAGAGCACGGAGGAAAGGAAAAAAGAGAAGAAGGAAAAAGAAGGAGCTTCTCAAGGCCAGCAGCTTTGTTCCTGCTAATACAAGTAACTATTATTGGGAATAAATTGGTCTCCTTGGATAAGAGGAATGAGACATAAATGGAGATATTATTAGGAAACAGAAGAAAGATAAAGGACAAGGGAAACCTTCTATGACAGCCACAGGAAGCTCTTGAAAGCTCTCAGAAACAAGAGTATAAAGAACTATAATGAGCATCACAGGATAATAGAGCAATATAGATACTCTCCTCAGATGAAATGAAACAAACAAGTGTTAGAAATAATGAGACTGGAAACTGCCATAGAGACATTAGAGAGAGGAAGGTCACCCATCCCTTCCCCACCATGAGTGGCAAAGGGGACGGGGGCGGCGGGGGCGTCCCACAGGTTCATTCACAGGATCAATTCCAGAGAGTCACCTTGCTCTTGACTCTGCCAGTTGCAACCCAAAGAATATTTTGAAATCAGTCACCGGGAAAAGGGAAACAAATCAGCAATAACTCCAAGGTTCCCAGTCTGGAATGAGCAGTGTGTGGTGGTGGAAAGAGCACTGTATTTGGACTCCAAGAATCTGAGTTGGAATCCCAGCTCTGCTCTCCATATCCATATGACCATCTTGGAAAGGCCTCTCAGAAAGGCCAAGGTCACCCACTGAATCCTGGGCCATCTCCAGTCATCTTAAACTTTGTCTTGTCATTGGACTCTGATGACTGTGGAGGAGAGAAGATGATGACCTTGCTCAGCTTTGCCTCACTCACATCCAATTCACACAAAGGTCAAGACATCCCCCTCATGATGTCATTGGTCCTCTCTGAGAAGGAAGGGCAAACAACAACTTAACCTCTTTTCTCTGGGCTTCTGTTTCAACTCTTCAAAAATGAAGGATTTGGGCTAGATTAATCAATAAGCATTTACTAAGTGCCTACTATGTGTTAAGCACTGTACTAGATGCTAAGGATAAAAAGGTAAACATGAGACAATCCTTGTGCTTGCAAAGCTTGAATTCTTTTAACTCTCTAGTGTCCCTACCAGTTCTAAATTCTATGAACCTCTGCTTGTGTCTTATTCATCCCTGTGTCCTGCTCAGTGCCTAGGGTGAGGATCTTCTTGATAGATATTTGTTGTTTAATAAGTGCTAAAAAAAATTGTTAAGAGGAGGGGGGAGCATGTTCATAATGAGGAAGGGTTGGAAAGATGAACTTGATTTGGGATATGTTGTGTTTCAGGTACCAGGAGGAGATTCCCAGCAGACACTTGGAGGAATGGGACTAACGCACATCATGGGGGTTCAGGTTTGGCTAAGCAGGTTAAAAAAACCATCCATCATCATTACCATCACGGTAATAGCTGAAATGATGGAAGTGAATGAGCTTACCAAGGGATCAAATCCAAAGAGAGATAAGCAGAAGGCTACAAAGATAAGCACTCCTAGTGAGGGACAGGAAGAAAAATTGGCATCAGCAGAGCAGGCAGCCGAGGAGGTAGGAAACCCACTAGGAGAGTGCAATACCACAGAAACCAAGGGAAGAGGAAGGGGTTATTCAATAGTGTCAAATGCCACATGAAGGAAGACTGAAAAAAAAAAAGATTATGTTTAGCAAGAAAAGTGAGCATTGCTGACTTTTGAGAGTAATAATGTAGTTCACTAGAAAGAACACTAACTTTGGAATGATGGGAATGCACAAGGATTAAGGAGGGAATGATCAATCTGCAAATGGAGGGAGAAGGAGACCACTCATTTGAGGCATCAGTGACAACTGTTAATATCCTACTATATTCAAGTTCTTGTGTACTTGTGCTAGAAAAACTGCCCTATTTAGTTTTATTGGCACTGTCTAGCTTTTCCCCCCTTTTCTTCTTAAAACCTATCATCAGAGCCACTCCCCGTACCGAAAACAAAGCAACAACCCGCACGTTCCAAACATTTCAATGGGGCAACCAAAAATACTCTGTTATTATTATGCTGAAAGGTTTGGGAAGGCCCTTACTGACTACTATAAATGGAAAGGACGGCATTCCAGTGGGCTGCCCCCGGTTTCCATTTCTTGTTCTTCAGTCTACCGGGAGTTGGTTCATTTGGGATTCACAAGGTGAAGAGGACAGGATGTTTATTATCATTAGTATTTCTGACAGAAATAACTTAGATCCACTGAGCATGTCACAGTTTTCAAAGTGTGTTTCTCCAAAAAAAACAAAAAAACAAAAAAAAAAGTGTTTCTATTCATTATCTCATTCAAATACTCCAATACCCCTTTGAGGTACATAGTTGAGGTATGGTCCCCATTTTATAGGTGGAAAAAAACACTCACAAGGTCAGGTGGTATTCCCAAGACCATACAGCTAGTAAATGGCACAGCTGGGACTAAAATTTGGGTCTTCTGAATCCTATTCTAGAGGTTTTTTGCTTTTTTTTCCCCTAGTTGCTATTGCTAAAGATCAAGTCACTCTGCTTCTGTGGCTGACCCCAACAAAGGCTGTAGCCAGATACTAGTTTCTAAAGCTCTCCTAAAGTAATGCAAAGATAGTGGCTAAAGCAGGGATCCCCTCCTGTAATAAAAATAGTGTTAATATTCTCTGAGGGGTGTCAACCACCAGGCCCGGAGTCAGGAAGACTCATCTTCCTGAGTTCAAATCTAGCCTCTGACATTTACTAGCTGTGTGACACCAGGCAAGTCACTTAACCCTGTTTGCCTCAGTTTACTCATCTACAAAATGAACTGGAGAAAGAAATGGCAAACCTCTTCAGTATCTTTGCCAAGAAAACCCCAAATGAGGTCATGAAGAGCCAGAAGTGACTGAAAAATGACCGAGTAATAACAACAAACATTCTCTAAGGCTAGGCATCATATGCCTACCAGAGCTGCCAATAGGACTGTGCTTTCATGAGCTTTTCCTCTGAACCATAAACCCTTGGGTGTAAACACATGGCAAGAAAAGAAAGGGCTCTTGATATGCAGCCAGTTGACTAGCACACTGAAGCAATGCCTCCTGCAAGACCACCCCGCAAGTCATCAGATCCGGTGACAACAGGAGGGCAGGACCCCCCAGTAGCAGCTACACATGGGAAAAACAGCAACATCTGGAAGCTGAGCTCAACGCGTGGGGAGCAAGCCACAGTCTAGAATGCTATGGCTTCATGAAAGGTTCTGGGGAACTACTAACAGATGGAGCAGCCTGGCACAGCACAGGAGGTAAGAGGTGGGATCTTTTTTTTGAACAGAGGTGTCAGATGGACTATGACCGAAGGAGAGGCAAGAAATGCCAGACACAGCAGACTCAGCAAATAACAGCTGTAACCACCAAACCAGAGACAAGTGAGCTACAGCAACATGGAAAGGGCTGACAGTCACGGGTGTCTCTACAAAGAATATATAGATGAATGTTATAGGCAGGGCCCCACTTCTACCAGCTTTTCTCCTAAGCAGGCTAAGGTACAGGCTCTGGCTACCAAGGCCAAGCAGAGATCCTACTCTCTAACTCTAGGAAGAACTAGTGTAGGGCACCGAGGGGAAGATGGCACATGAAGCCAGGCCTTTCTTTTGTTTGTTTTGGGAGGCAATCGGAGTTAAGTGACTTGCCCAGGGTCACAACAGCAAGTATCTAAGGCTGGATTTACTCTGCATATGTTTTGTGTGTACATACTTGTTTGCATGTTGTCTCTCCCATCAGAATGCGAGCTCCTTAAAGGAAGGTTTTTGCCTTTCTTTATATTCCCTGCTTCTAAAATAGTGCTTGGCATATAATAAGCATTTAATAAGTGTTTATTGATTGATTATTGACACTCATAGCTTCATAGACCCAGAGCTGGAAGGGGATTTAGAGATCACCTAGTAATAAGAATGGCTATTATGTACATGCAAAACATATGCAGAGTAAATGTGTAAATATGTACATAAAAGATAGATACAGTGTAAATGATCACCGTTTTGCAAACTAGGAAACAGTCTTAGAGAGGTTCATTTGGGATTGATCATTGATTTGGATGGCACTGGAGCCCAACCTGTTTGTTTTACCTCTAAGAATTGCCAACAGTGGAAAGAGATTAAGAAGTCATATATTACAGTTGTTCCTTTTCTTAATAAAGCTTCATGATTTTCACAAAACCCTCCGCTACCATTCTCCTCTGATACCTCATCATGGCAAAATGATGAACCTGGCTTCACACAGGCTATGCTAATGCAGGGCAAGCAGAGCTGTGAGTGTTTCCAGTAGAAGGACAGAGGAAGCACACCCTCAGATCAAATAAGAGATCTCGGAATTACTGGAACACTGGCTAAACCACGTTTTTATTTATTCCAATTCTTTTGGTGCATCATATCAGTGACTGATCAGTCAAGCAACCCCAAACCCTAAGGAGATAAGCTGAATGCTAGAGTACAGGAAGGGAGAGGTGTCCAGAAGTCATGAACCACAGGGTAACTGAGAGCAAAGGAAGGGTGGGGAAGAGGGGAGGGAAGGTCAGAGCAATGGTCAAGTTAGCATAAGCCCAAGAATCCTAATTGCTCTTGGAGGTGAGATGGAGTACTTTGTGTGCCCCCAAATGTACCCCCAAATGTACCCCAATCCCCCCTAGGATTAGATATCCATCCCTTCAGATATTGGGCAGAGGACAAATGGGAGCCTGGAGTTAAAAGGAAACAGAATCCTTATAATAAGTAGAGGGGGTGGGGTTCCAGTCAATTTACCAAGGTCTCTTGGTGACATCACGGTAATCACCTCTTTTGGATCATTCAATGTGTACATACTGAATTGAGTACATACTGAAAACAGGCAGAAGGTGAGGAGAGGTGGTGCAAATAAACATTAGGAGAGGTTAATCCTCCAGGGTCCTGAGCTCTTGGGAATTTAATTCTTTTTCTTGAACAAACCAGTCCATCTCTGGATTCTGAGCTCTTTCAATTGACTATTCCCCCCCTGCTTGGAATCTCTTCCTCCTTGTCTCTACAGCCTGGACTTAAGCATTCACATGATTTTATTAGTAACCACCTTTTCACTTGCATATTGACAATCATACACATTTGCAGCTATGTGCAGTAGAGAAAAAAATGAGAGGCGAGATACGTGCAAGTTTGTGGAGTGGCTGGTATCCTATCAGATGCTTCCCTGGTCTTGTTCACCCTACTGTTGTAAAGAGACCCCTGTGTATTTAGAGTGTTGAAGATGATGTCAAAACCTCACCAATCTTGGCATCTTCTGAAAGCAGTGACTAAAGTCCCAGCTGCCTCTCTCTTGGTTTATGGCAACACAGAATTGTCTGAAATTAATGTTTTTGGGTTTTTTGTTGTTGTTTTTATTGAGATGTTACAGAAAGGTCACAGAATTCTAGGGAATTACTAGAGAGAAAAATGTTTTGCATGTTACCAGTTTTATTTTGTGTTCTGCACTTTGTAAGTTATTTCATAGTTACTGTGTTAGGAAAAGTGCATATTATCAGAATTAATGTTTTGTTATGAAGAAGTGTATTTTCAGCAATCTCTAATGAAAGATTACAGCTTTTAGTGGTTGTGGGAACTTAACCCCCCGTTTCCTACAGATTCAATGTATCAACATTTGCATTTCTGACTTCTGCAAAATTTTCTAGGAATATTACTCCTGCAAAAGTTGAGGTCTGACTATATATAAAACTAAAGATCATATAATTTGAGTAGCCTCCTCAAGCTAAATTGGAAGCTCAGAGGGTATTAGAGAAAAAGTAGAAAAGCAGGTTATAATAAATAACAACATAATGGGTTTTGAGAGCCAAAATACAGAATTTGGATATCATTCTGTATGCAGTGTTTTTTATGAAGATGAGTCTGACATCGAGTGAAGAAATGGGCTAAATGAGGGAAAGATGATATAGGAGAGATTAGGTAGGAAGCTATCGTAATAATCCAGGGGACAAATCCCCTCCCCAAAAGAAAAAAAATTGATTGGCAATGGGAGCGAATTTCTTAGACTTGGCCTGTAGTAATGAAATTCTGCACAAACATAGCCTAGTCCAGTCTCTACTAAGCCTGCCAATTTCTACAGTATCCCTGCATTAAATCATTCCCATTACTCACACACTCTCTTTCCCAAGAGATAGGAACCATTAGCCAATTCTACTGTGGGCTCCAGGCTCCTGTGAAAAGCATTTCCATATGAATAACCTGTTCTGCAAAAGGTACAATAAATATTTACTCTTTTTTTTTTCTCGCACTGCAGATTATTTGGGTCTACCAAACTGACTGATAACCACAGAAATAAACTTTCCCTATTTCCAACAATGACAAGAGAAAATCAGCCTCTAAAAAAAAATCAGCCTCTAGTGCCTTAAGTTTGATAACTCATGGGCTTTCCTGATTAAACCATTTCCCTCTACCCAAAGCTTGCCACTATTTCCCCCTATAGATCCAGAGAATCATAGAAACTCATCTTGATTTTACTGTGTGGTAAGAAATAATGAATGTCAAGAATACAGAAAAGCTCAGAAAGACAGAAGAAATGATGCAACACAAAGTAAGCAGAATGAGGAAAAGACAATGTAAACCATGACAATGTCCATGGAGAGAACAGAAAATTCAAAACTGAACAGTGTGGGATTATGATGCTTGGGCTTGGCCCCAAGAAAAGATGAGTAAATGTACCTCCTCCCTATCTTTGCAGAGGTGGGGGATCTATGGGTGCAGAACATTCCAGACATTGTCAGATTCACTTGCTATTTTGACTAGTTTGGCTGAATTGCCTTTCTTAAAAAAATTATTTTCCCCTTCCTTTTTATTCTTTGCTACAGGAGAATGGTTCTCTGGGTAACAAAAATGGAATGGTATATTTGGAAACGCAGGTGATATAAAAACAAAAGAATCAATTAAAAAAACTTAAGCATCTTGTATTATGCCTCCTAACAACTATGAACAGCACACTGGGTGACTTTAGCAGAGACTCAAGTTTCATAATTGGTGTGACAAAGTTCTGCCAACAGCAATGCATTCTACCTGGAGGGAGCCAGGAGACAGCTGGTGAGTAGAATCCAAAGCAAAAGGGAGAGACTTCACTACACCACAGGGCCTAGGAAAAACAATCATTTACCAAGCACCATTCATGGTACTTAACATCTACATGAGTTCCCCTCTTTCACCTAATTTAGGGGCAAATACTTTGTATTCCCTCCTCTGAGTTCTTCCTAGTGCTCTTCTGTCTCATTAACCTGAAAGCTAATGTTAAAAATTCAGTCATCCCATAAAGAGGAAGACTTGAGATAATAAAGTGTTTCATGCAGTGGGGGAGGGATGATCAGGAAAAGATTCATAGAGGAGTGGGGGTAGAAGAAGAGGGATCATAGGATCACAGATTTAAAGCGAGATGAGATTTTAGAGATGGTCAAGTCCAACTTTCTCATTTTAAAGATGAGAAAACCAAAGCACAAATGGTTAAGCGATTTGTCATAGGCCACATAGCTAGTGTCTGAGACAAGATTTGAACTCTGGTCTTACTGACTCTTAAGTCCAGTGCCCTATCCACCAAGGTAGTGTAGTATAATGGGAAGAACACTGGACTGAGAATCAGAAGAGCTGGGATTTATCTAAACTTGACTGTCACTTCCTAGCCAGATGATTTTGGGACAAATCATTCTGAATGCCTCGGTTTCTTCATCTATAAGAAAGCAACATGGTGTAGTGCAGAGGTGTGAGACAGGTAGCCCACAGGCTCTCTCAAGTACAGCCTGAACCAGATTAAAATTTCATTGGGAAATATTTAACAAAATAAACTAAAACATAACAAAACATACACAATATTAATATGCAGCTTTCTAAGTCAACAGGCAGCCCACAGTCACTTATCTATAGATTAGTGATCCCTATTTCTATTTGAGTTTAACACCACTGAAGTTATGAAAAGAATACTTTATTTGGCATTTGGATACTTAGGGTTGAATCCTGGTTAGGCCAACTTGCTACTTGTGTCTCTTTTTTTTGTTTTTGTTTTTGCTTTTTGGTGAGGCAATCAGGATTAAGTGACTTGCCCAGGGTCACACAGCTGGTAAGCGTCAAGTGTCTGAGGCCAAATTTGAACTCAGGTCCTCCTGACTCCAAGGTCGGAGCTCTATCTACTGCACCACCTAGCCACCCTTACTTGTGTCTCTTTAGGTATGTTACTGTCCTTATATGGGGCCTAATTTTCCTTATCTATAAAACAAGGTTAGACTAGCTGGTATCCAACTCTAAACTTATCATCCTATAAATAGGAGCAATAATTGCACATTCTACTCTCACTGGTCTCTTGTGAGTAAAATAATCTTTAAACTAGAGCACTATAATAACAAGCCGCTAGATGGCGCCATAGTGCACACAGCACTAGGCCTGGAGTCAGGAAGACCTGAATTCAAATTCCACTTACTAGCTGTGTGATCCTGGGCAAGTCACTTAATTAACCCTGTTTGCCTCAATTCCTCATCTATAGAATGAGCTAGAGGAGGAAATGGCAAACCACTCTAGCGTCTTTGCCAAGAAAACCTCAAATGGGGTTATGAAGAGTCCAGATACCACTGAATGACTGAACAACAATAATAACAATAGTCATTTTCCTCCCTACAAACAAGTACAACTGTGTGGGGACCTCTTCTGGAGACATGGGAACCTCAAGAGAAGCAAATTCATCACTCAAGAGAAAGGAGTCTCCAGTTCTAATCTTATCGGGGTTGTAGGTAAACCATGATCATAGGTTATGATTGATGAGAGAATCTTGACATCCACCTGGCTACCTCTTCCCTTGTTCTCCCTGGCCTATCAGGCCGTTTAACATCAGGCATGCCAAATATTGGATCTTGGCTAGCCAAGATGGCAGGTGTAGCTGCTTCCCTTTGCCTTGGGCAAGAAGGCCCCAAATTATGTGTGGAGGAGCTTTAAGTCAGCCCAGGGCTGCCAGCACCAACACGCCAGAGGGCTCACCACAAGATTACTCACATGGATTGTCCAGGAGCACCCTCCCCCAGGCCCAGGCTCTGGGCCCATCAGTGGGCACCATCCAGCCACAGGAGACAGCTACAGGAAGCCTGTGGGTGATGCTGCCAGAGCCAGGAAACAAAGCCACACATGTTTCCTGTAGCATTCAGAACTAGGACTAGCCTAAGCAAAAGCATATTGGGCTGGAGAGAGCTCCAAATTCCAAACCCGTCCTGCCAGGATGATCGTGGGGCCACGTTGCTTAGGCGATTTCCTGGCCCTCGGAAGAGCATCAGGGGCATCGAGCTTGGGAAAATGAAGATGGAAAAGAAAACAGATTCCTGTTTTCAGGCCCCAGAAACTGCTGAGCTCTTCCAAGGGGCTAACCTGTGAAAAGAGGACAGCTGGATGCAGCTGACTCCAAGGTCTCTTTCTCCAGTCCTGATATCTCTTCTATGTTTCAGATCCACACTCCCAGACTGCTATGGGACATCATCTGAATGTCCTCCTGACACCTCAAAGTCAACATGTTCATAACAAAGTTCATTATTCTTCCAGATAAACCAACCAGTTAGAAATTAATTCCAGACCCCCAACATCACATAACAACCTGTGTGCAGACCTGTATCACAGAATAGTGTGTATTTTAGATATCTGTGGGCCAGCTCTCTCATGTGAGGGCAGTGACCCTACTCAGCTCAACTATGAATCTCCTACAGAACCTAGCACAGGACAAAAGGGAGGTGACAAAGAGGAAGGAAGAGAGACCTGCTCTTCCTTCTGATATCCGTATTTCAGTCAATGACACCAGTAATCCCTTAGCCTTTTATGTTCAAAATCTGGGCATTACCCTTTCCTCTACCTTGTGCTCACCTCCCAACATCTAATCATTGTCAAGCTCAGTAGTCTCTATTCCTGAAATACCTCTCACATATTCCCTACCCTCCCCCTACTGTAATTCCATCACCACCATCCAAGCTCTGACCTTGACTACTATAATAGCTAAGGGTGTTTAGTATACATTGGATGCTTAATAAATGTTTGTTGAAGCCCCGAAGTGATGCAAAAAAAAATTGTGCCAGGTGTCAGAAAACCTGAACTCTAGTCCCATTTCTGCATCTAACTTACTATGTGACCATGGCTAAGTAATTATGGGCCAGTGGAAAGAACATTGGGTCAGAAGTCAAAGAGTCTAGGTTCAAATTCTGCCTAGGATGCTTAGTTTTCACCACCAAAGTCCTTGACACTATCAAATTGTTCAGCATCAGAAGCAGATATCATTATTTTATCAATAGGAATGACATTAAAGGAGATGCATCATCTCCTGCTTTGCCACAGTACCCCAAGGACCATGAGACCTTCCCATCTGACTTGTATCTGAAATCTCCTAAATGTGTTCTCTTCTTTATTTGAATATAAGCTCCTTTAGTGCAGAGTCTTTTCTGCTTTTTTAAAATTTATATTCCCAATGCTTTGTACATATAAAACTCGTAATAAATGGTTTTTCAGACCTGGAAAGACTTAACATGAACTGATGCTAAATAAAGTGAGCAGAACCAGGAGAACATCGTACACAGTAACAGCAACATTGTACGATCACTAACTTTGATAGACTTAGCTCTTCTCAGCAATGCAATGATTTAAGGC
This sequence comes from Vombatus ursinus, assembly GCF_900497805.2. Classification (NCBI taxonomy): domain Eukaryota; kingdom Metazoa; phylum Chordata; class Mammalia; order Diprotodontia; family Vombatidae; genus Vombatus; species Vombatus ursinus. Next base: position 2,246,906 of record NW_020953949.1, on the reverse strand, counting down.
AATCCAAAAGACTCATGATAAAAAAAATGCTATCTACATCCAGAGAAAGAACCATGGAGTCTGAATGCAGATTGAAGCATACTGTTTTCACTTTGATGTTGTTGTTGTTGTTGTTGTTTTTCCCATGGTTTTTCCCTTTTGTTGTTTCTTGTTTCACGACATGACTAATGTGGAAATGTGTTTCCATGATTGCACATATAAAACCTATATCAAATTGCTTACTGTCTTGGGGAGGGGGGAAGGAAAGGAGGGAGAGAGAATAATCTGGAACTTAAAATCTTATAAAAATCATACAAAACTCAAAATCTTATCTTTACATGTCATTGGGGAAAAATACTATCTTTTCCTCGGCCTCACTTTCTTCATCTATAAAATAAAGGTGCTGAACTGGCCAGTCTCTGACGTCCCTTCCCAGTCTAGGCCTACAATTCCGTCCTATGAACTTTCCCTGGGGTGTCTCTGTTTCCTCATTTTAAAAGTGAATGTCTTATACTAGATGACTAACATGGCCCCTTCCAGTTCAATCATTCTTTTATAGGTTCCCAAGTACTTTCTTCACAACAAACCACTGAAGAAAGCAATGCACGTCAACCTTAATGAAAAGCAAACTGAGGCATATAGACAAGTGAAGGTCACAATGCTATTAAGTGTCCCTACCCAGGCTCAGATCCTTGTCCTCTGGTTCTAAGTCTAAGCCAGTGCTTTCCTCAGTACTCTAGACTCTGACTCTGTCTCTCTGTCTCTCTTTGTCTCTCTCTCTGTCTCTGTCTTTGTTTTTCTCTCTCTCTCTGTCTCTCTCTCTCTCTCTGTGTCTCTCTCTGTCTCTCTCTCTCTCTCTTTCTCCCCCCCCCCCCACAGCTCAACTAGCCCATGTTCAAAGACCCAGCAAATATCACATAACTCAGTCATATAGAATTCTTGACCACTTAACAACAGAAATGCTTCCAATGGGAGTTATCAGCTAACTTTGAATGCAAATGCTAACTGTACTTGCTAGAAATGAGTCTTCCCTAACCTGCCCAGCTCTGATCCCAGTACTCTACAAGAATACAGTAGGTACTCTATTTCAAAGCATTAAAGCTATGGGGTACTGAGATCAGAAAGGGGCCGTGTGGCTGGTAGGAACAGAGGCTTCAGGAAAAGGAAGGAAAGAATTAAAATTCTCAGAGAAGGAAGGCAAAAAAGGAAGAGACAATGAGAAGCAGAGACAGGAAGACCAAGGATGAGGCATGGGTAGAAAGGGAGCCAAGATAACAGAGAGGATGTCAAAGCAAAGAGGGACAGTGGAAGGGTGGGAGGACATAGGATGTAGGGGCACACAGAGAGAAAGAAGAAAGGGAAGCAGGGAAAGGAAACAGGCACGGTGAGTTGCCACAGGCTTCCCAAATGATAACTGATTTGGGGAAAGGGGGATAACTACTAGAGAGGAAAACCTGGCTTTCCAAATGCTGCTTCTGATTGCTGGGTCAAAGAAGGAAACCACAATGCCTCTCCATTTTGGAGATAGTGGAAAGAGTGTTAGACTTAAGAATCAGGGAGATGGGGCAGCTAGGTGGTGCAGTGGATAGAACACTGGCCCTGGAGTCAGGAGGATCTGAATGTGAATTCACCCACAGACACTTACTAGCTGTGTGACCCTGGGCAAGTCACTTCATCATTTCCTGCCTCAGTTTCCTCATCTGTAAAATGAAGATAATCATAGCACCTACCTTACAAGGTTTTTCTGAGGCTCAGATGAGATAATGGACATAAAGTTCTTGGTGAACTTTAGAGCATTATATAAATGTCATCAGTTATTAGTATTATTCCACTGTGCCTTTCTTGAACACTTCAGTCCTTACTGATCCCCACCCACCCCACCACCTCTTTCTTTCTTGGAACTGCAAGAGAACTCTTCAACAGCCCTAAATAACATTTCATTTGAGACTAGCCTCTTTAACACAAATTAGTCTTAGACAAAATATAATGGTGATGATGATGATGATGGTGGTGGTGATGATAAAATAACAATAGTAAAAGCTGCATTTCAAATTAAAATTTATATAGCAATTTACAATTCACATGGCTCTTTTCTCACTACCCCCTGTTAGGTATGCTGGACAAAATTATCCTTTCATAGATGGGGAAACTGAGGCTCAAGGACATGATGATATTTGTCTAAGCAAAGTCACACAGCAAACTGGTGACTGTACAAGGATTAGAATCTGTCTTCCAAGTCCCAATCCAGTGCTCTTTCCACGACTCATGAAATGCTTCCTAATCATCATCTTCCTTGTCATCTCTGGTTCATAGTATGCCCATCACTAGGCTAGTCGGATCCTTTCAGCCAGCTGACTCTAACTATGGTCTCTACCACAGCCTACGCCCACTGCAGGAAAGTTTTCCAGCAAAGAATGAGAGTGCCATCCCTAATCCGGAATGCCAGCTGAGAGTAGCCTCCAAAGGGAAACACTCGGGCCCTGCTGCCTTGGCAGCCACAAGGAATCTGCCTTCTGTTTGGAATGAAGTCACCAGGGCATAGCAGATTTAAGCTGCAAGGACATCCAGGATACAGGATGCTCTCTTGGCAAAGGCAAGAGCTTTTCTGCAACGGTCTCACAAAGCAAATTTCAATAGTCATGTTTCCCCAGTTTTCCTGTGTCCAAGGGCCCTTTAACAGTTAGCTACAGGAGGTGTCAGGCAAGAGAGAGAAAGGGAGGAAATTTGGGAGCACATCAAAATATAGATATAGATACATTGGTCCCTTCTGACAGATGGGCAGATGCCTTTGTCTATGTCTCTAGCACAGTCCTGGGAACTATTGGCCAACAGCTTCTTAGAAACAGTCCCCAACCCTTTCAACTTAACAGCGATCCCTCTCTTCTCTTTTTATACCATACTGAATTGTTCTCTAATTGCTTCATTGATGTTAGCTACCACCACCATATGTCCCAGGAGCTAGGTGGTACAGTGGATGGAGATAGAGCTCTGAGCTCAAAAGCAGCCTCAAGTACTTACCAGCTAATGTGACCCTGGGAAAGTCACTTAACTATTGTCTGTCTCAGTTTCCTCATCTGTAAAATGAGGTTAATAATAGCACCTACCTCCCAGCTTTGTTGTGATGCTTGTAAAGTGCTTTGCCAAACTTAAAGTACTACACACATGCTACCACCACTACTACTACTACTACCACCACCACCATCACATCTCCAATAGTCCTGATCTATATCTTGCCACTGGACCCAGATGGCTCAAGCGAAGAAAGTGAGGCTGGTAACTTTGCACAGCCCTCACTCACTTAAATCCAATTCACTTGAAAGTCATGGCATCACCTTCCTGATGTCATGGTCCTCTTCGAGAACAAAGGATAAATAACAACTACTACCACCACCACCACCACCACCACCACCACCACCATCACCACCACCACTAGCACCACCACCACTGCTACTACTACTACTACTACTACTACTACTACTGCCCCAACCTCATCAGACTATAAGATCCTCAAGGGTTCAGAGATCTTGCCTGATACTAAAATTAATAAACTCATATTTCTATAGTGCTATGAAGATTGCAAAGTGCTTTCTTCACAACAACCCTGGGAGGCAAGAACTACAAGTAGTGTTTGTTCCATTTTACAGACAGAGGAAAGTTTCAGAGAAATTAAGTAATTTACTTACTGTCACACAAATGGTCATAATGATGAAAATAATGATATCAAATACTCATATTTCTATAGCCCAGAAAGTAGCATAGAGTATAAGATACAGAGCTGGCTTTGGAGTCAGGAAGTCTTGGGCTCAAGTCCTGACTCTGACACATACCGGTAATGTGACTTCCCCACTCCTTTGTGCTCCTAGGTACCTCTGTAAGAGTCTAAGTAATATCGTAGGCTCTGATCTACATTGGTAGGGGGAGTTTTCTCACAGAAAATCCTCTGTACCAATGAAATTGTAAGTCCAGTACAAAAAAATATTTTTTCTACCACACTAATATTTACAAAACACTTTCTTCATGATAATTTTATGAAATAGACACTAGAACTGAAAGAGATTAAGTAACCCAACCAGTTTCACTCAGGGAGGCAGCAGGGTATAGCTAGAGGCTCTGACATCAGAGGACCTGGATTTAAATCCCACTTTTGATACTTATTACCTGTGTGACCTTGGGAAGTCATGTAACCTCCACAGACCTCAGTTTTCTCATCTGTAAAATAAGGGGGTTAGATTAAATGGTCTCTTTGGTCCTTTCTAGCTCGGAATGCATGATTCTATTATTCTCTTAAGTGTTAAGTGTGAGTTGTTGTTCTTCAGTCATTTTTCAGTTGTGTTTGACTCTTTGTAACTCGATTTGTATTTTTCTTGGCAAAGATACTGGAGTGGTTTGCCATTTCCTTCTCTACGGGGAAATTTATTTTGTTTTTTATTTTTTATTTTTTAATTTATTTTTATTTTATTTATTTATTTTTTATTTTATTTTATCTTTATTTTAAAGATGAGGAACTAAGGCAAAAAAGGGTTAAGTGACTTGCGCAGGGTCACACAGCTAATGTCTGAGGTCAGATTTGAACTCATGAAGATGAATCTTCCTGACTCCAGGTCCAGCACTCTATCCAGTGAGCTACCTGACTGCTCCATAAGTGTTGGTACCAGGATTCAAACCCAGGTTACACGAAAGACACAATCTTGCTTCACATAAGGAGGAATTTCCTAACCATGAGACCTATCCAATGATGAAAGGAACTGCTTCAGAAAGCATGAGTTCTCTAGCTCTGACAGGGTTCAAACAAAAACTGGTTGACCATTTATCATGGATGCTATGGAAGGGATTTCTATGCTGGGTGGGAAATTGGAATAGATGTCTTTTCTGATGCCCTCTAATTCTAATATTCTAAAAATTCAAGTCCAATGTTCTTTCTTCTACCTCTATCTACATTTCCTCTTGGTTTTTTTTTCTCCTTTAGCAGGGCTGGGTACAGGGCTGGGCAAATAAAAGGTATTCGATATAAGTCTTGTTAGTTGTAACCTTCACTTGAGCAAGTGTCATTTATCAAAACATGCCAGTGTATATGACAAAACAACCAACCATTTGAAAAGCCTACCTTGGGCTTACCACGAAAAAGAAGACAGCTTTCAATCAGCAGCTATACCCATAATAACCGATTATTATTCTCTTTGAAGGGCCCAGCTGATACATTACTTAAACACCATATGACAGATTTTCCTTCTAATTTACTGGAATTGAAGGCCAGGGGCAGGCGCATTTCAGGAAGGACATTGACAATTTGAAGAAGGGAGCAAGCTGAATGACAGGGGTGCTCAAATGCATGCCAAAGAAGAATTGCTTGAAGAAACTCTAATGACAAAATCATAGGGTTTATACCCTTGTAAGTCATCACTCCTGTAAAAAACTGTTCTTGTTGCACTGCAGAAAACACTAGCCTATTTTCAGGGGCATAACACAAGAAAGGACAGAAAAGCTAACGAGAGCCACAGGAAGGAGCCCCTGTAACAAGAGCTAACATTTACATAGTGCTTTAAGGTTTGCAATACTCTTTACATGTATCTTAGCTGATCCTCAAAACAAGCTCATGAGGGAGGGCTAATTATTATCTTCATTTTACAGATGAGGAAACTGAGGCTAGGAAAGGTTAAGCGATTTGCCCAGGATCACACAGCAAGTATCTGAAGAAAGTCTGATTCCAAGTGCTCTATCCACTGCACAACATAGCCCAAAGCCTTGGATAAACTAGAGAAGAAAAGGTTTAGTGATAGAGGAGAACCAGAGAGTTGTCATCAAGCATTTAAAGGGCTGTCACATCAAAGAGGGATTATACTTGATTTGGCTGGCCCCAGAGGGCATAACTATCAGCCAGCGGTAGAAAACTGCACATTGAAAGACTTCAGATCAATATAAGGAAAACGGGCCAAATAATTAGAGCTGTCTAAAAGCATAATGGATTGTCTTTGGGAGGTAATGAGCTTCCCGTTCATCAATGGAGGTCTTTATTGGAAATCCTCATCCCTGGAGCGGAGCCCAGGTGACCATTTTGCTGGAATGTTGTAGAAGAGATTCCTGTTCATACAGAAGTTTAACTGGACAATGTCTGCAGTCCCTCCCAGCTCAGAGATTTGCTTTTTCTTTTGGACTCCTCCATAAAGGAAATTCAGGTGCTATTAATTCATACAGCTAACCAAGTGATGCAGTGGATATAGCATAGAAACTGAAGTTAGGAAGACCTGAGTTCAAATCCCGCCTAAAACATGTATTTCGTGTGTGACAATTAAGAAGTCATTTAACCACTTCAGTCTGCTTCATTTTCCTCATCTGTAAAATAAGGATAAAAATAGCCCTTACTTCCCAGGGTTGTTGTGAAGATAAAATGAGATAATATTTATAAAGGGCTTTTCAAACTTTAAAATGCTTTATAAATTATATCATCATGATCATCATGATGTCAGTCCCACATCATGCTCAGGATTCCCATAGGTCAGTATCATGCAATAGCCAGGCCCTCAGCACCAAGAAGTTAATCCATGAGTCACACCAGCAATATATCAGACCCTTTCCCTTGCTATTTCCACCCAAGGCTTTGGGATCCTCTACTGTGGCTCCAGTTTCCCCCTTCATTTCTGAATCTTTTCTTTTACTGTCACAGAAAATACCCCTTCAGACTAGTCGTACAACAAAGGCTTTTTTTTTTTTTTTTTACAAATGGGATGATTTCTGTGAGTATAAACTGTAATCACACTGGTAATTACTGGTCCGTGGAATCTATACTGAGTGCAGTTTGGTGCAGTTTAGGAAGGAAATCCTAATTCAGGAGCCCACAGTTGTGGATTCAGTTCAATTCAACAAGCAGTTATTATGCACTTATTATATTCCAGGCATTATGGATAGCATGGTGCTTTGATGGCAAAGACCTGAATTTTCCTGCTCCAGAGCCTCATACAGTGCATTGCACACAATGTAGACATTTAACAAATGTTTGAACTGAGCATTCTATATGCAAATGTCCCTTTCCATGTTGTCATTCTATGTTCTAAAGTCCCTTTCAGCTCCCCAATTCTGTGATTCTCTGACTTCCATGTTCCTCACTCCCTCTCCCAGCTCAAACTGGCCTGCACAACACCACTCACCCACCTCCCACCCCCCCATGAGCTACCAAGCTGTTCACAAAGGTCTAATTTGGTCCCCAACTCCTACTAAACTGTCATGAACTGTCCTCTGTCTCCCTCCTTAACACCAACACCCTGCTTTGCCTTATTATTCCAGATCTGCCTCCTAGTACAGCAAGGACGCTTCATAGCTATCTGGCATAAATCTCATAGTTTATTAGCACAAACAATTGTTAGCCACCAACTGTCAAAATCCTGCCCCTACCTTTCCATTAACATTTTGAAACGGTTCTTTTACCTTCCTAATATCCCTTGTTTTCTTTATCACCTGCAGCCATAATGGTACCTTAAACTCATTTGTTATTCTAAAGGCTGTAGCGTATGATTTGTACATAACCAAAATGTTCCTGGAGTATTTCAAATACATTCTTTCATTGCCCTCAATCCAACCACACCAAAAGATCACATAGAGCAGCTTAACTAATGCAGACAAGAAGAAAGAGAAAAACCTGAAATTTAATAGTAGATCTCACTTATATTTTGTCTTCAAGTTTCATAATAACTCACTTCGTCTATAAATGCAAAGGTAAAAGTATTGTTTTCATTCTTACATATGGGGAAACTGACACTCAGAAGTAAAGTAATTTTGCCCAAGCTCAGCTAGTGAGAGAAAAGATACTAAAACCCAGGTTTTCTGGCTCCAAATCCATTGCTCTTTCCACTATACCCCATCTCTTCTTAAGATAATCTACTTATCTTTTTTTTTACTGCATATTTACAACCAACTCTCAGTTACACACACCATCTGACCAGTGGCATAAATAATCAGAAAATATTCAGAACATATTAAGTAACAATTTGCAAGAGCATCGGATTTTCCTTCCTATTTCAAGAGACTTTTCTCAGAAATATGCTCAGTGACAGAAGGAAGGCAGTTTGTAATTTTAAATTTCCATTAGCTAATAAGTACTCAAAGTAGACTGGATGGATGCTTGGAATATCATTCAGACCTGTAGAACCATAAATGTTTATTCCTGTTGTGGAGTCACAGATGTTCATTGATCAACAGAAACAGAAGGGACCTCGGAGGTAAACCAGTTTAAACGCTTTGTTTTACAGAAAAGGAAACTGAAGCAGAGAGAGGGAAAGTAACTTGTCCAAGGTCACATGGGGAGTTACCGGAAGTGCTAGAAGAGGACCCCAGACCCAGAGGAGAGTACAGCGCTCTTTCATTATCTACAATGCACTTATATTTCCAGATCTTCGTTCTGATTAAGGGAACTAAGGAAGATCTACTGCTCAGTAGGTAGTCTGGTTCAGATGTTGAGGTCAATACCTCTCCCACTTTCATTTAGGTCTATTCTTTCCTCCTCCTGAGATTTCAGCCCTATTCTTCCTCCCTCCTTTCCCTTTTCCCTTTTCTCCCCAGGGAGGAATGTAACCATTCTAAGCCTAATTTGTAGTCTCGTTCAATGCAATCTCTCTGCCAAATCAAAGTGTTTATAAGAAAATCGCATCACCAGCATGGCTGACATCAATTACACCCCCCTGAGAAAAATGTGCCTTGTCACCGAAAAACCTGCTGGCATTCTTTACCGTGGATTGGCTTTATTGAAACATTGAGCTAAAGAAAAATTATTTGCAAAGAATTCTTTACACACTGGGGTACCTTTCTGGGCATGCTTTCTATTTCTATTTCTGTGTAGTTCTCCTAAAAGGGCACATGAGTCCTGTAGTCAGAAGAGCACTACACACCTGATTGGGGTTCTGGATCATCTCTGTACCTCTCTGGGCCTTTGTCTTGTATTGCAGTAATAAAGGGAACAAGAAGAAAAGAATTTATACTTTGGAAAAATGTTTTTTTTTAAACCAGGATATAGCAAGGTGAGGCATAATTAAATTTTCCAGAGGAGGAAAATAAGGTCCAAAGAGAAGAGACATACCCAAAGTCTGCATCTAATTATCAGCAAGCAGAGGAATATACTGTACTAGGAGCTTTTTTTGTGCAACATTAATATGAGTCTGAAGAAGATTTTTGGACTACAGGAGATGAGTCTAGAGAAAACACTTCTTATCCCTATTTTAGTTCTAAGCTCAATTCAAGTACTCCTTTTTATATGAGGCCTTTTCTGATCCCCATTCCCACACTATTTGAGATTATCACCGCTTTATCCTGTTGATATCTTTTTTGGAAATAGTTGTTTACATATAATCTCTTATATTAGATTGTAAGCTCCCTGAAAGCAGGGACTATCCTTTTCCTTATTTGTATCCCTAGCACTTAGCACAGAGCCTGGCACATAGTAGATACTTAACAAATGCTTATTGAACTTGATTTGGACCCCAGCTGCCCTTGCTTCCTTCCCAAAATTTTACTTTGCATTTATTATGCATGTACTTACATGTGTATATATTATCTCCACCAATGAAATATAAGGTCCTCAAAGGCAAATACTATTTCACTTTGGTCATTGTATTCTCATTTGCTTAGCACAGCACCTTGCACGGAGGAGGTACTTAATAAATGCTCGATGATTGATTTCTGTGATTAGTTCCAATGTTATCCTTTTAAGGATGGGGAAACCAAGAAGAAGAGAGGGAAACAGACTTGACCAAAGTCACTCAGCTAATTAGTGACAGAGCTGAGACAAGCACCTGGGTCCCACAACTCCTGCTGCAACCCTCTTCCCATCCAACCCCATCACTTATGCAAATACAATTATTCCAGTGTTTAAGCCCCGGTGTATACAGTTCAAAATATATTTACTTATTCTTTTATGTTTTCTCTTTATTGATCTTCATTATCATCTCTGATCGTCCTACTTTCTCCCTTGGCAATTTTATTCACTCCAACAATTTCAACTATCCCTTCATGGTGGAGTGGAAAGGAGCATGGATTTGGAGTCAACAAATCTGGGCTCACATCTTAGCTCTGCTGCTTACTACTTGTGTGACCTTGGGCAAGTCACTTGAACTCTTTGGGCCCTAATTCCTCATCTGTAAAAGGAGAGATAGCCTCTAACGTCCCCTATAGTTTTAAAATCTACGATCCATCCAGATGACTCTCAAATTGACTTCTTCAATCCTGACCTCTTTCCAAAGCTCCATGCCATCACCAATTGCCCACAGAATATTCACCTGGATCTCCCTGAGGAAAGATCAAATTCAATTTGTCTGAAGCCAAGCTCCTCCTTCTGACTTCATTATGGTCAATCATGCCACCAAGTCTCCTGTGTTTGAAAATGGTGTTATCTGTGACCCTTTCTTCTCCCTCACTTCTTATATCAAATCAGGTACCAGCTCCTGAATGCAACCCCTCTCCTATCTATACCTCTCTACTCTAGTCTCATTCCTGTCTTTCTGGAATTATGCAAAATTCAAAGCTATAACTACAGTAGGGCCATCAGGGCTTTGCTCCAGTGTGCCGATGTTTAGAGAACACATATGGCTTCAGCAAACAGAAATAAGTGAGCTTGCCACCTAGTTAGCAAGAATAATTAGTTAAAATAGGAAGCTACCAGATGGCAGGATTTCTCCCCCCTGCAACTACACCCCAGGTGAGTTCCTCCTGCCTGGTCTCCTTAGCTCCTCCTCCCTGGCAGCAGTCTTCCCAGCAGCTGTTTTTTTCATATCCCTCTCCTCCAATGAAGCTAGAGTTCCATGATCGAAAGTCTCTCCTCCCCCATCCAAATGACCTTTTCTTTAAAAAGTGACTTGAGTCTGAGGCTAGATTTAAGCCTAAGTCTTCCTAAGTTCAGCATTCTATCCAACTCTATCTTTGCAACACAGCTTTTTCCAGAATATAAATACTAGCTTTGGGTTGTAGAGAGAATAATTTCACCTGAATAAAATGTTGGGAGAAAAGACAGGCAGAAGGATACAGTGGGAAGAGCCTTGAATTTTAAGTCAGAAGACCTGGGATTGAATTCCAATTTTACTATTTATTACCTGAGTAACATTGGGTTAGCCACTTCACTGATCTGAATCTGTATTTCCCTGTCTGCAAAATGCACAGTCTAGATATGATCTCAAAAATTCCTTCCCGTTCTAACATTGACGATCCAATGAAAAGAAGCCAGCTGGACCCAGGGTGAATGGTAAGATAGGAGACCTGGAATAGAAACTAAGGAAGGAAAAGGGAAGATGGAGATGGGAATTGGATCTATGATTTAATTGGTATAAAGAATTCCTAATTAAGGCAATAACCTTCTACCAATGCAGGTCAGCATCTTTTCCACATCTTAGAGTCTTCAGAAGTTGCATAGATACTGCTAGGTGGGAAGCAAAGAGGAAAGGATTGAGGACTTGGAGTCAGGAAGACCTACGTCCCTCAGATATCACCTCAGATACTTAATAGCTATGTGACCCTGGACAAGTCATCTGGACAAGTCTCTCTCTGCCTCAGTTTCCTCATTTGTAAAATGGGGATAATAATAGCAATGACCTCACATGGTTATTGTGAAAATCCAATGAATAAACCATATGTAAAGCACATTAAAGTTCTATATAAATGCTAGTTATTATTATTACTTTTATAGCACTGAGAAATTAAGTGGTATGTCCAGTCACACAGATAACATGCATCAGGGGTAGGGCTTGAACTCTGCTCCTCCTGGTTTTAAGGCCAGCTCTCTATCCATTACTGTATAAGGAAGAACAAAAATTCACTTTTCTACCCCCAACCAGATTGCCTCTTCCCTCCTCCACCCCAGTTTTCCTTATGTGTGTATCTTTGTCTCTGCTACCTATTAGGTTAGAGGAAGAGCTGTCCCCCAACTCTGACAAACAATCACTTAGAGACACTTCTATTAAGGCCCAGTAGCCTTAAGGAGCAGGCATATTTCAGGAAGGATAGATTCCTCCTCCTCCCCCCTCTCCAAAGTTCTATTGTGCTCTAGCACACACACACACACACACACGCGCGCACGCACACACGCGCACACACACACACACACGCATGCACACACACACCCTTCCTTTAAATAACTGTCTTTCTCCTGGTCCTTGTGCCTCAAATGTATAACTCAAAAAGGACTGATGATACTAAATGTCAACACTACCTTCCTCTCTTTACTAAATCAGCTCCCTGGGTTTTGATGGCTCTGAATGAATATAAATAACAATTGTTTCTGTTCTGGCCAAAAACCCTGAGAGTCTTCCCCTTCTGGTTTAATATTTTTTTTTTTGAGTAGACAAACTAGACCATCTTTTGTCTTATTTCTTACCTAGCCTTAAATCACTGAATGGCTGTTGCCTCAGACAAACTGAGACCCGGGAAAGACCTTAGCTTAAAAAGGCCAAGTTGTCCCACTGTATCTGGAATCATCTGTAGTCATCCTGACCTGTGTCTTGTCACTGGACTCAAATGACCCTGGAGGAAAGAGTAAGGCTGGTGATTTTTTTCCAGCCCTGCCTCACTTAAAGGAGAAACAACAACAACAAATCAGCTCCCTATCGATGCAAAGAAAGGAAAAATTAGCCCATTCTAATGGGACAAAAATAATCATAGGTCATTTAGACTCTATAGTGATCGACCTACCACATGCCATTTATTCTGGAGCATAAAATATCAGGATAAAGGAAAGGGAATTATTTGGCTGAATAAGAAAGGAAGTTTGGTATGGTAGGAAGAATATTGGACAGAGACAAAATATTTGTATTCTATTTCTTTGATTTGCACTGCTTGTGTTAACTTGGGTAAATGACAACCTTCTTGGGTCTCAGTTCTTTGTATATAAAATTAAGGTTTTGGATACATGATCTTTGGATACATGAATTTGTTTTAAAAAAAAAGCTCCATATTTCAAATACTCCAGTCTATGATGTCATAGTAAGTAACAGCTTGTGGGGGTAAGGGAGAGAAGGGGAGAATCACCACAAATAGATGAACAAGAACAAAGGTCACAAAGGATTCCAGGCAAAGAGGATTCCAATTTTGCCATCAGACAGTCCAATGGGAAGAGATAGAGATATTCAGGAACTTGGCAGGGTCAAAAAAAAAATTACTTTGGTGCATTTCACATTTCCACAGCCAAAGCTTTCATACAATGAGTAAGCTTGGTGCTGCTGTTTCTTGACCCCAATCTTGTGCATCATGGACAAAGGCCTGTATGGACTGACCTTCACATCCCAGAGGGTCTAGCTATCTGAAGGGAAAACAAGCCAATCAGGAAGCTCCAGTACTTGGTTGCAGATGTCACATGGTGGCTCCACCAGAAATACACTACCTGCTTTATGCTAATCCCTGCTGGCTTGGGAGTAGACCCAGGCTAAAAGCCTTACCTTAGCCAGGTCTGCCATTTTTGTCACCCTCCCAGTGTATCTACAGGATAATAATGCAGTAGATAAAGACATAGTGTGGTGAAGTGGAAGCAGTGTCAGAATTCCTGGGTCCACAGCCCATACCAACATTTGCTAGGTATCCTTGGGCAAAGTACTTACATCTCTCTTGGTCTTGATTTCCTCATCAATAAGGGAATCAGACTAGTCAGGGGTGGGGAATCTGCACGCTTGAGGCCACATGTGGTTTTCTAGGTCCTCAGGTGTGGCCTTTTGACTGAGTCCAAATTTTACAGGACAAATCCTTTTATTAAGGGGATTTGTTCTGTGAAGTTTGAATTCAGTCAAAGGGCTGCACTTGAGGACCTAGAAGGCCACATGTGGCCTCAAGGCCACAGGTTCCCCACTCCTGGACTAGATGATCTCTAAGGCTTCTCCTGGATCTAAATCTTCTGATTAAAAAATATATGATAATATTAGATAATATAATAATTTAACATAATAATACATTGTATTATATAAGTAATATGCTATAATGATAGATATTCATTAACAAGAGGATGAGAAGTCTCATGGCTTATCAGAATCAGAGGTGGTCTTGGGAGGCAGGAAGGCCTGGCCTCAAATCGTGCTTCTGATTCCTATTAACTATGTGAGCCTGGGCAAGTCACTTAACCTCTCTGTGGCTCACCCAGTTTTCTGAGGCTCCAGAACAGTTGCGTGTCTGCATAGATGGAGATAGTTTCTTTCCTAGGAGTTCCCTACACTGATGAAATAACAGATCTTGACCAAAAGGAAAGAGAAAAAAAAGAAAAAAGAAAAGAAATGAGCAGAAGGGGGGAAAAAAACTAAGAAGATTTAGTCTGCAATGATACTAAATTGTCAGAACCTTTATTGACAGAGATAAGAATAATATAGGGAGCATAGAAAACTGTTACCGAATAACAATACTACTACACTGATACAACACTTCACCATTCATATGGTCCTTTTCTCAGAATAATAGTGAGTGAGGTAGCACCTATCTCAGATAACTACCTGCGATTATCTCCAGTTTGCATTTTAGGAAAACTGAGAAGGGCTAGAAACCAAAGCCAGGTATTCTGAATCCAAGCCCTCTGCTCATCTCATTTCACCATGTCACCTCCTTATCTATATTCTAATTATGTGGTTGGTTGGCTGGTTATTGCTATTGTTGTTATGCTATACACTGGAGGTGGGATAAGATGGCCATCTTCTCCAAGTAAGACACTTTAGCATGACTATGCTGAATAGCATAGGGAGGGGGGAGAAGAAGAATTAGCAAAACCAGCTGTGATTTTTAATGAGTGGAGCCCTAGTGGGCCATCCCCTTTCTTTACTCTCTGAACAAGATTTTGGAGACTGCCTCCCTCTTTCCAGGCAAGGAAAGCTGCAGTTATCAGTCATCAACACTTCTTTAATGGAGGCTAATGGAAATATCCCACTGATGCACACAGCCTTAACCAATCTACACCTCCTTCATGCTCAGATGACTAAAGCATGTGAAACCCTGCAGAGTGGTCTTCCTTTTAAAATTCCTTTTATTTTTTTATCTTAGCCCTAACATACCTAAGAGGATAGGCTCATAGATTTAAGAGTTGGAATGGACGTCAGAGGCCATCTACTACAACCCCCCACTTTTTACAGATAAGGACACCGAGGCACAGAGTGATTAAATGACTTGTCCAAAGTCACACAGGTAGTAATTGGCAGAGCTGGGATTTGAACCCAGATCACCTGACTCCAAAACTAGCATTCTTTTATTTATACCATGCTACCCACATCATGCTGCCTTTCAGGTTGGACCCAAAACATTGTTTCAGTTTTCTCATTTTCCACCAGCCTCCTCACTGAAAAACATTGAGAAGATGACAACTTTCTTCAATCTCTCGGTATGTCCAGACATGTGTGTATGTGTACACAATATAAATATAAATCAAGGAAGGAGGGATCCTTACCCTCACATTCAACTGGAGACATGACCTGAACCACCTCAGACCCAGAAGAGAGAGAGAGAGAGAGAGAGAGAGAGAGAAGAAGAAGAAGAAGAAGAAGAAGAAGAAGAAGAAGAAGAAGAAGAAGAAGAGATTTCAAATCCCAGATAAATTATCTAGGTGACCTTAGATAAATCACTTAATCTCGTCTGTAAAATGAATGGTTTGGGATAGATGGTCTCCATGCTCCCTTCCAGTCCTAAATCCTTTACAATTTACAAAGTCCCTTAAAGGTAGATAGTGTAGGCATTATTAACCCCATTTAGCATGTGAAGAACCTGAAATTTAAAAAATTGAAGTGGCTGGCCCGTGATCACACACATAGGAACTGGAAGAGCTGAGATTTGAACCCAGATCTCCAGACTCTCAATCCAGTGCTCTCTCTCTCTCGCTCTCTCTCTCGCTCTCTCTCTCTCTCTGCTACTCTGTCCTCACTCAAAGCCTTTTTATTCTGCTCCACTCAGACATGCTTTCAAAGTCAATTTGAAAAAGAAGCTGGTTGGATTCCTTTTAAGTTTCATTCTCTGCCCTTTTACACTTGAAATGAGAAGGAAAGAGAGGGATTCATCCCAGAAACATTCTGTTCAAGCGTCTCCAACTCCCCAGAGGAACCAGGATTTTGGCTGTTAGCTTCCAAAGCAAATAAAGTGCATCTAATCCAAGTGTTCCCAGGCTGGCATGTCCTTGTACCTAATCTCCACAGAATACCCTACAGTTAGCCCCTGGAGTTTAGCTCGAGGTTTTTTCTTCCCCCTTATCACTTTTTTAAACCCTTAAGCTTTAGTAACATGCTTAAAAACCTGCTAACACAGATGATGTTATCAGTGAACTTGTCCTGAATAACATTTCTATACTATGTTTCAACTATGAGACTAAAATTAAGAAAATTTCAAGGTCCACATAACTCAAGAGCTCAGCCATGAATTCTCCTTCCTTTGACCTTGTACAAAATCTCTCTCAAAACCTCCCCTACAAGTACTCTCAGTCGTTATCAGTTCAAGGTTAATGATATGACAATTCCTTATACAATTGTAGTTTCAGTTCCTTATTTTATCCAGTACTACCTTAAAATGACACATTTTTCCTCCTCTTCCTCAGTCCTAAGGTAATTTAAAATAAATTATTTCTAAAATATCAAATTATTTTTTCCATTAGACTACCAGAATAAAAAATGTGGAGGTTTTTTTGGGGGAGGGGGTGTGATGAAATACTGGCTATAGTTATCAGAGGGAATGAAAGCAAATGTTGTTGGTACATGGTGGCTTCAGATTCTATCACAAACAGGATATGGAAATTACAAACTAAGAAAGGTAGCGGGAGCATTACAGAATATGAAATGTCATCCTCAGTAAACACCATCCTGAAAACAACATTCCTTTCCCCCTTGGACATGCCTACATACTCCCTGTTCAGCAGGGTTCTAATGACCCCTCCATATGGTATCAACCTTGGCAGAATAATTTGGCTTCTTTAGAAGAAAAGATAACTAATTCAACTTGCCAAGAGTCTGTAAGGGGCAAAAATTCTCAAGTCCAGCCTCTGAAAAGAGCAGAAACAGCTCATAGAAAGGGCGATGGCTAAGTCAGATTTGAAGCCACTGATCACACCTGCTCCTGGATACACATTTGAGTTTCTAGTATTTCTCTTGGGCCTGAGGCGTTCATTCACCTGTGAATGAACAACCAATATAGAAGCAATTAGCCAAACCCAGAAGCCATGTCTGAAACATATTAAAGCTCAAAATGTCTTGCCCTCTCTTTTGCTGCACCTACCAATGTTATCTACGGAAACAGATACCAAGCAAGGAGTACACATAAAATCTTTGTGCATCATGGCTAACTTCAAAGAAAAACTATAAAAATCATTTCTAAAAATACTATATTTACAGGTAGTGTTCCCTGGTTGACTCATCCCCCTCTATGGCCTTTAACATTGTGGATGTTAGAAACTTACTGGAATGGCCAGAGATGCTGAATCCTCTTAATTCTAATGCCTTCCCTGTGTTCATTATTTCCAGTTTATTCATTTTATAACTTGTTTGTACATAACTGTGTATACATTGTCTCCCCATTAGACTGTGAAGGACTGCCTTTTGCCTTTCTTTGTATCCCTAGCTCTTAGCATAGTGCCTGGCACATAGTGGGTGCTTAATAAAGCAAATGTGCCAGTGCCTGGCATGTAGTGGGTGTTTAATAAATATTTATTGACTTTAAAATTTCATACAATTGTCCTAGGATCATAGAACACAGAATGTCAAAGTGAGAAAGGATCTTAGAATGTTAGAGCTGAAATGTACCTAATTATATAGTTTGTCAAAGCAAGAAGGTACATTAGAGATCAAGCTCCTTCCCCTATCCCTAACCCCACTTTTTTTTTTATAAATGACAAAACTGAAGCCGAGAGAGATGAAATATCTTCTCTCCAAGGTCACAAAACTAACCAATACCAGAACCCAATCCAGTGTTCTTTCTATTTTATCCAGAATCATTTCATCTCCCACTCTGCAGGGTGTATAAAAGCCAATGATTTTATTTTTTAATTTTGAAAAAAGTTCTTTTAAAGGGTTTTCTAAATTTAAAACCTTTTATGAAAAAATGCAACCTATATAAAGATAACTAAGATCTGTTGAAGCTCAAAGATGACATCATAGGATAGGGATCATAGCTGCTAATTATATAGTATTTGAGATAATATATTCATGTAACCTTTTTAGAAAAAAAATTATAAATAGCTCACCAAAAACTGTGGAGCCTCTATCAGGGGTTCATTCTAATGGCATTTCCAAGGGCTCTTCTATAGATTATTTTAAAAGAAAGATACTCTACCCTAGGGGAATCAGCATTCAGTTAATCCAATGGATAATGAACATTAAACAAGCAATGATGTTGAATAGTGAAAAGAATACCGGATTTAGAGAAGACCTGGGTTGTTATATCAACTCTGTCACTTACTACCTAGAATTATCTAGGTGATACAGTGCAGAGGTCACTGCACTTAGTCAAGAAGATTAGAGTTCAAATGCTGCCTCAGACACTTATTAGCTATGTGTCACTTAACCTCTCTGTACCTCAAGCTTCCTCATCCGCAAAGTAGAAATAGTATCACCTACCTCCCACGGTTGTTATGAGGAACAAATGAAATAATATGTAAAGCACAGAGCAAATCTTAAAGTACTAATAAATGTTAGTTATTACTATTGCTTCTATATATTATATATCTATATTTATATGTCGAGCAATCCCTTAATTTCTTTCAGTCTCAATTTTCTTTATAGATAAAATGGGGATAATGAAATTTGTACCACCTGCCTCCAGGGGTGTTGTGAGGATCAAATGAAATAAGGCTTGTAAGGAGATTTGGAACCATAAGATGTTATAGAAATGTCAACTATTATTATTATTTTTGTTGCCATCATAATCATCCTCAAAAGGTTCCTTGCTTTGATTTTCATGCTGGGGATTAGTATCTTTAAAGATAGAATACTTATTAACAACATGATAAATAAGAGACTTAATCAGTCCCATTGTCTACCTGTAAGTCTGAATAAATGGAGCCAAGCCCTGGAGTTTCCCTAAAAATATAAGGGTTCCAGGTGGGAAACAGAGATTGTTGTGAACAGGGGTGTGCTAGTAAATGTCTACCCATTCTCAGGAAGAGAGAGAGGAAGGGGGGAATGCATAGCATAACACACTTTTAAGTTTGATCTGCAATATTAACATTTTCTCCCTCATTTTCTTGAGTCTAGACAATCAACAGAACATTAAATCAAGCTCTGATTTGTAGCATTTGCCAATTTCCAAGGTTCATATGCTCAGAGTGGAAATTACTGGCTCTAGTACACACTGCTGCTGCTGGTGCCATAAACAAGTGTGTGTGTGTGTGTGTGTGTGTGTGTGTGTGTATATATATATATATATACAGAGAGAGAGAGATAAGTAGTAGAAGTTTCAAGATAATTAATTACTATAGGCAAGTAGAAGTTTCAAGATAAAACTGAAAGGGTGCTGGATCTGTAAAAAGAGGACCTGGGTTGAAATTCTGACCTTGATATTCACTACACATGTAATACTAAGCAAATCATTTAGCTTTTCTGCCTCATTTTCCTAATCTATAAAATCAAAGAGTTGAACTACATTACTTCTAAGGTGTTTTCTAATTCTAAGTATAGACACTACAGTAACAAAAATATTTTTTAAATACAAAGTTCATACAAAAACAAAAGCATACATCTGTGTCTGATTTATGATGGATTGCCTCTGAGATAAAATGCAAACTCCTTGGTTCAGTACTTAAAGCCCATGATAATGTCTCCAGACTATCATTCCAGGTATGAGTACACCTCACACAATCTGATACAAACAAAGTGAACTATTGCTGTTCCCCAGATGTGATATTCCATTTCCCACCTCCATACCTTTGAACAAGTTGCCCCCATACCTGGAATGCTTTCCCCCCTCACCTCTGTCTCATAAAATCTCTAATTTCCTTTAAGGTGCAGCTCAGGCATGCCATCAATTGGGGAATGGCTGAACAAGTCGCGATGTATGATTGTGCTGGAATACTATTGTTCTATAAGAAATGATGAGCAGGATGCTTTCAGAAAAACCTGGAAGACTTACATGAACTAATGCAAAGTGAAGTGAGCAAAACCAGGAGATCATACGCAGCAATATTGTTACAATGACCAACTTAGCCACTCTGATCAAGCCAATGATCCAAAACAATTCCAAAGAACCCATGACAGAAAATATTTCCTACCTCCAGAGAGAGAAATGATTAATTCCGAGTACAGATTGAAGCATATTTTTTTAAATTTTCTTTAGTTTTCTTGCTTTTGTGTGTTTTTGCAACATGGATAATATGGAAATATGTTTTGCATGACTTCAAAACTGTAACTGGGAAATATTTAGCAATATAAATATAATAAACATAAATATTTTTTAAAGTGCAGCTCAGGTACTCAGTCCTACAGAAGGCCTCTCCTAATCTAAGCATATGTTAATGATTTTCCCCCACCCCTGAAATTACTCTGTATCTACTCATAATATATACTTTTACTAGAGGCAGCATGGCATGATGGCTAGAGAACTGTCTTCAGAGTCAAGACGGCCTAGATTCAAGTACTTCCTCTATCATATATCAGCTGTGGGACTCTGGGTATCTCTCAATGCTTTAGGCAAACCTCTCACACTAGGAACTGAAAGCACAGGTGATAATCTACATTGGCAAAGGGAGTTTCCTATAATAATAAAGTTACAGGCCTGGAATAAGTGACAAAGAAAATTAGGGTGAGAATGAAAGACTGAGAGAAAGAATAAGGGAAGGAGACCTCCCCTTCCCCCAATTATTTTTACAATATACTTAAGCATGTACATGTTTTCTGTCTCTATAAGAAGTAGACTCTTGGAAGACAATGAGTTTCTTTCTGGTCTTTGTATTTCCAGAACCTAGAACAATGCCGAGCACAAAGTAAGCACTCAATAAATACTTGTTGACTCAAATTGTATCACCATGAATATCAGATCCCACTGTACATCAAGCCTATAGCAGATGGCTTTTCCCCCTCCAAATACTAGGGGAAAACTAAATTCAGAAAAAGGAAAACAATCGATCCCAAGACTAAATCAAATATAGCACTACACTGAATCTGGTAATAAAGTCTCAAACAGTTAAATTAAAAAACTCTATTAAAAGTTTCAACCCATTAGCCTTTCTATAAATTGCAAAAATTTCAGCTAATTCCAGAGCTCTCCAACGAATCATCTTCTGCAATATGGCTGGTAACTTTTACATAAAAATTGAAACACTTTTGTGACTTTGCAACGGGTCAACCAAAATGGTGAGGATCAACATAAGACCTGGGGATATTAAGTTAGAAGAAGAAAAGATTTACAGGGGAACAGGGTTGGGAGAAACATTGCAGCTCTTTTCAAATATCTGTGGAAGACAGATTAGATTTATTCTTCTTGGTTCCAGGAAGCAGAAATGAATGGAAGGTACAGAAAAGAAGATTTTAGGTTGATAATAGGCAAGGTTTCCTAAAAAGAAGAGCTTTCTAAACATGAAATAGACTGCCTCCCAAGGGAGTGAGTTTCTCACTGATGGAGGTCCTCAAGAAGAAGCTGGATGACTATAAGATATTACATGAGAAGATTATGGGTTGGATTAAATTGTGTCTGAGGTCTCTTCCTCTTCTTCCACACTAATACTCCACTCATCCAACTGCCACCAATTAAAAGAGGTCTAAATCATAGGACAAACATATGCTACTTTTCACTAACTTAGCTATTTGTTATAATTAAAGTCTCCTTATATTGGAATCAGGAAGAGTCATCTTCCTGAGTTCAAATCCAGCCTCAGACACTTACTAGCTGTGTGACCCTGGGCAAGTCACTTAACCCTGTTTGCATCAGTTTCTCATCAATAAAATAAGCTGGAGGAGGAAATGGCAAACCACTCCAGTATCCTCGCCAAGAAAACCCCAAAATGGGATCACAGAGAGTCAGACTACTGAAACAACCAAACAACAATAATATATAATAATTATTTAAAAATAATCCCTTTTAAAGACTACATTAACTAGTTCGAGATATTTGCTCCTGACTGATTCTAATTCTACTATCTTTTCTCATAGACTGACCCAAATCCTACATACCACCACCAGGTTAATTTTCCTAAAGCACAATTCTGATCATGTTACTTCTGTGCTCACAAACCTTCAATTTCTCCCAAGTTCTTAACAAATCAAATCCAAGATCGTAAGTCTGACATTCAAGGCCCATCCAATTTTAGCTCCAACCTACAATTCCAGTTTTGTCTCATGCTGGACCTGTTCAGTTGCCAACCCAACATGAAGATACGTGTTATTATTTACTCCCTCTCATACTTTTAATCATGATGTTCTCTAAATCTAGAATTGCCTCCAATTTCGTGCTTATGGCATCTGTGCCATCTTTCAAGGCCCAGTCACCCATTTTGCAAAGCCTCCACTGGCCACCCCAGGTGAAGGTATTTCTCTTCTTCATCCTAATTCCAAAGGATACTTTACTCCAATAATGAGACAACCTCTCACTCACAACATGACTGAAGATATCTGGTAGGCAAAATGAAAGTGATGTGAAAAGATCAAAAAAGAGTAGATACTCTTTTTGAATAGTTCCTAAGGGACACACTTGTCCTCAACAACATTATGGATATGCACAAACTGCAAGGTTTTAAATGTGTACTTATTGTATTATGTAATTATCATATTCTATGTATGTATGTAAGTATGTATGTATGTATGTATCTTATCCCCCTACTAGATTATAAATCCCCTGAGAATGAAGACAATAACTTAATGGATGAGCAAAGTTTAAAGAATCTAAATATAAACAATACAAGATTTTTAAAGGCCCTTACCTACATTTCTTTCTCATGGAAAAAATCCTGAGATTATACAGTGTTAAATGATAATACTAAAACTAGTAAAGTTATTTTTTTTATTTTTTTCAAAGTTATCGTTAAAACTATTAAGGCTTACCATTGGGCTTCGTCCAGCTGATGCCCAGCCCCCATCATCACTGCTTTTATCCACATTACCAACTCCCCATAAATTTTCATTTATATAATACGTGTACATACATGTATATATTTACTTTTATCTTGTTCTCATGATAAGCCAACAGAGCAATAACAGAATTTTAAAAAAACAAAACAAAATCACAAAATGCAGTTGGCTTGCTAGGCTCAGATTTCATATACCCATGTAAGGCTATCTTCTAGGGTACAATTCATATGTTCCACCACGTCTGATGACAGGGGGTGGTAGGCGATATGAGGTTACTATTCAAACTAATAGCCAGGAAAGTAATTTGCCCCCAGTGGAATGGAGAACTAGTTCCATTTCTGATTCAATCATACATGATACTCCCCACCAGCAAAACTTTAAAAAAGGAAAAGAAGAGGGATGGGAGGGAAGATAGGGGAGGAGGGAGATTGGGACAGCTTGAGAGTTTTAGAAATAACCACGCTAAAGGGGCATAGGCAGCAGCTGATCCTTTAGGGTTTTAGACATAACCATGTTATAAAACGGGAAACAAAATAAATGCCAATTGATTGGAGAATGGTCAAATAAACTGGGGTACATTAATATAATAGGATATTGCTGTGCCATCACAATGAATGTGGAGAATAGAGAAAGAAGAAAGGACTTATATGAATACATGCAAAATTAAATAGGAAGAACTTCCATGTATGTGTTAGAACCTATGTGTGTGAGTGTATCTCTGAATCTGTTTCTGTCTCTGTCTCTTTGTCTCTCTATATATACATGCAATTACCAAAACTAATAATAATTAACATTTATATAGCACAGAGATAATGCCAACTTCCCTCTTCTTTTACATACCCCTGTGGGGAACAAAGATCACAGGTCTGAAGGACCCCAGAGCAAGGGACTGAGGAGACAATATAGAACATGGCAAAGCAAAGTTAGCACAATATTAATTAGACCTCAGTATCCTGCTGGAATTGAAGAAATACAGAATGCAGAATAGAAGATTAGTACTAATATCAATTTTCCCTGGCAAATTTCCCATCACAAATAAGTAGTGCCTCATCCTTCAGGAAAAGAAGTCCATGTCATGCACCAAAGTCTACACAAGACTCAATGTGCATCAGGCAATCAGGAGTCAAATTAGAGATGAGAAGAGCCAACAAGAGTGGTTACAGGATGGGATCTAAGGGACACAATTGTCCTCAGCAACTATCTGAATAAATATAAGCGGTAAAGTTTTAATCCTTGCCATTTATTAGGTAAGAGTATTCCAGTACCTTTCTCTAAGAAGGGAGATAACATTCTCCAACGTGATGAACCTCTGAGAAGCAAAAGGGAAAGAGAAAAGGGGAGGGATTCCTATATTACTTGTAAGTTCTGTTACACAGGTGCTAAGAAATTAGCATAAACTCCCCAAAGTTGGCTAATATTTAGCCTCTCTTAGGCAAATGATGACTTTGAAAGTTGGATTCATGGTTCATCGCATGTGTGTTTGTGTGTATGTGCATGTGTGGCCATGTGTTTATGAATCTGTTGTTTAAATGTGTGTATGCTAGTATATTTAGTTTTGAAAGTACTATTTTTTTCTCTTACAAGTAACCAAATGTTAAATAAAAATTATCTAACTGCACGTGTGCATGTGTGTGCTGAGCTGGGATGGAAGAGAAGCATGGGGGAATTGATAGTTCCAGGAAGAAAGTAAGCCCTTCATGAAATTCCAAACTATTTAAATTATTAAGTAAGAGCTCCTTTGATTTTGCACTTAGAGTTGATAAAAATTTATATCATAAAATTGTAACTGACACATCTTGTTATACCTGGCTAGTATGAAATGATATTTCAGATCTAAATTAATTGTGACAAAAACCAATAAGATTTTCTTGTTTTATGCACTGGAATGTGAGTTCATCCACACAATGTATTTTTCTCCACCCAAGGAACCAAAGAAAATCTGAATTTTACTTTCTAAACTTTTTTTTTCTGATTTGCTAAATTTTTCATGTTTTGGTGTTATTAGTTAGAATTCTTTATAAGAGAATAGTTTAGCAGAAGGGATACTGCATTCCTAAACCTTTTTTTTTTAATTTGTACTTTTGTTTAATTAGTTAGTATTCTTCTGGAGAAGGTAGCTTAATGAAAATCATCTGGTGGGGGGGTGCAAGGGACAATTGGAGTCATGATCATAATGGCATAGTGGATAGAGTGCTGGGCTTGGAGTCAGCCTCGTTTAAATCTTAGTAGCCTCTTTCTGAGAACTTTCAGATCAGAGGGTCTTATTCAACTTTCTCATTTTACAAATAAGATAAATAAGGCCAAGAGAGGTCTTAGGATCATGGGGTGATGAATTTAGAGTTGTAAAGAGCCTTAGAAGTCACTGAGTTTAATCCCCTCTGGAAAAGCCACTAATAGATCAGTCACAAATTCAGTTGTGTCTGAGGGCATAAGCAGCAGCTTTCAGTCCCAGCTCCAACTTTCAAATCATATATCACTGGTGAACATTCTGTAATACCAGCATGTGGATTTACAAAATGATCACTTGGCAGAGTCACCCTGAGTATCCTAATTTCTGGGAATCTATCTGCACCAGGATGTAGTATGTTGTAGTGGGGGGAAAAAACCCACCAGACTTGGAAGCAGAAGACATCAGTCTGGCATATTTGTTAGCTATGTGACCTTGGACAAATCAGTCCACCAGTCTTCAAAGACTGGGAGGGCTGTCATGTGAAATATGCATTAAACATGCTTTGACTGTTGCCAAAGGATAGAACTGGGACCAATGCATGGAATTTACAAGTAGAAGTTTACTGGAGCTAGCTCAAACCGGCTTATAAGAGGTGATCGTTAAATTTTCAGTGTGAGCATTCACACCTCAGAAATCAGCAAATGCTATGAATCAGAGCTTGACTGTTTTGTTGAATATTAAGATTTAAGAAAGTAATGGAGAAAATGTCAATAATGCAGATTAAATTTAAAAGTGTGTCGTGCCAGAAAACTGGTTGTTAAACATCTATCAGCATACCACTGGTTATAAGGCAGAACTCATCATAAGGGAAAAAAACCTTCCTGGTAACTAGAGTTTTCCTATTGGAAGGGCTTCAAGGATGGGCTCAGGACAGACTGTATCCATTGAATGAGGGCTAATTAAATTTGAAGAAGATCACCACCAGAAAACCAATCATCAAATGATGTGTTATATTGAGGGATTTTGGCCCCAATAATCAAAACCCAATGTGCTGAGACATGGTGATTTTCCTCCAGGAAGAAAGGACTCACATGCTAATGGATTTTCCAAAGCATCAAAGTGTAAGAATGCTCTGAGATGAAATCAATCTGCTTCTATCCTAGCTGGCCCAGCTCATCTTAAATTATTGTTCTGCCTATCCCCGCCCCAAAAAGTTCATTTCCTCTCTATCCTCTATTCACTGATCTTTCTGACTTCTTCCTTCCTTACTTCCTTTTTCCCTTCCTTTATTTCTATTTCTTTCTTCTTTCCTCCCTCTCTTTCTTTTTTTCTTTCATAGTCCACTATTCTCATCTACTAGGTTACCTCCCACAAGTATTTCACAGCTCTATTCTGGGCCATCCTCTCCAAAATACCTTCCCACATGAAACAACATAGGGGTCCCCTTTCTCCCCCCACTCATTTTCAAGTTCATGTGTATAGATCAGAAATTAGCTTTTTCTATTTTAAGCTATTTAGCTTTTGGCCATCTGCCTCAGATAGAGGCATCATAGTTTAGTGGGGAGAAAAAGGAGGAGAGTATACTTAGTAACAGGGAAAACTGGGATATCTTTGTGCCTTTACTATTATCTACGTGACCTAGGAAAGCTTGCTTAACCTCTTCATGTCACAGTTTCTCCATCTACAAGATGGAGATAATATCACCTGCCCTTTGCCGAACTCATCAATTATAAAGCTAAAATGGGACCTTAGAGTGAAAGAGGTTGGAAAATCTATAACATATAGGCAAGATAATCTTATGGTCCTATTATAAGCAAGAATGTAAGCTCCTTGAGGGCAGGAATCCTGGCTTTTTCATTAACTCTGCCCTCTTCTCAATATAACACCATACCACTTCACCACCACACCACTTCACCACACCACCACCCACAACAGCCAGTACAATGCAGGCACTTTGCATTCTTGCTTCAATCAATTAAAAAAGATCCATGATATTTTGGTCTTTTGAAGTTCTTTTGAGTTTCTGTGACTGAAAACATTTGTAAACTGGTGGCTGAAACTCCACTATTGAGTTTCTCCAAATCTACAGCATATAAGCTGGTGCTCAGATAAAAGACAAACAATTTATTTTATTTTGGCCCATACATGAAGCTCTTCCCAAATGGCGATGATCTTCTGGATATAGTCTTTGAGAAGCCAGGGTCACTTTCATACCATGACCACAAATGGGGTCATGAAGAGTTGGACATGACTGAAAACAATTGAACACAACGTACAAATAGGATCAT
Organism: Vombatus ursinus; assembly: GCF_900497805.2. Classification (NCBI taxonomy): domain Eukaryota; kingdom Metazoa; phylum Chordata; class Mammalia; order Diprotodontia; family Vombatidae; genus Vombatus; species Vombatus ursinus. Next base: position 2,219,505 of record NW_020953949.1, on the reverse strand, counting down.
GTAACATTGATAGGGTTATAAAGTGCTTGCTTCACAATAGCCCTGTGATTAAGCAATTCAAGTAGTATACCCATGTTACAGGTGAAGACACTGAAGCTCAGAAAAGGTAAATCACTTGTCTATGATTGAAAAAAGTATCAAAAACAGAACTCAAAGGAATATAAATTTATGACATAAGTTGCAGAGAAGGTGCCAACCTATACTTATAGAGTTTCCTCACCTAAATAGTTACCTATACTAGCAAAGTCCCAGGTTCAGCCTCTATCCCTAACCCTATCCAAGCCTCCTCACTCCAAAGTCAATATTCCTTTCACTATACCACACCTACATTGGGTAGCATTCTTTCAGAAGCATTTTTGATTTCCAGAAACTTCATTAATAACATTCAGTAAATTGTCTTTTTCCTTATGAATAAATGCCCTAGGAAAAGTGTAATAGTGTCCCAGAGTTTGCAGAAAACAGGAAGGGCAGAAAGGCAGGATTTAGCCAGATGTGATAGCAAGGCAGTATTTTGGGGAAAGGGAGGAAGTCTGAACCATGTTAGAGTATGGGCATAACATAAAGCTTTCACTGACTTAGCTGCATCAAGACAAACATTAGTCCTTCCCCCTTTATTCCTTAAGAATACAGCAGAAAAAAAAAAAACTTTATACCAAAGGCAAGGGGTTTACCGTGGTCAGTTTAGAAAAAAAAGCTGATAACCAACAGTCAGTCAACAAGCATTTATTCAGTGTTTCCAATGTGCCAGGCACTGTGCTAAATTCTAGGAATAAAAGAATATAAGAAAGATAATCCTTGCCCTCAAGTAGATTACAATCTAATGAGGGAATTCAACACATTTTTACGGAAGCTGAAGGGTGGGAGGATGGAAGGACATGATGGTACCTGGTACACAGGGAATAGTAGAGAAGTCCTGGTGAGAAATAATAACCCCAAAATCTGAGATCAGCAGCAAGACCTAACTAGGGTAGAATCCTTTACAGAACAATCCTAGGATTTAGAATGAGAAGACTCCCAAAAGACCATCTAGTCTAACTTCCTCCTCCATCTTGTACCCATGGAAATGGGTACAAGAAAGTAAAGAGACCTATAAAGGTCCCTCACATAGTAAGTAAAGACCCAGGATTCAAACCCAGATCTTCAAACCTTCAGGATTAAAATAAACTATTGCTTATCATCCCATAAGAAGCAAAGATAGATTTTCAACCATGCCTTGACTCAGCTCAGTGCTCCACAACACTAAGAGGGCTGATGAAAAAACATCCTGGGGAAAGCATCTATCCTGAAGGAAGAGAGGAGGCATACTATAAAGGCCAAACTGCAGGGAGGGGAAAAAACTGAGTCAGTCAATAAACATTTATTCTGCTTCTCCTATGTGCCAGGCACTGTGCAGAGAGCTAAGGATAGAAAGAAAGGTCAAAGACCATTCCTGCTTTTGAATAGCTCACAATCTGGTGGAGAAGACAACATAAAAATAACTGAAGTAGAAACAAATTAGATACAGGATAAATTGGAGATAATCAATGGAGGGAAGGCCCTAGATTTAAGAGAAGTTAGGAAAGGCTTCCTGTAGAAGGTGGAATTTTAGATTTTAATGCTCTCCCTAGACTAACTTGCTATGTGGCCTTGGGCCAGTCACTAAAATTCTCTTGACTTCAGTTTCCTCATCATTCCTTCTATCAGACAGGGGTAACAATAACTCCCCTACTTTCTTTTCTTTTTGCTTTTTTTTTGAGGTGATTGAGGTTAAGTGACTTGCCCAGGGTCACACAGCTAACAAGTGTCTGAGGTTGGATTTGAACTCAAATCTTCCTGACTGCAGGACCCGTTGCTCTATCCACTGCGCCACCTGGCTGCCCATCCCCTACTTTCTTCACAGAGTTGTGAAAAGCTATTGAGATATTGTGCATGAAATCTATTTGGCTATTATCAAGCATTGCACAAATATAAAGTTATTAAAATGAAAATAAGAGCAAAGGAAAGATTCAAGGTGGCAGTGAGTAGGCTACCGTATGATGACTTACATGAGAAGTTGGGTAAAAGGTACTACCACAAAGGGACAAAGAGATTAGTTATCTAGCAAAAATGAAAGACCGAGAGAGACAGCTCAAGCTGTATATTGAGTTGTACTTCTGAGCTTTAATAAAAAAATTAAAAAACAGAAGAACATATACCCAAAGGATTTAGAGGCAGAACGAATAATGATTAGATGACTAGAGATTATCTAGTTTTCTAGTTCGACTCCTCCTCCTTTTTTTTTTACCAATAAGGAAACTGTTCCAAGAAGGTAAGATACTTTCAATGTATCGGGTGGGTACATTATGGAGAAAAAAGAGACAGGATAAGAATGGGATCATAGGATGATAGAGATGGAAAGGACCTTCACAGGCAACTATCCCAATCCCCTCACTTTATAAATGAGGAAACTGAATCCCAGGGAAGTGAAGTGACTTATGTAATATTGAGTAGTCAATAGGTGACAGAGTCAGGATTCAAACCCTGGTCCCCCAAATGCAAGTCCAGAACCCTTTCTAATGTGTCCCAAGAAGTTGAAGTAGTTCCTAGCACAAAGCAGATGCTTATTAAATGCTTCTTAACACCTACAGCAGTACAGAAACTATCCATACTAATGAGACCACAGATCCATCTAAATGTTGTCATCATTGTCGTCATCATCATCATCATCATCATCATCATCATTTTTATGGTGGGTCCCTCACTACACATGACCATTAAATTCAGTCCCACCTAACATTACTTGACACCTTTTACCTGGAATGTATGGCTCTGACTCCAAGTTCAAATTCAACTGTGCTAAGTACCTACTGTGTGCTAGTTCTGAGCAAAGGTGAGTATACAGAGTTTAAATGACAGGATCCCTGATCTCTTGGAGCTTATAATCTATCTGAAGGCTACGAAGTATATGCAAATATCATCTGATGTTTTGCACCACAGTTAAGAGAGGGGGAAAAGGGAATGAGCATTTATTTAGTACCTACTATGTGCTAGACACTGTGCTAAGCACTTTACAAACATCATTTCATTTGATCCTCACAACAATACTGGAAGGTAAGTGCTGTTATCATTCCCATTTTACAGTTGAGGAAATTGAGGCTAAGAAAGGTTAAGTGACTTGCCCAGGGTCATACAGTTAAGAAGAGTCTGAGGCCACATTTGAACTCAGATCTTCCTGAGTCTACGCCCAGCACTGTATCCACTGAGTCACCTGGCTGCTTCAAAGTATCATGAAGGTCTGAGGGCAGAGAGGCCATTAATGACTGGAGTTGCTAAGGGAAGTCTTTCTGGAAAAGGTGGCATTTGAATTAAACTATAGAGTATGGATAGGAATTCTACAAGGATAGCATAGGGGGTAAAGGGAGAAGAGATAATTCCAGGCACAGAAAATAAGAACAAAGGTAAATACAAGAAATGGTTGAGTATACACCAAAGATAGCAAGTAGTCCAATTTTTCTGGAACACAGAGTATGAGGAAGGGAATAGTGTGAGATACGGCTAGAAAGCAGGTTGACACCAGATTATAGAGAGCTTTGAATTCCGGGCTAACAAATTTAAACTTTTCCTCTAATAGCAGTAAGAATACATTGACAGATTTTGAACAGGGGAATGAGGAGCAAGACTGTCTAACTGCATAGAGAGAAGACCTGGATCTTGTGATTCCACAAAGGAACTCTTGGATAAGGAATATATGAGAGACAGAGACAAAGGCAGAGGGAGAGACAGACTCAGAGACAAAGACAGAGAAACCAAAAGAGAGAGAGAAAGAAACAGAGAGACAGATACAGAAACAAAGAAAGAGGCAGAAAAGGAAACAGAGATAGAAAAAGAAAGAGACAGACAGGCTTGGAGTCAGGAAGAACTAAGTTCAATCCAGCTTCAGACATTAACTAGCTATGTGAGTGTCAGCAAGTTATTTAAACTCCCTCAGTTTCAGCTCCCTGTTCCGCAAAACGGAATTAATAATAGTACCTACCTGACAGAGTTGTAAGGCTCAAATCAACATATGAGAAGAGTTTTCCAAACTTAAAAGCACTACATAAATACTAGTGATTTATTATTGTTGCTATAATTGTTGTTGTTATTACTCTGGTTGTAACGCCAGCTCTGCTAATAATCAGGTGTGTGATATTGGACAATATCACACTTCTTCTCCCCAAGCCTCAGTTTCCTCCTCAGGAAAATGTGCTCTAAATGAATGCCAAGATTCCCGCCAGCTCTAGCTCTATGAAGTCTAGGACCCCCTCAGGAAAGCCCCGCTGCTCTGAGCTTCTTTCATTCCCAAACCTTCCCTGCTGGTGCAGAGGGAGCAGAGCAGGCTTGAAGCTGCAGCGCACTCTCACCCACTCCTTTTCCCTGGTGTGAGCCCACCCCAAGAGCTCCACATTCACAGCTCCCACTCACTGCCTGACAGCAGCACTGCCTAACCTCTCCATCGCAGGAGCCTTTCCAGAGGGCTCCATTTCTTTCAGAAATTATATTAAATTGTTCCATTAGTGTCAAAATGGAAGATACATGCTATTTTTCTTAATTTTTTAAAGAAAGTTCCCTTCCTATCACTTCCTGAGAGCTGAATATTATTTGGAGCCAGAATTTAGTTATAATTGCTCACAGAAGAGGTTTTTTTTTTTTTTGAAAAATGAGTCTTGATGCATCTAAATCCATTCAAATCAGATTGCCTGAAACCCTTCAGGCATAAATTTGTATTATATCTTATATAACATATAAGATATAATTAAATTACACAAAATCATCAGGTCTAATAAATAACATTCTGTCTTTTAAAGACAGATATGGTGCGTTGGGAAAAGCACAGGTCTGGCAGTCAGGAGACCTAGATTTTAGTCCCAGGTCAGCCAGTGACCTTGAACAAATCACCTTGTCCACAGTGAGCTCCTCTCACTATGATGACAATGACAAGGATGAAGAGGAGGATGACAGTGATTTAAAGTTTGCAAAGCACTTTACAAATATACCTTTTGATCCTCACAATGACCCAATTATCTACATTTTACAGATGAGGAAACTGAAGCTGAGAAAGATGAGATGACTTGCCCATAGTCACACAGCTACAGTAAGTGTCTAAAGCAGCATTTACAGTCAGGTCTTCCTAACTCTAAGCCCAGCACTCTAGTCTAGCCCCTGCACCATATTACTTTTCTGGGATGGAAGGAGCAGATTAGGGTTACAAAGAGGGCAATTACCACCTGAAACCTAGTCTAGGGACAAAAGAGAGGCATCACAGCAGAGTGAAAAGGGTTCTTCCAAGTTTTTAATGTTTTATGACCGGAGATATTATTTATGTTTCATGTTCTGGTTTTCATTCCTTTTGGCTCTAAAGTCTGTGGTTCTTTTTTTTATATCACAAATTTATTTTATTTTCAATTCATGGAACAAATCCATAACACGATACAATAAAAAAAGCTGATTGCACGTGAAACTGCAAATCTATCATGTACAACTTGCTATTCCTTCTAAATATACAACAAAGTTATCAAGTAAATTTCTTTTTTTCTTTTTTTTCTTTCCTGCCCCTCACCGGCCTAGAGATGGCTACCATTAAACACAAATAGGTATATATATATACATATATATATATACATACATATGTAAAATTATTCTATACATACTTCTATTTATCAGTTCTTTCTCTGGATGCAGGTAACATCTTTCTTCATATGTCCTTTATTTTTAATGTCTGTGAACTCAGCTCCCCTTCTAATATTCAACTGATAATCTATTGTCTTCACGTCCCTTGAATATTTTCTTTTGAATTTGGACCTGTGATTTGGTCTAGGGAGATTCTCTCTGCTGATGCAGGCAGGCAGGCATTTGATCTGTAATGTAGAACCTTAGGCAGTTCGTTGCCTGGAGACACTAAGAGATTAAATGACTTGCCCAGCCAGGGTCACACAGCCAGTGCATGTCAGAGTGAGGACTTGAACCCAGCCTCTCCTGATTCTGAGGCCAGCTTTCTACCCAGCCCATTGCACAGACTCTCATGACAGGTAAGGGATACATGGATACGACGTCCCCAAATGAGCTGTTTGAAGCAATATGGTTGACTTTGGAACAAAGAGATGAGAACTTAAAATAGACAAAAATGAACGCTATTCATTTCAGAGCAGTCACTTCATTAGAACTTTCAGTCACAAAGATTCTACAATTGTTTAAAACACCTAGTAGGTGTCTTCTAGATATTCCTTCCTAACTTGTGACACATTAACAATCTATCTAATAAAGAGAAGAATTATGTTTTGAACCTGGGTCCTTTGAGTGTTCTTTCTACTATAGTATGCTGCCATTGGGTCGCCCCCTTAATCCACAACCACTTTTTGGAAAGGGGAACAGACACAGACTTCTCTCATCAGCATAAACTCTTCTACCCTTCAACCTTTAGAAAGTCATTTACCCATAGTACTCTTTCTCTGACTTGGAAACATCAGAACTATCAGAAACTCTGTCTGGGTGATTCTATTCTTGCTAAAGTCTATCCCATTCTTATTATTACTCACAATAATCCTGTAAGGTGGGGCTAATTTATTAAGATTTAAAGAAACTGTGATTTTGTCAGTGTGGAGTTCTCAATGTGAAAATTCCCTCCTCCAAGAAAGATCAAAACCCATCTATAACTTATATCTTAGAAAACTTACTGAGATTTTGTTGTTATTGTTCAGTTGTTTCAATTGTGTCTCACTCTTCATGACCACATTTGGGGGGTTTTTGGCAAAGATACTGGAGTGGTTTGGCATTTCCTTCTCCAGCACATTTTATAGATGAGGAAACTGAGGCAAACAAGAGTTAAGGAACTTGCCCAGGGTCACACAGCTAATAAGTGTCTGAAGTCAGATTTTAACTTAGGAAGGTGAGTCTTCATGACTCCAGGCCCAGCACTCTATCCTTTATACCACCTAGCTGTTCCTGAGGTTTAGAGATGTTAAATGACTTATTCTTCCTAAATCCAAATGTAGAACTCTTTCCACTATACTAGAAAAGGGGCTAGATAACTCGGTAGGAAGCATAGTGGATATTATTCCTACCCAAAAAATAACCAAAGAAATTTAGGTTCTCAAAATATACCAGTGTAACTCAGCTAAGATCATCCCATCTCCCTATGGAGGACCCAAGATTATCAAGATTTAGTGAGCTGGAATGTGTGCAAACATACACTACCCTGAGTCATTAGTGTTTCAGCTCTTTTGTCCTCAAAGGGACTTACAGCTAGGGATTTTTCGGTGCACCTGGAGAGAGAGAGAGAGAGGCAGAGACAGAGACAGAGACAGAGAGAGAGAAAGGAGAAGAAAAAGGAGGAGGAGGAGGAGGAGGAGGAGGAAGGAGCTGGTGCAAGACTACATAGTCGTCCTCATGTATGACAAGGAGAAAGGTGGCTGAAAGTAAGAGAAAGAGGAAGTAAAAATACAGGAAGTAAACTGATGGTAACTGAACACAAGAGAGAAATGGAGACAATGGGAGAAGGCAAAAAGTAGCCAAGCCCAGGAATTCAATCAACCCAAGACTGGGATTGACAAGCAGTGACAGAAAGTGAGAGAAAGTAGAGTATAATCTGCAGCTTTTTCTCCCCTTGCCTCCTCATCGTGCTGTGCTGAGGAAATTCCAGGCCAGCTTTTAAGTCACAATCCCTTTCTCTTCTGTCCCCCTCCATATCTGCTTAGAGAAGAGGTGGGGAGGAAAGGAAAGAGAAATCAACCCTGCATACTATCTAACAGCCTGCTATTGAAAACACTGCTTCTTTTTAATGTCTATTTGCATTTTGTTGTTTATTATATCAATAAACCACAAGTTCATTAGTAGTAAGTTATTGAATCTCATGATTTTAGAAAGTTGAGAAGGGGGCATGGAAAATGGGGGGAAGGGAAGTGGTTGAGGTTGAGGTTTTTTTGTTCTTGACAGTTTTTGATAGTTTTTAGTTATTCTATAGAACGTGACTGACACTGAATCTGAAGAGACTGAGAGCAAAGCAATGAGTCATGGGTCCTGTGGTTGTCCCCAAATGCACCTTTTAGCCCAATACATGACAACACACACTGTACCGACGCCCAGCATCCTGTCACCAGCAAGATATGCTTTGGTTTGGATGTTCTAAGATCCACCTCTTCCTAGTGAAGAACTATACTGTGCACATCAACGAAATCAAAGAACCAATGAGGTGTTACTTCCTGGGCGAGGCTGTGGCTTAAATGAATCAAGATTTCACATCTAATACGTTCTTTCTTTGAAAAGGTAAAAAAGAGCTAGGAAATCCACCTGTGGCTGGCAGCAGACAGAAGGACTTGGTGCTTCAAAGAAGGATGGAAACGAAACCCTAGGCCAGAGGAATCCATTGGCTCTTGTTTCAGTCATGTAAACAGCCATTTATATTTATTAAAATTGTATTACCCTAAGGAGTCCCCAGAGATCAAGTCTAAGCAGTGAGGGAAGGGAGTGGTAAGCTGCCAATTACACCTACTTTATATTCTAATGCAATCCAAGAAGACATAAAGATCCAACACATAGAACTATGGAGTCAAAGAAGTCATACCATATTTCTTATTCACCCACCCCCTTTCCAGCAACTAAAATTAGGTATGTGCTGATAATTATTATCCTTGCTGAGGAATCAAGTCCCCAGTGATGCCTCTATCCAGGGACTTCTCTGTAATTCCTGACCTTTCTTTCCCTTTTGCCCAAAAAACCCTTTTAAGTGAACCTTGAAAAGAAGATATTAGAGAAATCAGAACTGTCTTGTCACACTAGCTGCCATCTTGGGCATTTTCTGATTTTGTTGGCAGAAAAATTGCTAAGCTACCAGTTTCACTGTGGCTGCCAACAAAAGTAAACATCCTCCAAAACCTGTACATTCTTCTCTTCACCGTCATCATTGTCATTTATATAATAATCTCAAGACACTTTTCTCATAATGCCCTGGTCTGGTACATAAAACAAATACTAATTCCAGTTGAGAGACAAGGAATCTGAGGCTCTAAGAGGGTAAGCAGTTTGCCCAGGCATCAAGCAATTAAACAGAGTATGAAACAATATGGGACTGGAAATCAAGATTATTAGATGCTGGCATCACTCCTGCCACCAATATGCAAGTCTCTTCATCACTCTGGACCTCAGGTTCTTCATCTGAAAAATTAGGGAGTTGGACCAAATCATCCCTAACACTAATATCCCATGACTTCCAAGTGTCAGAAGCTGGACTCAAATCCTTTCCCAACTCAAGCTCTTCCCAATGCACATCTGCTGGTAGTTCTGAGGACAATGGCCAGGACCATGCAATCATGACTCCTATAGCCCAGAATATGTAGAGAAACAATCACTTTCCAAATTAGAACTTTCCCTCCAAACTCAAACTCCTTCTCTTCAACTACAATCAGTTAGAGGGACAGTTCTCTGGAGGGTTGCCCTTTGTACCTGAAATCAAAAGGGAGGTTCAAAAGAAAAGATATAGGCAAGGGAGTCAGGAGACATGCACTCCAGCTCTGCCTCTTCCATTAACTATGTTAGCTTGGACACGTCTACTTCCCCTTTCTGCTCCTCAATTTTCTCTTCTATAAAACAAGGGATTAGAGTCGATGATGTCTAATATCTGCTGTAATCAATTAATTAGCAGTTCCAAATTAAGCATTTACTATAGGGCAGCTGGGTGGCACAGTGGATAGACTGTGAGCCCTAGAATCAGAAGGACTTGAGTTCAAATCTGGCCTCAGACACTTACTAGCTATGTGACCCTGGGCAAGTCACTTCATCCTGTTTGCCTCATTTCCTCATCTGTAAAATGAACTGGAGAAGGAAATGGCAAACCACTCCAATATCTTTGCCAAAAAAAAAAAAGCCCAAATCGAGTCACCTAGAGTCAGACATAACTAAAATGATTCAACAACAGCAGCCAGTGTTAAGTACTGAGAATTCAAAGACAAAAGGGGAACAAATCTTGCTTTTAAGGTATTTATATTCTGTTAGAGAGAGGTAACACGTTTATATATGAGTATATTCAAAATATACATAAGATAAATACAAGGTATTTGGGGAATGGAGATGAGGAAAGGCTTCATGAAGAAGGTGGGACTTAAAGGAGACTAATGAATTCCAACAGACAGAAGTGAGAAGAGAGCATTCTAGGCATTAGGAACAGAGATGGAGGGTCACGGATGAGGAAGTGAGAAGGCTAGCATGTCTGGAATATAGAAAGTATCATAGGGAATACTGTATAATTGAAGTTGTAAAGATGTAAAGAATTCTTTTTTTTGTAAATTTTATTATTTATTTTAAACTTACATACAAAACAAGAAAAGAAAAATTGCCATGTACACAGCAGAACATAAGAGAGGATTCAATATATAACAATAAATTTCCATTTCAAGAAAACCTGTATAATAAATACTACACATTGTTTTCAAAGCTGCCCAGCTTTTCTTTGCTTCCTTATAGGTTTTCTTCTGTCCCCTGCTGTACACTTTTTACTTTGTTTTCCCCTCCCCCCCACATTCCCACCTCTACCCTAAAGAAAGCTATAATTAAGCATGGCTGTACATACACATAGATAGATATCTATAAACACACACACACACACACACACACATATATATGTTATATATATATATATACATAATATATATATACATATATACACACACATATACAGTCATACACAAGACCACACTATGCTTATTTCTACTTGTCATCTGTTTCTCTGAAGGTAGATCTTCCTTCATAAGTCCAAGTCTTTCCATGTTTTTCTAAATCAACCAGCTCATCATTTCCTACACCACAGCAATATTGCAACCCAATCACATTCTATCTGAGAGACTGTCTAGGAAAATTTTTTCCCAATTTTTCTGTGTTCTTTCTATTCTTGTCTGCATAGGTTTTCTTATATAAGAAATTTTAAATTTAAAATAATAAAAATTATCCATTTTATATTTCAACAATGTTCTCACCTTGTAATACAGTTTAAGGTCTGATACTGCCGAATCTGTTTCCTTTACATCTTTTTTCCCTGGTTTCTTTGAAGTCCCTGACCTTTTGCTCTTCCATATAAACTTTGTTATTTTTTCTAACTCAGTAAGATAATTTTTTAGTAATTTAATTGGGATGACATTGAATAAACACATCATTTAGGTAAAATTGTCATTTATTATATTGGCTTTACCTACCCATGAACAATAAATATTACTTCAATTATTTAGATCTGACTTTATTTGTACGAAAAGTGCTTTATGTTTATGTTCATATCATTCCTATGTCTGTTTTGGCAGGTATACTCTCAGGTATTTTATACTGTCTGGTTATTTTAAATGGTCTAAAACAATATTAAATAATATTGCTGACACATAGTGTACTTTCCCTATTTTTCTCTTTTGATTAAGTCTATTTTAGCTTTAACTTTGTCTGAGATCATGATTACTACCCCTGAATTTTTTACATAATAAATTCTACTCCTGACTTTCATCTTATCTTTGTGTGTATCTTTCATTCTTATAGTGTTTTCCTGAAAGAAACATACTATTGAATTCAAATTTTTAATCTGCTATAAGTTTCCATTTTATGGGTAAATTCATCCCATTCACATTCTAAGCTATAATTACTTGTGTATTTTCCTTCTTCCTATTTTTCTTCATTATCCTTCTCACCTTCTTCCTAACCCTCCTCACTCTTCTGCTTTACCTCTACTTACTACCTTGCTCTCCTTTTCCTTAACATACCCACCCTTCTAACAGTCCTTCCCTTATTCTCTCCCTACGCCCTATCCCTCTGCCCTCTTATTTCTTTCCATCTTTAGAAGACTTCTATACCTTTCTAAATATATATATACACACATGTGTATATATGTATTATATATATGTTGTTCCCTCTTTAACCCATTCCCAATGAGAGTAACATTCCATAACGACCTGCCATCCCTCCCACTAGCTTCTTCTGTATCAATTTTTCCTTTTATGCCTCATTTATATGAGATAATTACTCCTTTTTATCTCTCCCTACACAATTGTTTGTTTATTTTTAAGAATCACTTCATCATAAACAACTCGGCCCAAGCCATTTTTTCAAACCACTCAAATAATGACGACAGTCATAAGAATACTGATAATATATACATATAAAAAGTAAATAATTTGACCTCATTGAGTCCCTTATAATTGGTCTTTAATGTTTACTTTATATTTCTCCCGGATGTTATATGTTGAACTTTCCCTTAAGTTCTGCTGTTTTTGTCTCAAATATCTGAAAGTCTTTCAGTTCAGTACTTTTTTTCCATTCAGGATTATAGTTAACTATGCTGAATAAGTTACCCTTGATTGTAACCCCAGATCTTTTGCTCTATGAAATGCAGTATTCCAAGACCTATAGTCCTTCAACATAGTAGCTACTAGGTCTTGTGTAATCCTTATTGTAGCTCCATAATATTTAAATTGTTATTTTTTCTTGTTGCTTCCAATATTTTCTCCTCAACCTGGGATCTTTGAAACTTGGCTATGATATTCCTGTAAGTTTTCCTTCTGGGATCTCTTTCAGGTGGTGATCAGTAGATTTTCTTCTATTTCTGCTTTGCCTTCTTGTTCTAGAACTTCAGGGCATTTTTCCTTGATAATTTCTTGTAAAATTGTATCAATATTCTTTTTTATCATAATTTTCAGGTAGTTTGACTATGCTTATATTATTTCTCCTTGATCTGTTCTCCAGATCAGTTTTATTTTTTCTCATGAGACATTTCACATTCTCTTCCATTTTTTCATTCTTTTTGTTTTGTTTTATTATTTCTTGGTGTCTTAGAATGTCAGTAGCTTCCTTTTGCCCAATTTTAGTTTTCAAGGAATTATTTTCTTCCTTAAGTTTTTTGATTCTTTATTTCAAGTTGGCTGATTTTCTTTTCAAATTTTTCTTGATTTTTTTGGATTTCTCCTATTTTTTTCTAATTTTTCCTTGATCTCTCTTATTTAATGTTTAAAGTCCTTTATAAGTTCCTCCAAGAACTTGTTTTGTACTTGGGACCATTTGACATTTCTCGTTGAAAAATGGGTGAAAAATGAAAAAATCACTTTTTTGCTCAATTATCTTCCTCTGAATATGAATCCACATCTTCTCTATCCCCATAGTAGGTATCTATGGTTGGATTCTTTCTCCTTTTTTACTTGTTTTTATTTACTTATTCATTTTTATTTATTTATTTTGTTTTATTTTGTTTTTAGCAGCTATTAGTGTAATTAAGTTATAGTCCCAAAGTATGGGGAATGATGTCCCAATCCTCAGGTCCTTCTTACTGTTATTTTCTGAGGTCTATCCTGGGGCCCAACATCGGACTCTCCTCTCCACTCCTAAGCTACAACTAGTGTCCCCAGCCACACTGTCCCACAAATGATCTTTCTCCCTTCAGTCCCTCAGGTGGCTGCAAACTACAGCTATCTTCTCTGCCCTGGAATTGAAACCAGGGATTCTGCTCTCCTGAAAGTGCCTACAGCCAGCAGCTACTGCTGCTGCATTCACCAGGTGTATGCTAACTCCTTCTCCCCTACAGCACAGCCTGGGATGTGTCTGCTCAGCACAGGTATGCTTGGTGTCCCTCAACAATGGAAGGTCCTTCAATTTTCTCCTATTCAGCCATCAGATCCCCCACACTGTCCATGAAATATCAGTTTTCAAGGCTAGGCTGCCTCTCAACCCAGCTGCCCACAGGGCTTGTTTGTTGATTTTGCAGAGTCAGCCTGGAAGTGTTTGCACTTCACTCAGGCTGAACCTCCAACCCTGGAGGGCGGGTGTTTCCTTGTGTCTTCTCAAGTTGTCTTAGGAAAACAACTGCTTAACTCTAACTTTTGTTTATTTCTGCTTCTCTAAATTCCCTTTGAGGCCATGTTCTGTCTTTTTTTTGCAAAAGAAATTTGGAGAGCTAAAAGTTTTCTGACCTACTCTGCCATTTTCCCAGAATCCTCTCCAGGATATAAAGAATTCTAACACCAAACAGATGAACATATATTTGAAGCAATAAGGAAGAGTGACATGGGTAGACATGCACTCTAAAAAAATCACGTTGGCAGCTGTGTAGAAATGATTGGAGAGGGGAGAGATTTACAGCATCTTTAGCTCTAACATTCTATGTTTTCTGGTCCCTTCTTGCTCTGATATGCTACAATCCATGTGCCAAGGTCCTTTTAAGCTCTAACACTTTATATGTTATGGTTCCTTTCAGCTCAAATGTTCTATGGTGTATGTTCCAATGTATCTCCCAACCTTAACATTCTGACAATGGAAGATGGGACAATAAAGGGAGTGTAACTTCTTCAAGTTACAAGTAACTCAACCAGCATCATCACTATCCATAACTGACAGTCCCTCCCTCTTCTCTGCCTGGGATGGTACAGTACCTCCCTTCGCTATTCTCTCATCAGGCTGATGAGTGAAATTAGGCTGGGGGTGTCAGGTAAGTGCCTCCAACTCTAATCCCTACCTCCTTCCTGTTTAAGACTGACAGATTTGAAATGCTTTATACTAGAACATATCAGCAGACTCATACACATCACTCACTTTCTCCCCAGATGTCTTTATTTATAGCTCTCAATGCTATAAACTGCCTTTGTCACATTCCTCAAGTTCTCCCCCTTTTTTTCTTCCCACTCACAGTGAGTGAGAGGACTTCTTCCTTCTGCTGAGACTTGGGTGGAGGGAGGAAGAAAGATTGGGACTCAGCTTATAAGCTGAGAAATCCTAACATGTTGCTGGCCTCACTGCCAGGATTGTACTACAGGGACCCTCCTTATGCTCCATGAGAAGTCTTAGGATGTTAGAGATGGCAGGAACTTGAAAGATGATCTCTTCCAACTCCTTTTTTAAAGAGGAAACTGAAAGTCCAGGAAGAAAAGTAATTATCCAGAGTCATGCAGCTAGGGATGAAAGATGCTATCATCTAGTTCAACCCAAAGCAGAAGTCAGAATTTTCTCTACAAAATCCCTGACAAGTGACCATTCTGCCTTGTTACCACCAGTAGGGATGGATAGATCACTATCTCCAGGAAACCCTCCATTCTACTTCTGGACAGCTCTTATTGTTAATACATTTCTTCCCTTACTGCTGGAAGTCACTTCCATCCACTATTCCTAATTTTACCTCTCTGAAAACGAGCAAAAGTCACCATCCAATCCCTCTTCTATTGAACTTGAAGTTGACAGGGGTCTGATTCTCAGACATTTGCTCTTTTCAGTAACCTAACTGCCCTCTCTGCTACTATCCTTTGATAAACAAGCATATGCTAAGCTAAGCTAAAAAGCTGAATATGAGTCACAAAATCAAGGTGATTTTACTCACTGTCAATTTATGGAGCATGACCTCATGCTGGGCTCTCACTGCTATCCAGTAAGCCTTCTGTAACTCTTACTGACTCCCCATCTTGAGTTCCACCTTGATTGTTCCAAACCCCTTTCCCATCTCCTGAAAGTCCCAGGCAAACTTCCCCCTCAATTCTAGTTCTGCCTCCCTCCCCCAGTCTATATCCCTTTGGGCAGATATCTTCACCTTTTCTGGACCTCAATGTTCTCATTTATAAAAGGACTTAGTTGGATAAAATGAACTCTGAGGTACCTTTCAACTCTCATTTATGATCCTGAGCCTTATAGCAAGTAATTTAAACTCCTGCTTCACTGAGAAGAATGATGTCATCCAAAGGAAGCTTCCCCAACTTCCCTTTTCTCAGTCTCTAAAACTTCTCAGCATCACTACCCACCTGCTTCTCTCCTTTTTCTTGTCTCAGTAGGTTTTTCTTCTTGTTACTGAGGCTAATTCCCACCACCTATCAAATAAAAGTGAATTCTTTGGCCGGGCAATCAAAGCCCCACCTAAAATGATACCACTCTCTTCTTGGCCAGTCATTCAGTCACGTCTCACTCTATGTGACCCCATGGATCATAGCATGCCAATATTGTCCATAGGGTTTTCTTGGCAAAGATACTGGAATGGTTTACTGTTTCCTTCTCCAGTGGATTAAGGGAAACAGAGGTTAAGTGACTTGCCCAGAGTCACACAGCTAGTAAGTGTCTGAGGCCCAATTTGAACTCAGGTCTTCCTGACTCCAGGCTCAAATCTCTATCCACTCAGCCATGCAGCTGCTCCAATATCACCTTATCTCACCAGTATCATACTAGATCAGTCTCACCTGCTCTATACACAAACCAAATTGAAATGCTTGCTGTTTCTAGTACATAGAAACACAGGAAGCCAAATTGAACATAGTTTCCCTAATACATAGGGAACTTGGAACTTTACCACTTCCATACCTTTGTTTATGCTTTTCTCTATGCCAGTTATTCCTGGCCCCCCCATTTCTAACTGGCAAATTTCTACCCATCTTTTAAAACCCAACTCAAATACTACCTCCACCAGGAAGTCATTGATGAGCAACCTGTAACAATAATAATCTTTATTCCATCCCACCAAGGCTTCATAAAGCTTTCTTTTGTTTTTTTTAATAGTATTGTATTTTTCCCAATTACATATAAAGACAAATTTTAACATTCATTTAAAAACATTTTTGAGTTCCAAATTTTCTCCCTTCCTCCCTTACCTCCTCCTTCCCTAAGGTGGTAAACAATGCCATGGTTCTTTTCAAGAATGAAGATCAAAGAACAACAACAAACAATTTGATGTAGGTTATATATGTGCAATCATGTAAAACATATCTCCATATTAATAATGTTGCAAAAGAAGAAACAAACCAAAAGAAAAAAATCATGAAAAGAAATAAAGTGAGAATAGTATACTTTGATCTGCATTCAGACTCCAGCATTTCTTTCTCTTGGTTGTGAATAGCATTTTTCATCATGAACCCTTTGAAATTGTCTTAGAGCATTATATTGCTGAGAATAGCTAAGTCACTCATAGTTGATCGTTGTACAATGTTGCTATTACTGTGTACAATGTTCTTCTGGTTCTGCTCACTTCACTTTGCATCAGTTCATGTAAGTCTTTCCAGGTTTTTCTGAAATTTGCCTGCTCATCATTTCTTATATAGCACCAACAGTATTCCATTATATTCATATGCTGAAACTTGTTCAGTCATTCCCCAATTAATGGGCATCCCCTCAGTTTCCAATTCTTGGTCACCACAAAAAGAGCTGCTCATAAAGCATTTTGTTTACTCCTCTTCAATACATTTATTACCTAATGTATTTGTAATATAGTTATGTGTGTCATCCAGGTAAGTTAAGTGGTATAGCTAGGGTTGAACTCAGGTCCCATGACTCTGAAGAACATAAGAAAGACCACAAGATCATAAGATCATAGATCTAGAGATGAAAGGAATCTTGGAGGTCACCAAGGGCAAATCACTAAATTTAGATGCAAGGGGTTGTCTGGCTTGCCCAAGGTCACAAATCATTAACTGGGAGAGCTGGGACTTGAATTCATGCCCCCATTCCTCTTGAGTTCAGCCCTCCCTGTTCAGCATTCTTTCCACTTCACCATACCAGTTAAAGTCAGGTGGAAGAAGGCCCCATAAGGAGTCTGGACTTGATCGTGAAATTATTGATGGTTCAGTGAGGGAAACAACACAATCAAAGTGGGAATTTTGGGAAGATGAGTCCAATGGCTCTATATAGGATGAATTGGATAGGGGAAACTATTAGTGGATGTGCTACAAAAGTCAAGGACTTTAAAATATATGAGGATGAAGACAGATAGCTCAAGGCTTAGTTGATCAACAACAGGGAAGCTAAATCATAGGTCTTCAAACCAAAAGACTTGGGCAGGGGAATCCAGAGAGAATGGCTCAAGGCAGGTACAGAATTGTAGAAGCTCAGAGCCAGAAATAACTTTGACCATCATCTAGTGAATTCAATCCTTCCCTGAAAAATGAATCTCCTCTTCAATGTTCCATAGAAGCAGGGTCAAGGACCTCTAAAAATGGAGAACTACTATCTGTCCTGGCAGCCAGTTGCATTTTTGAAGCATTCAAATTTTTAGGAATCTTTTCCTTATGTTAATCTGAAACTTGATTAGTAGACACTACGGAACTAGCTCTAATTCTCTAATTTCTCCCAGTTGGGCCCAAGTAGAAGCATTAGTCTAATCTCTCTTCCACCTAACAACCCTGTGGCTGTCTGAAGTTAGTGATTATGCCTTAGCTCCCCAACAAGACTCTCTCCTCTAGGCAAAACACTCCCAGTTCCTGTAATTAATCTTCCTCTCTCCAGGACTCCTGCTTTCCTGGGTGACCCTCTTCCAAATGCATTCTAGCTTGGCAGTGACCCTTTTTTCTTTCTTTCTTTTTTCTTTTTCTTTTCTTTTTGGAGGCAATTGGGGTTAATAAGTGACTTGCCAAGGGTCAAATACCATCTTTTCTCAACTATAACTCAAGACTTTCCTCCTCCAAGAAGGTTCCTTTGAATCAACCCACCTCTTTCTGGCCAGCAAGCAAAATCTTCAACCCAGGCTATATATGATGATAAAATGACAATGAGCAAATTCTGAAATTATCTTATTTACACTTCAAATTAGTCAACTGTATAGTTGTCTAATAAATTCCCTGTCACCGAACACCATTGGCGTCCATCAATTATCAAAAGAAACCACGTATTCATTTCATAAGTATATTTAAAAGTCTTAAAATTTTAAATTAGTGACAACATGGGACAGTGACCTTGGGTTCAAATCCTATGTCCAACACATTAGCTCTGTGACATTGGGCAAGTCACTTAATCTCACAATGTTCCAAGCAACTCTCAAAACTATAAATTGTAGGGTAAGTGTCAATCTGCCAAAGAGATAGTTCTCACCAGGAACTCTCCATATGAATAAAATCAGAGAGAGAGAGAGAGAGAGAGAGAGACTTACATTATTTATAAGGGAGACGAGCTCAGTCACCACTTTTCAATTCTAATACCTGAAATCTAAGAATAAAAAATGGCAAGATAGGAGTTAAGAGCCTTCGTAGGTACCAGCTGCCATATGGAGCTTCATTACCTCAGAGAGGCCCTTGGACCCTAGGACACAGCAGTGGAAAGTTGTTACAGCTGCAGTCATGCCCAAAGATCAGCTGTCATTCCCACCTAGAAGCAGTAGAGCCGATATTATATAAAGAAACCCCAGAGATTTTCTGGTCTTGGTCAATTCCAAATGGTCCCTTCCTGGTTTGACTGTGGAGAAGTGTCTACATGTACAGATAGAGTGAAGAGGATCATACAGAATGTGGTATTCTAAAGATCCCTACAGGCTCTTGTGGTCAGCCCAAGAGTGTGTGTGTGTGTGTGTGTGTGTGTGTATGTGTGTGTGTGTGTGTTTTCATCCCTCTGGGTCAGAACCTCCAGCCCTGGTCCAGTGAAAATATGGCTCATATTCTATTTCTCCCTTGAAAATAGAATCTTTATCTTGGATCTTTATCTCTCTATGGGTAGCAGGAAAAAGTTGGAGGAAGGATGGGTTGGTCCCAAATGATCAGGTTACTGTAGGTGGTGACCACTGATGAGAACTAACCTACAAAAAAGTCTAGTTATTCTCCTATATGACACACCATTTGTCTCTATTAGAAAGAGCAATGGATTTGGAATTAGAGGTCTTGGGTTCAAATCACTGCTCTGCTACTTACTATGTTGTACCTTATAACCCTGGGGAAATCATATAACTTTTCTGTCTTAATTTCCCCATCCTTAAAATGAAGGGTTTGGACTAGATCAGGGATTCTTAGCCTTTTTTATGTCATGGACCCCCTCTTTGGCCAGTTCATAAAGCTATGACCCACTTCTCAACATAAGGTTTTTAAATGCATAAAATGAAATACATAAGATAACAAAGAAAACCAATGATATTGAAATAATTTCAAAATATTTGTTAAAAAAAAAGTTCATAGACCCCAGGTTACAAACCCCTAGACTAAATGATCTCCAGAGTATCTCCTGACTCTAAATACTATATAATCCTAAAACTGTTAATGAGAACTACCAGGAAGAAGCAACATCATCACAACTTATAGTAACATGGAACTTTTGAAATTGAAGAATGACTGGAAGGATAATTCATGGACTTACTAATCATTCTTCTCCACTGGGAAATTAGCTTAGTAACACATGCATGAAAACTATATCTACTGATTATATATTGGTCCATTAGTTGGTTCTTAGTTCTAAAAGACTATAAGCCCTTTAAGGGCAGAGAGTAAAGCCATTCTTACCCTACAACCTAAATGCCTAGCAGAGGGCTCCATAAATCCCGGTTGGCCAAATGCCTTTGGAGTTCTTCCAATGCTCAGACACACTCTAGTATGCTCTAATCTGTACTTCTAGTAAAACAGTCCCTGATCCCAGGGAAAGCTGGCACTGTAGCAACATAAAGCTTCGTATAAATTACAATAAGAGGATTCTATATTCCCCATAGCCCAGAGATCCTGAAAGCATTCTGAGCTAAGTTAAATTCCAGATGTCAGCCCGCTAACCACCAACAGCATTCCAGGATCACACTTAAGTTTACATTTATGTGGCCCTGTACAGGACAGACTCTCAAAATGGAAACAAACTTCAGATTCCTCAGCAGTAAGTCATCATGCCACAGTCCCAATCTTTTTATTTAAACACAGGGCACGAAAGAAAGAAAGAAAGAAAGAAAGAAAGAAAGAAAGAAAGAAAGAA